>NC_034438.1:57786408-57863908 GCF_002078875.1 Numida meleagris
AATGAGTGTTACCTGCTGACTGCAGGCCTCATTCCTCTGCAAAGCTCAGCAGGAGGAGGTAGAAGAGAGTAAAGGTGGGGGGGCAGGTGTTTTTAGTTTGGTTTTAGTTCTCACTGCTGTAGCCCATTAGCAGTAGGTAGTAAATGGTCACATTCAGACATGAGAGCAATCTTTTATACAGCATTTTCTTATTCAGGTTGTTATGCAGCTTCACAAAAATAACTTCTTCATTAGGTGGATGTGCAAAATGTTAAGCTAGAATTGCCAAGAGATGACATCACTGCCCTCTGCAGCACTCTAAAGAGGGGAAAAGAGGAAAGTGCTGGGCTGTTACCCCTAGAAATTGATAACAGGACAAACAGGAATGGCACGGTGCTGTGCTGGGGCAGTTCAGACTGTGCATAGGAAAAATTTCTTCACTATGAGGGTGATCAAACACTGGAACAGTGTTCCTTGAGAGGTGATGGATGCTCCATGCCTGTCAGTGTTCAAGACGTCTTTGGATAATGCCCTGAATAACATGCTCTAAATTTTGATTAGCCTTGAAGTTGCCAGGCAGTTGAACAAGATGATCTTTGAAGATCCCTTCCGACTGAACTGATATGATCTATCTTAATCTATTCTTTACACTTTTATGTGTAATTGGATTGTTTCTTGCTGTCTGGGCTGAGAGATACAGGATTCTTTCTCAAATGAACATACAGATGAAATTAATTAAAACATAGTAAACTGTGGTACACAGAACACCAAAATTAGCTGTTTTTACCCTTGTTCCAGTCTTTGTACCCATGTGGTTTAATTAGAAGTAGTATACTGGTGTGCTTTCTTTGGAAAACCCGGAGAGTGGTGGTGAATAGAGTTAAATCCAGCTGGCAACTGGTCACGAGAGGGGTCACTACTGGTGCTATTCCTGTTTAAAATATTTATTTATGATCTGGACAAGAGGTTTGAGTGTGACCTCAATAAGTTTGAAATGACATCAAGTTGGAAGGAAGTGTCCATAGGCTTGAGAGTAGGAAGGCTCTACAGTGGGATCTGAATAGGCTGGATTGATGAGCCAAGGCTAGTTGTGTGAGGCTGAACAGGACCAAGTGCCAAATCTTGCACTTTGTTCACAACAACCTCATGTAATGCTACAGTCTTGGGGCAGAGTAGCTGGAAAGCTATGTGGTGATCAACAACCTAGGCATGTTAGTTGACAGCTAGCTAACATGAGCCAGCAGTGTGACCAAAAAGGTCAGTGGCATCCTCACTTTGATCAGAAATAGTGCAGCCAGCAGTAATAGGGAAGTGATCTTCCCCCTGCACTTGGCACTGTTGGGGCTGCACCTTGAATGCTGTGTTCAGTTTTTGGCCCCTTGCTACAAGAAAGACATTGAGGGTCTGGAGCGCAAGTCTTATAAGAAGTGGCTTAGGGAACTGGGCTTGTTTAGTCTGGAGAAGAGGAAGTTCAAGGGTGACCTTATCGTTCCCTACAACTCCCTGAAAGGAAGTTGTAGTTGGGTGGAGGTCGATCTCTTCTCCCAGGTAAGTAGCAATAGGACAAGAGGTAACAGTAGAATCATAGAATGGCTTGAGTTGGAAGGAATCTCAAGAATAAAGTTCCAACCAACCTGCCATAGGCAGGGTTGCCAGCTGCTAGATCAAGTACTAGATCAGATTGCCCAGGGCCACATCCAACCTGGCCTTAAACACCTCCAGGGATGGGGCATCCACCACCCCTCTGGGCAGTCTGTTCCAGCACCTCACCACTCTCTCAGTAAAAAAACTTCTCCCTCACATCTAACCTAAATCTCCCCTCCTCTAGTTTAAAAGCATTTCCCCTTCCCCTGTCACTATCTACCCTTGTAAAATGTTGATTTCCCTCTGTTTGTAAACTCTCTTTAAATATTGGAAGGTCACAATGAGGGCTACCCGCAGCCTTCTCTTTTCCAGGCTGAACAAGCCAAGTTTCTTCAGCCTGTCATTAGAGGAGAGGTGCTCTAGCCCTTTGATCATCTTCTTGGCCCTCTTCTGGACCCTCTCCAAAAGCTCCACATCTTTCCTGTACTGGGGGCCCCATACTTGGATGCAGTACTCCAGATGGGGCCTCACTAGGGCAGAGTAGAGAAGGACAGTCACCACCTTTGCCCTGCTGACCACCTCACTTCTAATGGAACCCAGGATACCATTGGCATTCCGGGGTGCAAGCACACACTGCTGCTTCATGTTAAGTTTTTCATCATCCAGGACCCCTAAGTACTTCTCAGTAAGACTACTCTCAAGGCATTCTTCTCCCAGTTTGTATACATACCGGGGATTACCTCAACCCAAGTGCAAAACCTTGCACTTTGCTTTGTTGAACTTCATTAGATTCACAAGGGCCCATCTTTCAAGTTTTTTAAGGTCCTTCTGGATGGCATCCCTTCCTTCTGCTTTATGAGCTGCACCACTCAGCTTGGTGTCATCAGCAACTTGTTCAGGGTGCACTCAATCCCATCACCTACGTCACTGATAAAGATGTTGTCATGGTTCGGCCTGGTTTCCATGACAACGGGGTGAAGGGACCCACAGATCCATGCCTGGAAGGGAGGACCAGAAAAAAGGGAAAAGTTAGGGAGATGGACCTGGACAAGAAAAGCAGTGGCAACAAGCTATAGGAAAAACACTTAGTTTACTAAATATAGTAGCGGAATGTGAGATAATACAATGTAATACAATATGATTGAAATTGAAGCTAATAAATGAAATAAAATGCAAAAGAGAGTTTCCAAAACCGAAGTCCTTACTCTAATGCTATAGGCGAAACGGCTAGGGAGCAAAGAGAGAGGTCTCATGACTCCCAGTCCGTTTTATCTTTCCCTTCAAACGGAAAACGGAAGTGGAAAAATGAAGTCTTCTGGGAGTTATAGTTCATTCTTCTCTTCTGAGACTATGAGACTTGAAATACTGACAATCCATGGAACTGCAGCATTAACTTTTTAACACCCAGTGCACTGCATGATCTTATGACGTGGAATACCAAATAAAAACCATGAAACCATGACAGATGTTAAAGAGTACTGGTCACAAGACAGATTCCAAATGATAGATGGGACTCCACTTGTTAGCGGCCTCCACCTGGACACAGGGACATTGACCCCAGCCCTCTGGCTGCAACCTTCCAATTCCTTGTCCACCAAATAGTCCACCTTTCAAATCCATATCTTTCCAATTTAGAGATAAGGATGTGGTGGGGGACCATATAAAAGGCCTTCCAAAAGTCTAGGTAGATGACATTGGTCACCTTCCTTTTGTCCACCAGTGCCATTACTCCATCACATAATGCCATCAGATTGGTCAGGCACTACCTTCCTGTGGTGAAGCCATGCTGGCTGTTTCAGATCACCTGCTCGTCCCCCATGTTCCTTAACATGTCTTCCAGGAGGATCTGTGCCGTGATCTTCCCAGGCACAGAGATGAGGCTCATTGGCCTGTCATTCCCCAGGTCCTCCTTTTTCCAGTCCCTGGGGACTTCGCGTGATAGGCATGATATTTCAAATATGATGGAGAGCAGCTAGCAACCACATCAGCCAGCTCCCTTAGGACTCTGGGATGCATGTCATCCAACCCCATGTGCTTTTACACATTCAGTTTCATGAGTCAGTCTCAGACTTGCTCCACCCTTACTGGGGGGGAGTAATGGCCTTAAGCTGCACCAGGGAGGTTCAGGTTGGATATTCGGAAGAATTTCTTCTCAGAGGGAGTGATGAGCTGTTGGAACAGGCTGCCAGTCATAAGTGAGGTGATGATGTCACCATCCTTGGAGGTGTTCAAGAAATGTGTAGATGTGGCACTGTGGGACAAGGTTTAGTGGGCATGGTGAAGATGGGTTGGGGTTGGACTAGATGATCTTAGAGGTGGTCTTTTCCAGCCTTAATGATTCTATGTTTCTATGAAACATGCATGCTGCATAATTGAGTACATGAGTTTATCAGTCATTATTTCATAGGAAGATGCTTTTTGGACATCATCACGAAAATGAGCAATGACCAATATCCTTCAGTACCGCCCTCTTTTTATATGAAGTAGTACGGCCTCTGATGTTTGTTTTACAAACATTCTTTGCTACCAGTATTTCTTCTTTTTAGAACTGCTTTAAAAATAAAGTCGAAGCATTTGAGTTAACCTTTCCAAGTTTGATTTAATGAAGATATTTTGATAATATATTTCATTATTACTTTATATGATTTCAGATGTTTTATATGAGAGTGAAAGCACAAGGATTTTCCTTGTCACATATGAAGCCATCTTTCTTATATCTTGGTCAAAAGTTCTACTGGCATTTGCATTACCTAGAGTTTTTTGCAGTTTGCTCCCTCTGAGTTTCCCTGCCAGCAGAACACAAGACTAGGTTAGACATGCTCAATCATGTGGAATGGAAAACGAAAAACATTTATTGAGAAATAAGGAGGAAAGAGAATAGAAAAAGGTTCATCAATGTCCAAGGTGTTTTCTTAATCTTCAGCTTGATATCCCCAGGAGAGACAGTGCCTTCAGGGCAAGCTTTTCTCTCCCTAAGGGGAAATTTCTTTCAGAGTACCAGGTATCCTAACTGCGTACTAGAAAAGCACAAAGAAAGGTAGCCATTTCTCTTAGAAGTTAGCTCCTGGCTTTTGTCAGTTACTTAAAGAAACTGAGAGTCACTGCTTCTCTTTACAATGTTGCAATGAGTTAATGACCTCTTTGCAATCTATTTGGTTTACTTGACCTAGTAAAAAGATGCAAGAATTTAAGACTGAAACTATACCCTTTTTTTTTGTATTTGCTTCTAAGGGTATTGACCACAATTTGTGCCAAAAAAAGGAAAAAAAGTGCTGCTAGTGGTCAGATTCTTGGCTCTTTTCACGCAAATTTATGTAAATCCAATTTATTTTGACCCACTGCTGTTCTGGAGCATGGTGGCAAAACGGTTAAGACATCTTGCTATGGAAAGAAGGTGTTAATTTGAGCTCTGCTCTGGATTTACATAAAATTAAGCCTTCAGCCCATCTGTGAATATTTTTCTGGTCATTTCTGCTGAGGAATCAAAGGTGATAAAATGAGATGCTTGACACATCACTGACTTTTGTCTGTGACTACAAAAGCTGGTATGCTTTAACCATGTTAATCTGATACATCAGTTGGATTTGGCATAGATTTTTAAAAATTCAAAAGTGCATATCACCATCTCTCCACCTAATCTGCGGTGTCTTCCATTAGTAGTTGTAATAATCAGAATTACTACTGGTCTTTCTTCCAGGTGCCTTTTTGTAACTCATTGCTAATATGAAAATTGGACATAATAATACTAAATTTTAGTTCATGAATTGGAATAGTAAAATGTGTTTATGAGTTTCATTTGCATTTGTTCCAGTAGTACTTTTTTGCATTTTATTGAGTTTCTTTTATTTTTTTGGAACTTCCTCACCTTTTTGTTTTTCACCTCACTTTGGGAACAGAGGTGATGCTTTCTACTGATGCTTAGTTGCTTCTAGTACAAGGTGCTTGACTGAAACCTGTGCTTCGTAGTGATGCACATAGATGTGTAAGTATGTATATTTTTAGGAAACTGAAAATTTTCTTAAGATGGATTATGTAATTAGGCAGCTTATGACGCTAGGTAATTGCTAAGTGAATTCTGAAATTTGAGATGCTTTTTGTAAAAAAAAGAAAAAGGAAAGGAAAAAAAAAAAAGAAAAATAAACCAACAGGTGTCAGCAAAGACCACGTAACAAAACATTGGATCAAATCACAACAGTATATGCTAAATTCATGACAAATCCCTGTTATTTTTCATTTAATTCTTTCAGAAGATCTTGAGATCCTATTTGTGATCAGTCAAATTAGAATCCAGAATATCACACCGATGCATTAAGACTGAATTGAATTGCTTTCAGTAGAAAACGCAAGAAATCCCTTAGAGGTAATGTCAATTCCATCTTAATGAATTGTTCTCCCACACTATAATCCAAGCGAGGTCTTTTGTGGATTTGTAAAATGCCATTGATTTTTTTTTTAGCTTGCAGTGAACGGAGCCTTTAGAAAGTCCATTCAGCTTTTAGGATTTTTTGTTCTGACATAGTTATGGTGGATTGTTATTTTTTTGTTGTTTTTTTTTTTTGTTTATCCCAGTTCTTAGGTACGTCTGTGTCCAAGAGCAGTTATGTCAGAATGTTCCTTTGCATCTCTCATTGTTACTTATTGGCAGGTTTGTCACTTAAGGGTCAAAATAAAGCTCATTCAACCAAGGCTATGGCAGCCACAGTAGCAAGCCTCGGATCAGTCCCACCACTTGAGATTTGCCGCAGGGCAGTCAGTTGGAATTCATTTTGCTTTTTTTTTTTACTAAGCCTTGCTGCTCTTTCACTGCAAAAAAGGAAAAAGTTGTCGGTTGACTACTGTATGTTATAAGCATTGTTTTTCTTCTCTTGCTTATTTTCTCTTTTTGCCATTCAGGTGCTTATTATCATTTAGGAAATTAACCTGGTAATATAAGAAGGGACATTACACGTGTGAGCAGTGGATCATTTGGTCAACATATTGCTACTGGTGATTTTTACTTGTTTATTTTTTTGATTAGTTAAAAAAAAATCATCCAGTGAATACAGCCTTGAGATTCTTAGAAAATTACTAGTAATACTTAGGGACCTATCTCAGGTATCAGTATCCCTAAGTATCTCAAAATTATTTGAAAATAATATTCCTTCTATACATGAGAAGGATCCTTTTTTTTTAATTTAAATTCAAGAAGGCTGTAAATCAAGGCTGAATTGATATTTCTAAGCATTTAATAGAGCAGGGGAGCTGACAGCAGTTCTCTTGCTCTCCTGTGCAGTGTCAAGTCAAATATACTTGTGAGGGTTGCTCCAAAAGTAATGCCGTATATTTTATGATGTTGGCCCACAATGTCAGAGGCAGATGTTGGTCGTATGGCGGTAGAGGTGAAACAGTGAGATGGTGGGTGGTGCATTTACACAGTGGCGACAGCAACAGTGAGCACCTCCAATGGGACAGATTGTTATGAGCGCAGCAGGCAGGCTCTTGTTCATCATTGGTGGAAATGTGTAGCTAATAGCACTGACTATATTGAAAAATAGTGTTTTGCAGCTGAGAATTTTCTCTATTAAATAGTGCTATTGTGTTCTCTGTATCTGTTGTGTTTTCTAGGGAAATAAATAGGAGGCATTGCTTTCAGAGCAGCCTATTTATCTAAGAGTAAAGAACAAAAAGGCAAATGACATTGATTTTGGTCTATATGTAGAATTGACAGGCAAACTGATAATGCTGAACCCTTATGCTTTTTAAGTGTACTTTTGTCACAAGGTAGGAACTGACAAGCGACTGAACCCAAAGGTTGAATTGTCCGCATTCTCTAAAGAAAAAGAACAGTTTGATTTTTCTTATTTCAACTCAGAGCACAGCTAATTATATCCATGTGAATTATTTTAGTAGTAGATGTGGTCAACCTTGAGGTTAAAGTATTGTTAGTTCATAAGGTTAATAGAAGAATAATAAATACAGTGGGAAGGTGTTGAGATTTGCTTATGGTAGGCCATATGAAAATAGAGGAAATCAGGCGAGAAGTAAAATGCCACACCATCTGTTTTTTCTTGTCTATAATCCACTTAGTTTAGATTTATCATCTATATAATTCTAAAAATTCTAGCTGATATTTAAAAACTTCAAGTAAAATTATCACCATTAAATTATCTTACTCTGCAGTCTATCTTGAGCACTTTCTTGAAAAATGAATGAAAACAAGTGGTCTGACAAGGTGTTCAAGGAGTGTTGTTTCACAAATTGGCATCTTTGGAGACAGAAGCCTCCTGTCCTTTGAATAAGCATATAGCATTGCAGAGCTTCTTGTCCTTGATGTGAAGTGGCTGCTACTAACTTTGAGAGAGTAGATGTATTTCTATTCTCATTTAGTCCCTGGAGTAGTAAAAAGTGGTAACGTGTAGCGGTTGTGGTGGTGGGATTCTGTTTGTGACTGGAATAGCTGTGAACGAGGAATATGGCATGGGAAATCTTAGATGCATGCAGCTGAATCTTGTCCCTTGAAGAATACATTTGATCTATAATTTGATCCTTTTTTTTTTCCCCAGAAATCTCCTAGAAGTGTGAAGGAGCAGGCAGTGGTGTGGACAGTGTGTTTTAACAGTTTGTCCTTTCTCCAAGGTTTTCTAGTCTGTCTTCTGTCATGTGACTGGTTGTAATGTCAGCTGATGGTATGTTTGTTATCCTTTTCTTGCCACACGTTCTTTATTCTTTATCATGTGTTAACAGTACGCTGACCATTCGGCAGGGTCACTAGCATTTTGTTCAGGAGGTTTGCACATTTGGGAGAAGAGAGGGACGTGAGATATTTGATCGTCTTCAAAGAGTGTGTGAGATTTGCACTAGCGGAAGGGTTCCTCACATTTGTTGCAAATCCATGAACATTCATGGCGTGGTAATGATTTCCAGTGAGTACTGATAGATGCTGATGCAGAAGCAGGAGGCCACACAGCACAAAGATCTATGCCATTTATTTAAAATTTGTTTAGCAGAGAATTCATTTTGGGGAAGTAGTTTATTTTATCTTGCTCTTTTTTCTCCTCTGCAACAAGTTTGCTGTCCTGTTCGCATGCAGAATATAGTGTTAGAGTTACCTGTGGTTGTTTTTGAAAGTGTGACCACTCTCAGGGAAGCAGAGAATTCAGAGAGCCTGGGTTGTGAAGAACAGCAGGGAGGAGGCTTGACAGGCAAAGCTTAGTGCACTTCATTGCATCCCAGCATGGTTTTTGATGTGGGGTGTACTGAAACAGCTCAGCTGGATTAGAATGCAGGTGTTACAAAACAAGTAACCAAGTTGTGATCTATTATCTGTATACCTGGCTATCAGTGTTATGAAAAAGTTCACCAGTGGGTCACCTACAGCTCTGCTTTTCCTCCTGTGTGTCAAGTTCGTTCTTTTTGATATTTTTTAGAATACTTCTTTCAATTTCTTACTGAATTAAAATTCAGGGTATATTACTTTAAGTTTTTTGGAGATACCTTTTTGCTTTGAGGGCATGCTTTCAGTTGTCCTCTTTTCCAGACTTCTGCTATTTAAAGATCTTCAGTGCTCCCTGTATCCGACTATGCTGAAGAGTCCCTTCTCTATTTCTCTGCACTTATGTTCAGGCTTCTGTACTTCAGGATCTTTGTAACTAGTTAGTCTCAGTGACTCTTAGTCTTTAATTTCTGTTTTCAGTTGCATGCTAGCATTGATCTTTTGGTTACTTGGCTACAGGATGGTGTGTTGCAAAGATTCTAAATTATGCTGCTAACAGAATTTTTCTGTGCCTTTTGGTAGTTGAAAATAGTTCTTTATATGAACAACATAATCGTAGAACACAAGCCATATACAGCCAGGACCTTACCAACCAATGTCTACTAGAATTGTACGTACCAGAACTGTTTCCACTTGGAGTCTCACTTGTTCTCCACAGACCCCGTGGAGCTATTATTGTTTTGGCCACCATTGTGAAGATGCTTAGGAATGCAAGGGTAAAATCTCATCTCTGTCTAAAAGTTTCTGTAGTCATCTCTCTCTGTCTCTGTTCTCTTTGCTGTCTACCTAGGTAATCAAATTTAATTACTTCATAATTAAAATTATTTTGGTTGTGGATGCATATGGGGGAACTGAATTAAATTTATCTGTCTTGGGTTATTTTTTATCCTTACACCTTATTTCTAACATTTCATAACTATTAGTGTTCAAATTTGTATCATTTAAACTTTTTGATATTGTTAGTTTAATCTTTTTTCAAATATAATAAATATTACTGTTCACAATGTAAGTCTGTATAAGACTTTTGAACTTCATAGATGTCTTATTTTGGGCCCCTAGTTGTTTGAAAAGGTACTTCTGGAGGTATCGTCACTGGATAGATAATACCTAAGTCAGAAGGTTGATATGTAACCAGGTAACGGTAGCAGAATTATTTTTAATGTACTTCACTTGTATTTTTAATGTACCTCTCAGGATAATCTGCTGTTCTTGCTGCTCAGGATGTGTTCTGTTCAATTGTCTGAGGTCTCTGCTCTCTGTAGCCTGCCTTTTTTTTTTTAAGAATTTTTCTAGTCCAGCCAAAGTAGGAAAAGCTGTGACATCATTTATGGCTGAAAATCCTTAGGCTTACAGAATGTGGGACCCTGAAAGAAAATTGATGTATAAACCATTCAGTTTCCTTCCCAAGAGGACAACTTCATGCTGGGAAGAAGGATTCCCCTAGCTCACATTAAAACCAATTCAACCTTTCTGGGGAGTGGAAGTGTTAGGTTAACCACCTTTTCATGGTTGGGAAGGGTTTCTCCCATGTTATTAGAAGAAAGAGTGAGAGGTATAGATGTGTTTTGCTTTTGCTTTTTTTTCCAGTTCTTAAGGCAGGCAGTGAGAAGACCTTAAGACCTTAAAAGTGTTTTGTTCAGATATTTATCTAATTTAGGTTGCGTTTTTCTGTTAGATTGCACTCGGAAATGAATGAAGAGTAAAGACACCTTAAAACCATGTTCCCAGTGTTTCATACAAGAAGTAGAAAATGGCCATTTTTTCCTCCTGTCTGCTGTCTCCTCCAGGCCATTGATTTCACACATTTTGGGCAAGCCATAGTATTGTTCTTTTTCTTGTCCCATCTCAGGCACTTGGTGCTTCCTTGTCATGAGGAGCCTGTTACCTTGAATTACAGAGCAGCATGCTGCTTGTTGGCAGACATCACTAGTTGGAAGAGCCTTACAGTAAGCGTTAATATCAAGAGGTCTTGTTTGTTATCTTCCATCCTTTCAAGCTGACAGTCAGTGTACCAGCCATTGCTAAAATATATCCCCGAACTCATTGAACTCCTGCTGCCAAAAAAAACCTCTTGTGGTCTTAAATACACTAAGGGCAGTTTACAGTTTTTCTTCAAGTTGGTCTCAGCCTTAGAAGCCATCCAGGTGCTGAGTTGTCTGAATCTTACCATTTCTATTGGCGGCCTCCACCTTTTTTTCTTCGTGCTTTCTCTTATTAAAATCATTCATTAGTTTATGTCTTTGCTTTATAGGAGTGCTCTACTGATTTAACCACTCAATTTTTAAGACTGATATCACTGTTTATTATATTAGAGTACTACATAAAGAGACAGTTAGAATCAGAGCCCCATTGAGTCTGGCTCGGGAAAAAATCGGCAAAGGTTTACATCTGCCCTGAAGACATCACAGTCTGAATGGATAAGAGAGAATAGAAGATAGAGATATGTAACACATCTCTGCAAAAAAAAGAGACTTTTCCAAGTAATATCTAAAATATATTTTCTTCATAGCAGTTTTTTTCACTTCCAAGTGTTGTTCTGGTATTTCTGATGGTTTGTAGATGCCTGGATTTAGAGTGAAAAATAAATTTTTTATCTTTGAGGCCATATTATCATTATATTCATTTTAATGTCTGTACAGCATCAGTATCTGAGACTGCAGGAACTTAACTGCTTTACTTGTTGGCATTACGTTGAAGTTGATTTCAGTGAACCATAAAAAGTTTGGCCCTGAAGGTAAAATTACACTGTATGCATGTTCCTAACATACTGCTTTGGGGATAAACATGTCTTAAATCAACTCATCGCTCACAGCTAAATTCCTTCCCCAAATGCAGTTTCCATGTAGATAGTAATGTTCAGTAAGACTGATTTTCTTTAAAACCATCAAGTTTTTTTTAACATAATTCTATCAGTAAATATATTTGAGCAGGGTAGCAAAGAATTCACAGAATCCTAATAAAGATTCAGTTTTTTGTGTAGTGGAGGATTAGGGAAGGCAGGGGACAGGTACAACTTTTTTAATTAGCTTTCATCAGTACCTCTAATTTGTTCAAATATGTTCCAAATGTTTGCGTATTATGTTTGCTCACATGTTCATAATGAAAACTGTTGGACTTCATTGAAACTTTATTTGGTAATTCTGCATTTGGAAAATTAAAATTGAAGTTTATGATACCCCGGCTCCTACTTGCTCAGTTCATAGTGTGTTGTTAAGATGCCATCACTTGAGAGCTTTTGTTACAGCAGCATTTCTGTTGTGGCTTAATATGCTATGGGTTCAGATGGCAGTAATTGTGGCCTTGAGCAGTTGGACTAAAGAATACCAGGTGGGTTTATATCCAGATATTCTTAGATTAATATTTCCAGTCTTAGATCTTGTCCTGTCTGGAATTTACATAGTTCCCCAAGCTTTAAAATGAAGGCAAGCGTCATTTGAAGCTCTTAATGAGCAGATTTTTTTCCTCTTTAATTTGCCCCCTTTTTAAAAAAAAAAAAAAAAATTCAACAGCCTGTGAAATCGAGGCAGTTACTTCCAAGCCATTTTTACAACTCCATATGGACAAAGCACTTCAGTTTGTTCCTCAATTTAATTCCCAAATTAATAATAGTTTAAAAGTTTTTTCCATCTGCATCTCCATTTTCTTACAACATATAAAGATGAAAAAAATGTCCCTAGATATGAGGTAAACCTTTGAAGTGTGAACAACTTGGTTAAATTTGAGGCAGCAACTCTTCGGTTGTGACTGGGCTGTGTTTTTTGTTGTTGTTGATGCTCTTTGAAATAACTCCTTTTGTTTCAGGTCTAAAATTTCAATTTCATTTCTACGTGGAGACAAGAGACTTAAACTCCCCCATACTGAGAGATCAGTCAGGGTTTTTTTTCTATTTGGAACACCTTTGACCCATCACTCCCCAGTTCAGTGAATAGAAATGGCAAGGCAACTTGTGCTGAGGGTGACTAAAGATCTGCTCTCCGTGTAACTCATGAAGTGAACCTGCAGGGGAGAGGGTTTCATGAGTCCTGCTTATGGAAAAAATGCTTTTAAAGTATTTCTTTGCAAAAGAGATCCTTTCTTGTACCTCTGAGTATATATTAATTGGTTATAATCCTTAGTTTTGAGGCACATAATTATTCACACAGCAGCAGGTGATGGATTCACAGGTACAGCTACAATTTCTTTGTACTAGCAAGGAGTCTTTACTGAGAGTGAGAGAGAATCCTTTTGTATAAAGCTCCAAGTTCTATAATTGGTTGTATAGTAAGGAATTCAGATATGTGGCAAAACATGCAAGTTCTCGGAAGTTTAACCAACTAGCCTTCAAATTATCTGCCTGGATATGTAATTACTGTAGGTAGTTTAACTTTTGTTTGCTTTTCTTTTTCTTTTGCTCTATTTTTTCCTCCAGATTATTACTAAACATGTTTATGGACTACTGGAAAAGGAATGCCACTTGAAAAAAGTAACTCTCCCAGTAAGTATAAATATATTTTGAAGATATTTTTCACTTGGATCTGTAAAATGTAGAGACTGTGATTCTGTTTTCAGATGAAGACAGAGGCTATGTGCAAGGTGTTGTCTCAGAGCACTGATTTCACATGCAGCATGTATGCACGTGTGGAGAAATGGTTTTGCCTGGCTATTCATGTGCTTGATTTTTCCAGCCTTCCTTGCCTTGCCAGACACCAGATTATTCAAAATGTCCTAATTTTGGTAGAGGAACAATAAGTTTTTTGAAATGTTGTGAATATTTTATAGATGGATTTTCAGAACTAAAGACGGGTGCCTCCAGCAAAGGAATAACCTCAAAGTGGAGTCTCAGTAAACTATTCCATGTCTTTTTGTTTAAAAACACATTTTAGGTAGCTTGTAACACGTGTGTACTATAAAGTGCAGATGCTGTTCAATGGAAATACACGATCAGCCCTTAGAAGTGACAAAGCACTCCACAGACAGCATGAGAGAGTGCTTCAGTCTAGAAGTATATACAGTAACATGATGTTCGGTGATCTTTGTATTCTGTGAGGAAACAGTAGCATGATTGCTCTGTTTTCCATCACTATTAGAAAGGAAAATGAACAAGCTTGGACGAAGTTTCACCATGCTGCCATCACGTCTGTCACACGTGTAGTATTCTCTTCTGCTCTGCTCTGAGATGTGAGTGTCTAGCTTGGGAGAATTGTTCTTTATTTACTCTTTTTTTATGAATTATGTGGTAAGCACTGGTGTACTGATGGAGTTTATCACCAGTACACTTAAGCCATTTTCAAATCTATTGCGTAGAGCTTCTCCTAAGTGTCATAGTTTAATTCCATTTTGGAGTAAAGGACAAACTCTCAATGCAATTTCATTTTGGTCAGTGTGGAAGATTTGTTACAAGGTATAAACAACATTGTTAATTGTTGTTTGTCAGAAGCCCTTTTCACAGTCTAAAACAAATTATGAAGAAGACTACAGAAATTAAGATGGTGAAAAATCAAAGCTGCCTAAAGACTATTATTATGTCACCCAGAAGTTTCCCAAGTAACATCACATCACAAACAAGCGTAGTTTAAATTGGTAAAGGAGGCTGATAGAAACAGTAAGACGGCTTGTAGCAAGATTAAAATGTGTGAGTGAGGAAGATAGAAAAGAGTAATATATCTGCTGTTAAGTTTCATATCACAGTAAGATCACTCATAAAAGAATTTGAGGAGCTTGTTGCAGCTGTAAAGCCTATTAATAAAACAATTCATGAAGCTGATAGATAAGCTGCATGCGTATTGAATCATCAGCTCAAATGAGAAAAACAAAAATGATTTTTCCCAATACAGTTTGTCCAGAGACTTCCACACTAGCCTTTTTTTTTTTTTTTTTGAAACAGGATGTACTTCTGAAGAGCTATCTAAAATTGGCGTATCAGTGGCAGATATCTTAGAACAAATTGATTTACTGCACAGTAATCATCTTCCTGGATGCGATGGTTTTTAAGCCTAGGGTTCTGAAAGAAGTCAAATATGAAGCTGCATGCAACTAGTATGTAACTTACTGCTTAAAGCAGCTTCTCTCAAAAGAGGCATGGAAAAAGGGTGAATATGATGGTCTTTGAAAGGGCTCCAGGAGAGATTCCTAGAGCTGTGTGTCAGGAAGAAATAATATACTGGGATAAAAGTCAACACCGTTTTCGTTTTAAAAGACCTACTAGAATTCATCAAAGGCCTCAGAGATCACATGAAAAAGAAATATTTTGTCAATAAAAGAGTATGTGGATTTCCAACAAGCTGCCAACAAGATTACAAAATGCTTTTAAAGAAAACACTTTTTGACTTTCTGTGGTATGCTTAGTCACACCTTCCCACCCCTTACGGCCGGGATGTGATACATGTGAGGCGGGAGTCCCCTTATAAGTTAATAATTGGCTAAAAGGAAAAAAAAGATGTTTGTACTTTATAGAAAAAGTAGTTGTAGCCAATGAGATGTTATTAAGCTCTGCACTGACATATTTCTAAATAAAAATAAAGAAAAAATTAATAGAACATAAGTAATTTAGCTGATTTTTCTAAAATGATAAAGAATACTTAAATCTAAAGCTGGTTTGGATGAGTTTTATTTCATGGTACTGGATGATTAGATGATAAAATGACATGAGATTTAATTCTGGTAAATGTGAAATTATGGGGAAAAGAACACACTCTGTAAACATACTGGTGGCCTCTAAATGAGCTATTACTACTCAGGAAAGATCTTAGAGTGATTGTGAATAGCTCTCTGAGAACGTCAGTTAGTGCTCAATGGCAGTCAAAAACCCTCAAAGCAAATAGGATGTTAGGAATTATGAAGTGTTGAGAACAAAACAGAAAAACATAGTCATTCCACTCATTATGTGGTACCCCATCTTGAACACTGCATGGAATCTGGACACAGTATTAAAAAGGATATGTAGAATTTAAAAAAAAATACAGAGGAGGGTTGCAAGGATGATCACAGGCATGAAATGCTTTTCAGACAAAGAAAGATTAGACAGTTTGGAAAATAGAAGGAATACGACAAAACTATAGAATCATGAAAGGTGTAGAGAAGATGAATAGGGAATGTTTTTTTGGTTTATTTCATAATAGAGAATCTAAGGGGCATCAAGTTTAAATTATCAGGCAGGAGATCTCTACTGAAAGAGAGGAAGTACTTTTTTCATATATATCCCAATTATATTGTGGAACTCACTGATGCAGAGTACTGTTAAGGAGAAAGGCACAAATGCATTCAAAAAAACCATTTGCCAGTACAGAGGTGTGACAGTTACAGTGAACTTGTTGTAGTAGCTTGTCCAGTTATAAACCATGTCCCAGGAAGCTCAAAACTTGCTGGCTGCCAAAAATGAGAGACTCTGCAAACATTCTGTTCTCATACTGTTTCACTTAACAACCTGCAAGTTGTCAGAAAAAGGATACTGGGACCACTAATCTGAACAGTGTGGCCATTCTGTTCCTTATATAAAAATCTCAGGGGTAAATACGGAAATTTATTCCTGAACTTTGTCACAGGGGATGAGAAAGTTGGTGTAGTGTCTTTCATTTTTTCTGTCAGCTCGCAATGAGGCTGATAGTGTAATGATGTTTCAGTACACTCAGTGTGTTTCGGGTCTGTGTGAACTGGAATGCTTTTCCTTCCAGCGTACTGAAGTGTACTGAAATTCTATGCTTCATTGACAGCATTTCATGTTCTCCTATCTTCCTTAATTTCCACCTTCTGAACAAAGTCCAACTCTGCTGTCTTTATTTTACTTTCTTAGGTGGCATCTTCAATTTTGGAAAAAATTACTTGTAAATTTCCTTTCAGATATAAAAAAACAGTTTGGGAATCTGGAAAGAATGCCTGTCATTTTATTACATTAACAGCTATGCCAAATATAAATCCAAACCCTTCTTCATCCAGAGAAGCTTAGATGTATTTTATGTTACTGTTTGTGTAAAATACTGTAGTTTTCTTCATGTTCAGTATGAGCTCCTGAAGAGACTCATATTCACGGAGAAACAGTGCAATTAATTCTTTTAAATTTCTCATTTCGTGCTCCATTGAAGGTTGTATTATTAATACAAAGAACACTGACGTTTTCTCTTTTCTTTTTTTTATCCAGATGAAGCCTTTGTGTTTCTCTGGTTTAAATGGCATAATCAGTGATTGATCTTTGCTGTTCTTTAGCTACTGAGGACAAATAGAGGGTGCTTCTGAATTAAATGCATCTTTAACAGCTTCTGGGAAAGTCTGAGATGGAAGTTTAAATAATTGCTAGCATGTTTTATTGACAATGGTACTGAAAGGTCTCACTTTGCAGAATCTTCTAACTTATCAATGCTTTGCTCTTTCACTTCAATAGATCAAACTTCATTCGGTAGATCTCTTGATCTACTAGAAAGCCAAGAATTATTTTTGTCTGAGAAACAATGGTCTCTTATCTGCACTGCTTATTCCTTTTGGCTGTTTCGCTACCCAAGTCCAGCTAATGCTTGATTGTAAAAATTCCACCAGTTTCAGGTGTGTTCATTTACTTCTGGTAATCACCAAATGCTAATTAACTGCTCATAATATTGTTCAGCAGTTTTCATTTTTTACTGTTTTGATTGAAAGATTATAAATCTGGACATCAATTTCATGAAGACAGTAATGTAAGTGAGTTAGCAGGCTTTATAAAGAACTACATAACAGGGGACTTTCTTACCTTGCAACACAAATGAGCAGTTTTCTTGCTCCACCAGCTAGTCATAATTCTCACAGTCTTTAGAGTCTTTTAAGTTTCTGTTACGTTTATTTCCCTGTTCTTTCCTCTACTGTTAAGGTACACCCGTTTCACCTGTTTGTGCTTATGATTTTTAATGTGTTTCTTAGCTAACATAAGAAAGACATTTGGGTCTTCTTTCCTTTTAGAATTTTAAACTTCAGCAATCTTAAACATAAGATCTTCCAATGGGCAGAATTAGGGACCTCTAGATCTTATTCTGCTGCTGGCTAAGAATGGAAAATTGAGTCGTAACCTCAATGTCTTAGAATGAATGTCAGAATAAGATTAGATTTCATTTATATTCTGTTGTTACCCTAAGTATTGGTAGCAACTATGCAAAATAATAACTATTCTGCTATTGAAATATTCCATATACTGACACTACTACATCATGTGATAACTTATCTGAGATTGAACTCATGGAAAAATAATCTCACTGTTTGAAAATTGCAAAAAATTCATTGTGTGTGTAGAGTGAATAACTCATCAGGGAATTCTTCATAACTGTAGGTATTCATAAAACTGAAGATGTGATTTTGCATTAGAAAAATAAATCTGAGAAAAGTTAAAATTTAACAGTAATGCTAAGCTCTAAATTATCAGTAAAATATGGATTTGTTTGACATTCCTAGCTACAAACCATTGGAAGATTGTTATTGTATGTGAATAACAATGTTGAATCAAGTTGTAAAATTAGATTAATTGAAGCTGAGCATTTCATTGAATTTATTCAATTTGTCTTTAAACAAAAGATCAGAAATAAGTGATCTTTAAACAAAAGATCAGAAAATGGCTGATAAAAATAAATTCTTTTAAATGTACTCAGTTTGTCTAGCAATAAGTGGCATTCTGCATTGATTTGTCAATAAAATGAGGTTGTGCACGAGAGTGACCCTTATGGGCATTCTTTAGTGAAAGCTTGATTTAACGAATTGCTATTGTTGGAAGAGAAATTAACTTGAGGTAAAGTTTCCAACTGCAATTCAGTTGAAGAAAGGAACAAACAGTTAATTTTTAATAGCTTAATAGATATTTTTGATTTTTTTTAGGTTAGCGTAATTGCAAAAATGTGAAGTAGAAGTGTGTCTTCTACAATGTATGATTATTAGATGCTGATATTTCCTAATTACTGAACAGAAATTTAGTTTTCTAAATACTAAAACGTACAGTTAGGCTGTATCTTGCTGAAATATAAATTTTCAAAGTTTTGTCCTATTTATTGTTGTACATATTCAGTTCGTGTGCAGAAGTCAACTACATCATATCAAGTACTATTTGAAACTTGGTATTATCTGGATGTTTACATTTGCCGTCATCAGTTTTAAGATATCTGTACTGGTACTTGAGAAGTGGCTGTGTGATGTGACTGTATCCCCAGTGTGCAATACAGTTGTACTCATAAACTCTTTTCAATTGAATTATTTTTTTATTACATTTTCTGTCTTTCTGCAAAGAGTGGGAGAAGATGAGTACATTTCCTGTTGTAAAGAATGAAAGCTGAGACACATTAAATGTTTTGTTATTCTGGAATAGGGCATAAGGTCTTCAGCACTATGGCAGATGCTGAATGTTCTTCCAGTTAGGGATTCCTTTTGTTCAAGAAGCCTCATTGGCTTCATTAAAAAAAAATAGGCAAGGCTTACATTTAAAAAGTCTGGAGATACATGCAGAATTGATTTTTCCTGAGGAAAGGTGAATAGCATATCCGAGTATGAGAGAAAAACTCAAATATTCCAAGCAGCCATTTCCCCTTTCTCAGTATAAGGCTCATACCCTGACCTGATCTTCGTCACTACTGCAGAGTTTAAGGCAACCCAAGGATATTCCTAGCAACCATAGTTAGTTTGTGTGGTTTATGAAGTATGGAATACAAAAAGGTATAGGGATCCTGATCTATCCTTCCTTTTCATCATATTCAAGTAGGAGAAAAGGAAGTATGAATAACCACAAGCCTTGCTCTTTTGCCTTGAGCAAGTCTTCCAAAGCCAAGTATAGGTCTCTTTTAGAGAACTTCTGTTTGTATAGAGCAAAAACCTCATCTTTACTATCTACACTAAGAACAAAAGTTGATTTACTGAATATTGAAGCTGCGTGTTGATCTGCTGAGTAGCTAAGTCCTGCTGCTGGACTCTTACTGACACCATTGTTTAGATCTAGATTGGATTTCTATATTTTATTAGAGCTATTCTATTAAACTTATAATAGGCAAATTTACAATACTGGCTCATATATGGTTTATTGGGTATTTATGTTGAGGTGGCTGAGGTGGAACTTTTAGGATGTTTTTTGTACCACATCAGACTTTTATTGCTACTTCAAGCATATCAGAAGTGGCAAATTACTTGATTTTTTTTTTTTCAGAGATTGTTCTTTTATGGATTCTCTTTTGCCAGTAAATTACTGTAAACAACTTCTGTTTTAAAGCTTTAGCATACTTTTTGACCATGCCCCTCCACCTTTTTGTTTCTGTAGTTAAGCCATCTGTGTTTAACCATTCTAAAGCGTATTTAAGGTTCAAACTTACTTTGCAAGGATATTAGCTTCTCCTTTGTTTTTATTTAGTACTGTGTACACAATAGTCCATAAAATATATATACAGATAGTAAAAAGAAAGTGCAGGTTTTGATACCAATTCTGGCAGCTAACTTTATAACTACAAATGTTCTTTTAAAATTTTTTATTTGTGTATAAAAGTCTGTATTGGCTATAATTGCAGGTTGATGCTACTGAGAATGAACCAAAAAGCTTTATCTTTATGAGTGAAGATGCGTTAACAAATCCTGACAAACTATTGGTCCTAATTCATGGTAATGGCGTTGTCAGAGCAGGTCAGTGGGCTAGGAGACTCATCATTAATGAAGATTTGGACAGTGGCACACAGATACCATATATAAAGAAAGCTACTGAGGTAAGTGAAAGTGTATATATGTACAGCTGTGTGTGTATAGGTATGTGTACTAATGTAAGAAGAACTATGAATCTGAGATGTTGTAATTTTTTAATCGGTATTCTACATTTTCCTTTATGATAATCTTATTTGTGATGCAAATACTTGCTTGGTATTTTAAGAACTTTTGTCAAATAGAACTAAGTTTCTCTCTTACAGTAAAAGAATTTTTTTAGTTTCATGTCATTTTGTGGCAGCACTGCCATGTAGTGTAATATGGCAGCTAATGTGACAAGAGCCCTTAACAGGCGATGAGATGCAATAGAAGGCACTACAGAAATTTGTTATGAAGTGTTTTCTTTTACATTTCATTAAATTTGTACGTATTCTCACTCAGCGTCTGTTGTAATCTCATGATAACGTTAGCTTTCATGATAACAGCAGGCTTTTTTGCTAGACTTGTACTGAATTTATTAGAGGCACAGTCTTTTTCAGTTTTGCACTGAATACTGATTCATTCTGATTCACCTATCAATACTTGACAGTTAAAAGCATTTACATTTTATGGGCACTATTCTGTTGTGGTTTTGTATGCATATGAGAGACAATGCACAATTTGTGTAATATTTTTAACATGGAACATTGAGGTATAATGCATCTCTTGCCTCCTACTGCTTTTGTGAAACTCACTGTAGTAAATATTCAAAAAGTCTATTCAAAATTTGCTATTTCTATTATATTTATCAGGATGTTTTACCCGTAATGTCAGTGTTTTCATTGTGATAGTTGCACATTTTGCTAAATGAAGCTGAAACTTTTGCAGTTTATAGAATAATAGAATGGCTTGGGTTTGAAAGGACCCTAGAAATCATCTAATTCCAACCCCCTGCCATGGGCAGGACTGCTACCCACCAGCTCAGGCTGCCCAGGACCCCATCCAACCTGGCCTTGAGCACCTCCAGGGATGGGATACCTGCAGCTTCTCTGGGCAACTTCTTGCAGAGAGTTAGTCACCAACCTCTGGGTAAAGAACTTCTTCCTCATATCTAATATAAATTTCCCCTTCTAGTTCAAAACTGTACCCCATTGTCCTATCCCTATCTGCCCACGTAAAAAGTTGGTCTCCCTCGTGTTTATAGGCTCCATTCAAGTACTGGAAGGCTGCAATGAGGTTTCTCCGGAATCTTCTCTTTCACAGGCTGAACAAGCCTGGCTACCTCAACCTTTCTTCCTATGAAAGGTGCTCCAACCCTTTGATCATCTCTGTGGCCCTCCTGTGGATCCCCTGAAACAGTTCCACGTTCTTCTTGTGTTGGGGGCCCCAGTACTGCAGGTGGGGCCTTAGAAGGTCAGAGTAGAGGAGGACAGTCAGCTCCCTCCCTCTTCCTGCTGGCCACCCCTCTTTTGATGCCACTCATAATATAGCTGGCCTCCAGGAGACAGAGAGCTGAAGACAGGTAGTTACATACCATGTTTGCCTTCCTTTAACATAAAGCTTTAATTGATTTTAAATCAAGACTCAAAGGCAAATGCAAAAATACTTAAAGGCTTCTAAAGTATAATACAATTTTATGGTAGGTCAGGTGTAGGAGATTAATTTCAAGAGTGCAAGTTCCGGAACTTTCCCTAAGAAATCTGGAGAGCTGTAGTTACTGAAATTTTAATAATGGCTTACATGCCTATATTTTCGTGATTTTTTTTCCTAAAGATGATGCTGTTGTGGCTAACATCAGATTTTGAGCATTCAGGGATAATATCCCTAAATCAGCAGAAAATCTTGAAGAATATTTCTGGGAAAGGAGAATTCTAGATTCTTCTTCCTGTTTTGTTAACTTAATGCAGTGATTGTGCCAATGGAATAGAGGGCAGACCTCTGTTCCCTCAAGCTTATAACCTTAAAAACAGACTTTGTATTTCTGCATTTTGAGTGCTTCTTTAAAAATCACAACAAAGGAACAAAAGTAGTTTGGTGACAAAATGTCTTCAACGGTGTAATCATTTGATCACATCAGGACGTCAGACTTGATGCTTTTAGCTTTAGATTTTCATCTTTAACATGTTTATTTTAATTTGTAGTTCACTTTAGTTGAATAATTCCAGCTGCTGTGAAAGCCACTCTGCCCTTTTGTCCATCATAAAATTCTGGCAAGTATACTAACTGTGCAGAGCACATACTATCTGCAATTATTTTTATTGTCTAAAATGAACTATAGAGCATATTAAATGGTATTATTTAAAATGCATTGGTATTATTGGTATCATGTAATCACGGTGGTGAGAATTGAATGTCTATCTGGTGAGATAAGGCGATATCAATAGAAGTCAAACCCTGCTGAAGATACTTGGAGTCATTATGTTAGGACTAAAGAAAAAAAAGGAGACAGGTCGTTACATAGTGATATTGTATCTACTTCTTCTACAGATTGTGTAAATTACTTTTCCAAGTGCAGGAAGTTATTGTAAAATGAGTATAAGGGCTCCAATTTTAGTTAATAAAAATTGTATCCTTTTCTGGGTTTTCTGGTATTCAATCATCTAGTTGATTTAGGCATTTCTATCACGTATGAAATGAAAATAACTGACCTAGATAGTAAATGGCCTGAATGAAAATTGTGATAGCTCCTCATACAGTGTTGCCAGTTTGAAGGAAGAAATTATATTCCTTGATATTCCAGTGTTTCTTCTCAGAAGAGGTCTCATTTTTTGAATGAAACCGGTAGACCTTATCAAAGCATAAGATTACAGTGCTGATGGCAGGAGAACATGGATTTTTATATATATAATAAACTGTGAATTTGAAGTGGATGATAGTATCTAGGATTTGAAAATTCCCCTGATCTGTGGTGAGTGTGAAACGTGCCTGTAGCTTAAAACATTTGCTGGCAACTAGGTTTTCGTTTGCAAATGTTCATTTGCTGTTTTGAGCACCACAACATTTGAAAGACATAAAACTACTAGAAGGCATCCAGGAATGCTGCAAAGATGGTGAAGGGTCTGGAGGGCACGGTGTATGAGGAGCAGCTATGACCCCTGGGTGTGCTCAGGGCAGAGCACAGGAGCTGAGGCCTCATGGCAGCTGTAGCTCCTCACAGGGAGCGAAGGGCAGCACTGAGCTCTGCTCTTGTAACAGCGACAGGGCCCAAGGGAACGGCATGGAGCTGTGTCAGGGGAGGGGCAGCTGGAGGTTAGGGAAAGGTTCTGCATCAGAGGGCGGTGGGCATGGAACGGGCTGCCCAGGGCAGTGAGCACGGCCCCAGTGCTGGAGTTCAAGGAATGCTCGGACACCGCTCTCAGACAGGGGGTTTGGATTTGAATGGCGCTTTGTGGAGCTGTGGGAGGGACTTGATGACCCTTGTGTGTCCTTTCCAATTCGGGATATTCTGTGATTGTACTAATGTGGTTTAACCCAGCAGGCAGCTAAGCACCACACAGCCACTTGCTCATTCTGCCCTCAGTGGAATGGGGGAGAGAATCAGAAAAAGGTGAAACTCATGGGCTGAGATAAAGGCAATTTAATAGGACAGAAAAAGAAAGAAAATAATAATATTAGTGAAAATATGTATGTTCAAAAAAAGTGATTCACAATGCAGTTTCTCACCACCCATCAACTAATGCCCAGCCAGTCCCTGAGTAGAGACCCCCTCCACTCAGCCAACTCCCCTGCTTTTATAGTTTCACATGATGTCATACGGTATTCTGACATCACTTTGGCCAGTTTGGCTCAGCTGTCCTGGTTCTGTCTGCTTCCAGCTTCTTGTGCTCGTCAGCCTCCTCACTGGCACTCATTGACTTAGCGTAGCAATTGCTTTACAACGAACATGTGGATATGTTATCGATATTGTTTTTCTTCTAAATCCAAAACACAGCCACTATGAAGAAAATAACTGCATCTCTGAAGAACTGTAATTTGCAAAAGTTATGCTTAAATGTCTTTTCAGCAGAAACTAGTCCAGAATTTAGTACTTGACTTCAGGGCTCCCCTACTGGAAAGGAGCTCTGTAGAGAAAGACCTGGGTTTCCTGAAGGACAATAGGTTGACCATGAGCCAGGAGTGTGCCGTTGTGGCCGAGAAGGACAGTGGTATCCTGGAGTGCATCAAGAGCATGGCCACCAGGCTGAGGGAAGTGATCCTCCCCCACTACTCTGCCCTGGTGAGATCACATCTGGAGTACTGTGTCCAGTTCTACAGTCCCCAGCTCAAGAAAGATGGAGAACTTCTAGAGAGAGTCCAGTGGAGGGCCACAAAGATGATGAGGAGCCTGGAGCATCTCCTGTTTGAGGAAAGACTTAGAGACCTGGAACTGTTTAGCCTGCAGAAGACTGAGGGAGGATCTTATCAGTGTTCATAAATATCTAGTGGATGGGAGTCAAGAGGATGGGACCAGGCTCTTTTCAGTGGTGCCCAGTGACAGTACAAGGGGCAACAGGCACAAACTGGAGTGCAGAAAGTTCCATCAAAACAGGAGAAAAAACTTTCTTACCTTGTGGGTGACAGAGCACTGGAACAAGCTGCGTAGAGAGGTTGTGGAGTCTCCTCTGGAGATATTCAAACCTGCCTGGATGCCTTCCTGTGTATCCTAATGTAGGGAACCTACTTTAGGAGGGGTTTGGACTGGATGATCTCCAGTGGTCCCCTCTAACCCCTACAATTCTGTGATTCTGTAACTTACAACAGACATTTGCAACACCTCTACATCCCTTAGAGTAAAACAAAAGTCAGAGGTCAAAACCATACCTTCTTCTCTGGTGCTTTCCTCTTTAGACAGTGATGGAACTAACACAAGCAAGTTTCTGTTAATTTCTTGTAAAAACTGAAAACTGGCATGCTAAAGGGGGAGGTATCAGTATACAGTGGGTTTAGCTGCCATAACCAGGAAGTTAAATGAGGAAAAAAAAGTAGAAGAAACTATTTCTTTCTGGCACACTTCCAAGAAGAAGAAAGAGGAAAAAAACAACCTATAAAGTGTGTATGAAATCAGGGAGAAATGGAAAGGCTTAAAATTTATCAGGCTTCTACTGGCTTGGGGCTGATACATACTGGAAAGAAAAGATCCAAGGAAAAATATCCTGATGGGAATTCCAGTAGCTAGAAATCTTCTTTCTTTTCATCTGAGAGACTCCTGTAGGTAGCACTTCTTCTTCCATCTTTCATACCAAACTGTATTCAGTCCTGTGTGTAATAGGTGTTGGAAGCAGTTTACAAGGTTTTATATAAAAAGGAGGTAAGATTAATGTATGAAATAAGAAAATCAACTCTCATTGTGCAAAAAGAGATTTCTCTCATAGTATTAAAGAGTGAAAAAGAGAAGAAACAAGTGATAGGATAGAGAATGCACTGTAGGAAAAAAAAGGGGAGAAAAATGTACAGAATGTTAGAGACATAAATACATTAAATTGGGGTAGGATCAGATACACTTTACAAAAACAAGTGTAAAAGGAAATACAAAGCAGTAAGACAATAAACAAGGATGAATAAAAATTCTGACATGCATATTATGAAGATATTATGAACGAAAAGATGGTAATTTCGTATAGATATAGTGCTAAATAAATATTGCACACTTTTGATGTTCTGTTAAAATAGAACTTCTCTACTGCAACTTTTTGCAGTGAGAAATACAGATTTTTGATAGAAGCAGTGTTCTGACATGTGACAGACTGAAGTTCAAATCTCTCCTCTGGGAATCAGGGTCTATTCCATTTTTAATTATAATAGAATTCTGAAGCTATTCAATTTTTATAAATAAACAGATGTAAATCAAAGGAAGAATTTCAGCCTGCTCTCCTACATTTTGAATAAATATCTAATTCACTGTCTCATAGAGTCAGCCTTTTCTCTGTCACTTTTTATTTAGATGTATGTACAGTGACTGGAGCATCACCAAGAAGAGACAATGAGAGACAGAGCTAAGTTATTTAATTCACTGATGACGACATTTACTTGAGGTGTCAAAAATTAACAATTTACACTGCTGGTTTCGTGTAGGTAGCTCAGAGTCTCCCATAACCTGCCAGTCACTGGGCACTTCAGAAGGTTACATTGTCTGGTTCATTGCCAAGTGGTAAGGACTTGGTTAGTAATCAAAACATTCAGGTGGGAGATGTACAAATGACACCAGTGGTACACTGTAAAGTGATACCTGGGAACCAGCAAGAAGGAATGCCAAAGGCAGCTACTGCTTCATGCAATAGTGTTCCCTCTGTAGTGACCAGAGAAGCAGATTCTGTGCTTTGAAGTCTGCTGGGTGTAAAGCAAGGAGAAGCTGCAGTCGAACTACTTAAAGTGGCATCTTGCTCCTGAGGGAAACAGCAGCTCAGCTCACCTTGGACACTGAGAAGAATTTTGGAGTCCTCTTATCTTTGGTATATTTCCTCTGGAGAATAAAGTGGAGACCAACTTACTGTACTTCTTTGTGTATGAGTGCACAAAAACCTGATGGATGCTTTCTGCCTTTGGAAATTCAGTGTGTTTGTTACCTAGGAAAGCTGTGGTCCCAAAGATGCTAATGAAGTTCAGCCACAGCAACTGTCAGCTATTTGATTTTTACTGTATTTTTTCAAACAAGCAAGAATTGTTGCCTGGCTTCAAATTCATCCCCTTCTGAGATTGCTTAGATATTGTTGCAATTACTTAAAGGAAAATTAATGCTTGATGTAAGGGTAATAGCAGGAAAAAAATAGCCTTTTCAAAGAACCTGGATGATTTTTTTTCAAAAGAAATGTGGCAGAATCCAGACATCAGAGTTTCCGTGAAGAAATGAAAACAGGGCTGGCTTGAGATGGGCAACATCTGCAGAAATCTTTCCTTAGAGTATAATATAACATGATTTTCATCTTCTGTTTTTTCTTGTGCTTATCCTGTTCTTAAAGCGCAGCCTGAACAATTTCTATTGCAAGAGTATTGTTGGATCTATTCACTCAGATTAGTATCATTAATTTATAGAAAAGTTTGTGGTAATATTTAATGAGAATTGCTGAGAGTTTTTACTTTCTTCATTTTGCAGCAGAAGTGCATTGAAAGGAACAAAAAAAATTATCAGGTGTAGCAAAGTAGTAGTAAATTTACTCACCATAGCTTTTATTCACCATATTGGTTAGTAGCTGGTATGGTAACACATTCAAGTCTTATCATTTTGTAAAAATGAGACAGAGCTGATATTTAAATATTATTGTAAAAAAAAAAAAGTATATTGTTTAAACTGCACTATCAAGAATTCTTGCTGAAAAACTTCCATATCTGTGTTTAAGCATAGACATGTTTTTAGACAAAATTGTCTTGACTCTATTGGTCATAATTTAGAACCTAAGGTTTAAAAATTTGTCTTAAAGATTATAGATACTTAGGATATTTCAATGAGGTGAACAAGTGACACAGGAAATAAAACAGTTGGCATTTCTTTGCATTTGCAGTTTTTACATAGAATAGTAACGTTTATGTTGTTTTTACTACGTATATTAATGGGTAGTTATGGTGTCATAGTAATCGTGAGCTTATTTGGGAATTTTAGTATTTTACTGGACATAAAATTTCAATAGAATGGGCAGGAATGTGGTATATTACTTTTTTCCAAATAATATTTATCTGAATATGCTATATATATTTGTTTATATTCATTTTGGTAGGCCATCGAAATAACGTTGCCTGTAAAGTACCTCTTCCTAGAGAAAACTTGTAATCTTACACTTTTTTGAGAATAATATTAAGAAAACTATTGTTACAAGTAGTGAGATGCAGTATATTTGGGGATATTTCCTGGTGTATAAACACAGCATACAATGTAGTACAAAATAAATCGTCATGTATAAGTGGCATAAAATGAAAAAAAAATAGGAATGAAAAAAATAGTAATTCCTTTTTAAACATTTTATAAGGAATGGATAATTTCTCAAGCACTGGTGTAAAATACTGATCACCAAGCAGACAGAAGGAAAAGTTGCATCGTTAGTTTGAATTAATATTAATTGCTCGCATAATATGGAATATTACATAATAACGTGTATAGGTGTTTCATCAAGTTAGAAATTCAAGAAGAGGTTAAAAGCTCAGGCTAATACTGAACTGACAGGGTATATAAGCCCACACCAGCCCCCATGCCAGCAAAGAAAAACAATGAGGTGACAGCTCTACTGTTTGGAGAGAGGTTGCTAACGACAGCTTATTCCTTTATGATTTCAACTCTTGACAGAAGACAGGTCTGCTTGTTGCATCATGGCAGATGTATCATTACCTTCTGGCCCTGTCATGACTGAACTTGAAAAAAAACCACTTTCAGTTCTGAAAATCCAATTACCCTTTGGAATTTAGTCCAGCCTTTATAAGATGCATGTGTAGAGATGCATTACCGTTGTTGTAATAATTGTTTATGTTACATTCTTAACGTTATCTGTGCTCCATACATTTGATAAGATAAAGCTACTTGAAGATTGCTTTGTCTTCTTTTATTCTGCCAAGTAGCTTGTTGTAGAAACTTGTGTTAGTTTACTCATAGTTTGTCACTGACCTAAGAAAATGACTTGTTAAGCTATTTGGGTAAATGTGACTTGAGAAGGTGATGTTTTTTTCCTAAAACCACGTAAATGTTTTTTTCACTGGCTAAATACAGGGTTAAGGATATTAAAAATAGATCATGATCATTTTAAAAACAAAATTTAATGTGAGCATAAAGGGTCTTTTTATCATATGCAGATTACAATATTTTTTTTTCTTCTCCCTCTCTTCAACTTGTTGGATACCTAACAGTGACTCTGGAGACTTAGAAAAGAGTAAGAGGGGGTGTGGATTTTTGAAAGTATGTCAAAAGCCTTGGGGTTTGGGTATGATCAGAATTTCAATAGGGGTTGAGATGAGTTTAAATGCATAGAAGGCGAACGTAAAAATCTTGTTTAATTTCTGTCATGTTGTTCTTTTTTTAGTCACTCTGATGTCTTTTTCAAATCTGCTTTTCTCTCAAGCTTTGTGATACTATATCCAAGATCTGTTTTTTTTTTCCTCTTTGTATTTCGTTTTAACTGCTGATCCCTTTTCTGTGGTGCTTCTGCCTTTAATATCAGCTGAAACGGTCTGAATTGCTGAATCAAAGCCGTTTTGGGAGAGAGACAGTGTTTAAGATTGTGCAGGGTGAGATTCTCTGGGTAGAAGGTAACACTTCCAGCAGTTATAATCAATGCACTTGACACTTTCAAAGGCAGGAGAAGCCATGACTTGCTCAGGGGTTAAACTTTTTAAATAACTTCCCTTGGGAAAAATGCCATCAATAAAATGGAATAATTAGTTGAAGATTCTTGAGTAGCCTAGGTTCGTAAAGAAAAGATTAGAGATAGGTCAGGTTTGCACTTCTATTGTATTTTCTCTCCCTTTTGTTTTTTAAACCATGAGCTTTTGTTTAAATGCATACTCTATTAGAAAGTCAGTCTGCTTCAAAAATTGTGTCATCTGCTTAAGTGAATATGTTATTCTTGTAGTGTGTTATTGTCTGTGTAGTCTAATGATTGTATGAACGGTGGTAAAATGCTATATAAAATATAACTTTGTATTTTCCAGTTTTCTCTTTTCCTACCCACATGCCTATTCTGCATTTGTTTCAGCTAACAAAAAATAGCTGCAGTTTTCGACCTTACTAAATAAGATCCAAAAATAGTAATGATAAATTATTTTCCAATACTGGAAGTTTTAGATAAATGAACATCTGTGCTTAGCGTCTTGATTTCTATAGAGATTAAAAGTTTTACTACGAAACAAAATTCTTCTCACAGTTTTAAGTTGTTTGGGAAGTCTACTATTTTTCTGATTCTTTCACATCATGATTTTTGTTAAAGCAGCTATTTTGAAGTGTTAGACCCGGTTAAAAATAGTGCTTTCAGTACACTGAGTAGTGTATGCGTACCATACAAATTACTGATAAATTATGAATGAATGTGTTTAGAATAAGAGTCTTAGCCTTCGTTAATAATTAATTTGTTTGCACTTTTCACTTTTCTTAAAGGAAAGTAGAACCACTGACAGCAATCTAGGCAATAAATGAACAAGACTTAAGTGAATATGCGATGAACATTTTTCAGAAGTAGAGCATTAAATTTTCTAGTGGCTTATATAGAGATGAGATTTGCATCACCTGAACAGACAAGCTTATTTGGTAGGGTGTATTATGCATGCTGAGATTTAACAGAACTTTTAACAAAATAAGTATTGACTGTTCTCTATTCAGCAATTGGTTACACAGCAACATATTACTGTTCTTGTTTGGAGAAGTTTTGAGGCTGTGTCTGTGAGAAGATGACTGAGGAACTGTGACCTTTTAATTGCCCGGAAATTGTGATGAGGCTCTCTCTGTTGCGTAGCATTTGTAAGCGAAGTGGATAAACACATTTTGATATGATTCTATGTGGAATTCGGTAGTTACGTGTGGCTGGGTTTTACTTTATATCAGCCACTTTGTAAGAATCCTGTCCAGAAGAAAATAAAGTTGTTCTCCGCTATTGGTTTGATTCAGAGGACATGAGTTCATGAAAGTGCCATAGCGTCACTGAAATTTATATTTGAATGCAGTACATAAGAGTTAACTTTTTTAATTCAGCTGATTTGCTGTAAAGCAGTGGTATCTGTTAGGAAAGCATTTCAGATGGCACAACCCTCTTCCCAGGCTGATCCATTTTAGGATGGGAACTTTGCTGTTCTTTTTCTATGTGTGTATAGCAAACTGTGCTTATCTGGTCTTATAAGTGTGTTTATTGAGTAATGGAGTGAAGGTTTTAATACAGACTTCTGAGTGGCACCATGCTAAATAGTATAGATATGCACTCAAACTGTCTCATGGAATGTAATTTTAGCATAATTCTAACTTATAATTAATTCTAGGCATAATTCTAACTTATTAAAATTACATTCATATAGAATGGAATGGACTGTTAGTTGTTCACTAGTTGATAAATCAGTCCTAAGTCATTAGCTTTATTTTGCTTTATGAAAAAAGTGGCCAGTACCTTTGTTCTGTTTATTCTGAGCAGCCTTTGTCAAATTTATCTTACTTAGATTGTGTGCAAGAAGATAATGCTGTGAAGATGTTGTTCTGTAGTACATCGATTTATATATTGAAATTTGTTTGGATTGTAGTGTTTATGTGCACATATTTATATCCTTTGAATAAGTCATAGACATTTTAAAATATTTTAATTCTTATTAAAGGAAAAAAAATGTTCGTCTTACTTATTAGATATGTGTATGGTTAAGATACCACCTAATATCTTAATATTATGTGTAAATTGTACTACTATAATATGTATCATGGAAAAGTATTGTGTGTATGCCAGTATGGATATGGTATATGCAAGTACTTAATATTACACTAAATTGCCAATACCCTGTTGATTTTTCAAATGAATCATTACTTAAAAGACTTACCAATTCAGTAGGGAGATGAATACTTCCTTATTCATACCATGAAATGCATATTTGAATATAATTATCTTTTGCTTACTGTGCATTGAGCTAGAAAATATTCACTTTAATGCATAGGAATTCAAATAAAAATTTGATACACTTCATCCTTAAATAGTTTAGTACTGTTCTAATAATGCACATTGCTGCTTCAGGTAATAAGGAAATGGATATGGCAATGACTTTGTCATGCAAATTTACTCAGGATGGTAATCTTTTGAAAATACACAGATCTTTGAACGATATATGTCATTTTTGATCAAAAACTTTAAAAATTTTAATAGTTCTGCTAGAACAAACTGAAACTGTGGGTAATTGCCTTTTTTTTCCCAAAATTAACAAATTATAACATCAAAAAATCTGTGAGTGAGGTACGTAGTAGGTCATTTGCTGCTGCAGGCATTTTTCTCTCCCTTCAGGATGTGCTTGTTTAGTTTCTCTCACTTTGTGCCTGTGGCACTATGTGGTGAAATTCAGGCATGTTCTTCCCCTCCAAGGAATCTCTAGGGTGACAGATAACTTATACAAAATTAATAAATGGTGTTGCTTTATTATTATCACCAATCCCAGGCAATTCTCACTGTTCTCCCTTTAGAACAAAGTTGAGTTGCATAGGACGTGTTTATTAAAGAAAAAAAAATGCTACTACACAGAAATAAGCTGTGAAAGTGAATGTAGTTGGGTGAAAAATGTCGTTAGGAATTACTGACAGCAGTTTAATGGAAGTTCTCCGTTTTCAGTGATTCCTCCAGAGAGAGGAAGAAAAAAGAAAGGAACAGTGAAAACCTTATATGTTAATTAACTTTTTTAAAATTAGAAAATATTAGGAATTTTTAAACATGCAAAGCTTAAATGATTTTTTTTCTTAAAAAAAAAAATTGGGGTTATGAGTTTAGTTTCCATTCACCTCAGCAGCTTGTAAAGAATAAACCTATTTTGAAGCTATTCGTCTTGGTGATTATATTTGGGGCGGTCCAGGTGTACCATCTTGCTTATGCAGAGCCATTTGTTGTACCATATTGCAGTTCTAATCCTCTTAGGAAAGGAGGAAATTGGCTCAGATAGCTTAACCTGTTATATTGTGTGCTACATGAAGCCTCAATCTCTATTATGCCAAAGGCAGTGAGACTTCAGATTGCTTTGGTGGGTAGAACAGATAATGAAGCTTGGGTGTAAATAATTGCTGGTACATGAGGGAAAACAACCTAATCTTCGTTTCTTTTTTTTCAGGTTTTTTTTTGGGTTTTTTTTTTTTGGAGAAGGGGAATAGTGATTAATTTTAATTGCTCTTATAGCTGTGAATGACAGTTTGAGTTGTACTTAATAGTGGTTATAGTACATATTAAACAGTGCTTATAATCTTACATGCTTACATGCTTATATACTTACACCATCTTATAAGCACTGTTAAGTGCATTATCAGTGTTTAATACTGTGGTCTTACACTGTTGCTTGCTTCTCATGAGTAAGAATCCTTAAAAATAATTTGGTATTAATGATTACCATTTATGTTAATGTTTGTGTCTTAAAGTTTGTTCTCTGTGTTTTAAAAATAACATATTGCTTCAGTAATAAGTAAATGGTCTCATTAATCTAACAATCCTTTGAAAAAATTAGGCAAAAAGCATGCCTGGTGCTTCAGTGCACAGGTGACTGAGTTTGTGTTGACCCTCTGTAACTGAGCCTGTGTTTTGAATCCCAACTCTTCCTCCAGCGTTGGGAGTAATATGATTGAGTCTTCTGGAATCAGTTCCTGAATGTTGATAACGTGAGGCTTTTCCATGAAGTACAGAAGCTAGTCATGTGGAATATGCACCTTCCACGTCACGCATGGTTGATATCAAATGCAGGATTTTCAAGATTTGACAGCCCTTGCTCATGAACAATATTTATGCTGAATTTAGAACTGTCTTAATACAAATATTCAGCTGATACCAGCTGATGATAAAAATAATTAATTTTCCAATTCCATTTTAATGTTGTTTTTGTCAAACAAATACTAAAACCAGTTATTACACAGAGCTGATTTCAATATCATTAATTAATTAATACCTCATGTTGGATTAAACATTTGTTGGCTGTGATTATATAACCAGTCATTATCATATAGTTGCCTTTTTATTGATGCTGACATTCTTCATATTTTTTCCGTTGCATTTGTATGTTAGATCTTGTTTTCACACAGATCCTTACTTAAAATAACAATCTAGAGCTATCCTTAATCAATTTTATTTTTTGCTTTGTGAGGTTGTTTTTTTACATCTTTTTCCATGTGTTCACCTTCTTTAGCTCTGGTGCCCTGCAAGGCTTTCTGTGCATGTAACTTAGTTTTCTACATGCAGGTATGAGAGCAGGAGATGAAAGTAAGAATTGTATGCAACAGTTTAGCTGAACTGTTCAAATACCGCCTTTTCAGAAGAAAAGAAACACTTTAATGTTGTCCTGCTGGAAATGAAGGTACCACATCTAGCCTTACGTGTATCAAATTTTCTTAAAGAAGAACTGTAGAATTTCATAGTGCTCCAATATAAAATAATCTTTAGCTCTGAAGGCAGTCAACATTTGTCACCTTGACTTGCAACTAATTCTAGATATCTAATATTTTGAAAATACTGTGTCTTTTTCTAGTCGTGTAGTCCTTTAGGAAGTTAATTCAGAAGAACTTACCTAGAGTAATTTTTATGTTGTTTGTAGTACCTTGTGATAGTAGTCTCTTGATGTGAACATTTGAAATTTACCGCAAGGCAAACACTTTTTTAGCCTCTTTTTCCCTCTAGTTTAAGTTTTTCAGATTGAATTACTACTCTGTGAAATACCTGTATGTGTGTGTGTGTGTGCGTGTATATGTGCACACACTCAGCATGCACATGTAGAGAAAGATAAATGTGCCATAATTATCTAGTTTTGTTCTAAGATTTCAACTTTATAAATATCAATATGAGATGTGTGACAAAAAAAAATATTTTTTGTGTCTTTTGAGTTTGGGAGCTGCATGTCTTTTGTCTTTTGGCAGTGCTGATTATATTTTGCAGCTCTGGAAAAGTACTGTTTGACATTATTCTTTTCCTTATACCCAGTAATTTATGATATATTAAAACAGAATTATACTGACTATTCCTCAAAGATAACAGTATTTCAAATGTCTCGCAAGTTGACTTACATTGTGATTTGACTTTTTTTCCTCTGGACATGCTAATTGAAAGACTTTTAAGCAAGGGACTAATTAGGAATGGGTAATAATACTCTATAAATAAAAGATTCATAAGAATGGCAGATGACATAGTCTTACAGAAACTATATAGAACCTGGAAAAATATTGTTGCTGTACAATGTGCTCAGTTAAATGAAAGCCGTCTGCTGCTCCTGCGTAACAGCACTGCATCAGTGTCAAGAAGGGAGGTATTTACTGTGGTGACATTCAACATCAGTATTTGCTGAGATGCTGTTCATAATTTCCTGCTTTTTTAAACCAGAATGTCTACATAAAAATGGAAATCTAAAGAGAACACAGTAATTATTGATTATAGAAGAGCGTTGGCTTTCTTTGGATGCTCTTAGATATGGTCACGAGGTTTTTTATCGAGTCTGTGTTGACACACAAGTGTAAATGCTCGTTTTGGCTGAGACCTATGTTCAGTCCTATTTTAACTGATGTTTGTGCTTGTGAAAGGTGTCCGACTATCAGCGCTGCAGCGTGGAGCAGAGCAGGTGCAGTGCAGCATGCTGGAGCCATGTGCTGCAGGGCAGCTCCAGAGCTACAGCACCTGTCCTCTCATTGCTATCAATCCCTCTTCTGCAGTGAGCCTGTTCACACGGGCACAAGGTGAGCCCACAGTTCTTGCCCAGTAGACACACCTCTGCAGAAGCTGCAGGACATCCAGCTGCTCTTGCACAAGCACTATGCAGTTGTCTTCCTCCTGCTTGAAATAGATCTGAGCTAAATGTGAGCAAGTGCTATCAGTCTGGCTTGTGAATTACTTGTCAGGGCAGGTAAAATTTTTACAAGGCAGACTGCTGTGTCCCAGGTTTCCTCCTAGCCCCAGGCTTTTATTCCAGTCGAGACCTCCTTCTAAACCTACATGCTACCTGGAAGGGTTTCTCTCCCCTTGTTTAAGCAATTGTACATTCCTCAACTTTCTTCTCCCCATTCTCCCCCTGGAGCAACACATGCGCAAAGTTCAGGAAAGCAGCATTTAAGTCCAGTACAGTAACAGATATCATGGGAGTTTTTTCTACTATTCTTAATTTTTGTACTGTAAAGAAAAGACATCAAGACTTCTGTGAGAGAATAGAAAGGAGGTCCCAATGGGTTGACTGTGAAGATTTTTAACATGCAGAATTAATGTTTGGTTGTGTAGCTTGCTTTTTCTTTAAGTTTTGGAATATGTGTATACGGATGTATATACAAATATGATACCTCTCATGATGTCTTGCAGTACTTATGATCCTTAATGGTTGAGAGCAGGCATGTCCCTAAGGGTCAGTTATGTGCATTAACTCAGACAAGGTTCTAATACAGGGTTTCCTTCAGTTCATTTTGTACAAGTTGTGGCATCATGCAATTTACAAACAACTCCGCATAAAGTATATTTTAAACATATTTCATTTTAAAATTGAACTTAAAAAGTAACACCAAATATAATCAATTTAATGAATGTTCAGGAAGGAAAATAAAGCAACTAGAATTAGTGGGAGTCAGAGTTAATTACATTTTGCATCTCCTAAAGTTTTTCCTACCATACTATTACATGTTTATAACTTTCTTTAAATTATTAAGTAAATATGGTATTCATGCAGCTTCTTGGCTAATTTTGTGTTCAATAAAAGAGAGTTAGAAATGCGCTTTGAAAGATACAGCCTAGATTTTCCATGATCAAGGAAGGTCTTTGGCTTTGTCAAATAACTAGTACAGTGCTTACCTATGTTTTGAACAGCTACTAAAGTAGTAATAATATTTCAACTATTTGAATTAAAATTCTGAATATCATTCTCCCGACAGAAATGTGAAGGATGATAGGTAACAAAGTTGAAGTGCTCCTCTAAAATGCTGAAGATAAATAATATTGCGGCAGTGGCATGAGGCGCTGACTTGTGTAGAAAAACAAAAATTCATGGGTTTTTTTTCACAGATACACTAACAGGCTTAGTTATTTCAGCATAGACATTTTGATTAACAGATACTTCAGTTTGCAATATAACTGTTTATCATAGAATCATAGAATGTCCTGGGTTGAAAACAACCACAACGATCATCTAGTTTCAACCCCCCTGCTGTGGGCAGGGTTGCCAACCACTAGACCAGGCTGCCCAGGGCCACATCCAGCCTGGCCTTGAATACCCCCAGGGATGGGGCATCCACAACCTCCTTGGGCAACCTGTTCCAGCGCATCACCACCCTCTGAGTGAAAAACTTCCTCCTAATATCTAACCTAAACCTCCCCTGAGGTTTATCTCATGAAATATTATCCATAATATTAATATCCATTTATCTCATGAAATGGTTTATTAGAAAGCAATAGCTTTTCAAACACTTACTATTGTAGGCATTTTTCCATCCTGTTTCTAAAGCTCATATGTATTTTGCTTGCAGTATAATGTATTACTTGACTGCAGAAGTAGTACTACTTCCGCTTTTGCTTAAAAATTACAGGTGGAATCTGTGTTGTGTATATCTATCAAATTAGCATTTATGACTGAGGATGTAGTTGGAGCATCACTTTTACCAGAAAACATGCTTGTGGACAGGTTATGGAGATGCAGTCTTTCCAACTTCTTGTTTCTGAATAGTTTTGTACTGATGTAGAAGTAAATCTACACCATTCCAGCCCGTAAACTGTTGACAGAAAGAAAACTTGATACTTCTCATTGACCAAGTTCTGGAATCAATTAAAATTCATTCTGGAAATTTGTTTTGTATTCTCATTGTTGTCTTTTTTTTTCCCAAGAATGCATGATATTAAAATGCAGCATTAGACAGTGATCACTGAAGTGACTGTGTTTGCTGAGTATGACTTAAGAGTGACCCTAACAATACAACTTCATTCTGTAGCTGGAACATATGCACTGATGTTATTAATTTCCAGTTACAGTTAATTACAGTAATCCAATAATTACTGTGGTACTGCCTGATCTTTCAGATTCAGAAGGTTCTTTACCTTACCTTTCCTTCTTGAGAACTCAAAAAATTAATAAGAGCTTTTTACAATGAAGTTGCTGATAAAATGATGCGGCGTTCCACCTCTACTTTTGAGTATGGCACACATGACAGTCTACTTCCTTTCAGTTGCCTTGTAGCTGTACTTAATAGTTAAGTATACCTCATACTTAACTATTTGGCTGCAAAAAATTACATTATGCTTGCTGCCATAAAATTGTTGTCCAATTCTTGGTTAATCTTAGCTGGGATCATGTAAGACAAAGTGTTGAGACTCAGTTCTGACTCACAAATCCTAAATGCTTCCATAATCATATCAAAAAATAATTCAGGGATGACCTGTCTAACCACAGTTCCTTAAAGAGGGCTTCTCTTTCTTGGGGGGCAATTAAGCCTAAATCTGTTACACTAAATGATTGCAGTGTGTAGATGAGGCAGCACATGCCTCCTGACCTCTCAAGTATAATTATGGGATATACAAACTCTACCAGCTATCGTATGCAATATGCTGAATGGGTACTCACTGAGAAGGATGATGAAGACATTCAAATAGGGATTAGTAGGGAGGCAGAAAACCCTGTGTATTGTAACTATAATGTGGGAGGAAGAGGCACAAAGTATCAGATTCTAATTTGCTTTTCTACAGGAAGTGAAAATCAGTTAGATTGCTCAAACAAAGGACAAGTTTAAAAAGGTGGAAACCAATTAATGAAGAATTACACTGTTGAGTGAGTCTGCTATGCCTTCTCTGTCAGAAACAGGTAGAAAGGATATGGTGGTGAAAAGTCATCCAGTATCTGAGCCTAGGGTCAGTAGGTCAGTAAGTCCTTCTTTTTGGAGAAAAATTTAATGCAACCTGTCCAAGTGAACAGATAAAACTAACAGGTTTCAACAAGAGTAAGCACGGAGTCCTACACCTGGGGAGGAATAACGGCATGCATCAGTACAAGCTGGGGGCTGACCTGCTGGAAAGGAGCTCTGTGAAGAAGGACCTGGATGTCCTGGTGGACAGCAGGTTGGCCATGAGCCAGCACCGTGCCCTTGTGGCCAAGAAGGACAGTGGTGTCCTGGAGTGCATCAAGAAAAGCATGGCCACCAGGCTGAGGGAAGTGATCCTCCCCCACTACTCTGCCCTGGTGAGGTCACATCTGGAGTACTGTGTCCAGTTCTACAGTCCCCAGCTCAAGAAAGACGGAGAACTTCTAGAGAGAGTCCAGTGGAGGGCCACAAAGATGGTGAGGGGCCTGGAGCACTTCCTGTACGAGGAAAGTCTGAGAGCCCTGTGGCTGTTCAGTCTAGGAAAGAAAAGACTGAAGGGGGATCTTGTCAATGCTTATAGATATTTAAAGGATGGGAGTCAAGAGGATGAGACCAGGCTCTATTCAGTGGTTCCCAGTGTTAGCGCAAGGAGCAACAGGCACCAACTGGAACACAGGAAGTTCTGTCTCAAAATGAGGAAAAAATTCTTTACTGTGACAGTGACAGAGCACTGGAACAAGCTGCGTAGAGAGGTTGTGGAGTCTCCGTCTCTGGTGATATTAAAAACCTGCCTGGACACTTTCCTGTGTAACATGCTCTAGAGAACTTGCTTTAGCAAGGGGCTGGAGATGGTCTCCAGATGTTCTTTCCAACCCCTACAATTCTGTGATTGCTTGGTAGAAACCAAGGCTGTGTATCAATGCAAAGTTTGGAAGAAGAGTTAGTGGTGATCAGTCAAGGTGGTCTTTGGTTGAGTGAGAAGAGCTAGCATACAGAGCTCTGCTACCTCCACAGCTGGCTTGGATAATGCTTCCAAGATAAGTACAGGAAGAAGAGGGAAATGTTACAAAGTTTATTGCTGGAAGGAACAGGAAGAAAGATCCCTGGGTAGAGAAAAATAGAATTGTGAGACACTAGAAGTGTCTAGTTGTCTGGGTAATGTGAACAATCAGACCACCACTGACCTAGGAAGGGGCTGTGTTTAGGGGCGTTTGCTATACTCTGTACACTCTTTTATGGACTGCCTCCAAGCTGCGTGTATTGCAGAACCTATTTGCTTTAGCAGAGTTCATATGCTTACAAACAAAGCCTACTGTTGTCAGAAGATGTCACCACCAAGAGGTAACCTTCCTGTCCTCTGTGTTTCTAATTGTATGACCTTTTGGCTGGGGGAGTTAATTTTCTTGTAGTCTGGTTAGTACACAACGCTGGATCAGAATATTTTGACTTTTGGTAGCTCTGTTCAGATTTGTTATTTTGTGTCTGAAAAATAAAATCTTTAAACTTACTGAGAAGAAAATGAACTGTTCTGTGGTTGGAGTCTGTCTTTATGACTAGGTCTGCAAACTTATGGTACTTGGACATTTTGATCTAACAGTTGTGAATTGACCAGTGTCTCAGTGTTGATAAGCTTTATCAGCATATCAGTTCAGTTAAACTAAAAGTGTGGGTGTTGATAAGGAAACATAATTTTTGTTGTTTATTGCATTTCTCTTCAAAATACCGTAGTTCACCCATCTGTAGTGTTACACGGTTTGCTCTATCTTGTGGAGAAAAGTACCAAGGACTTGTGATATTTGGAAAGGTCTATCATTCTTTACTTGCGCTACTTTTAATAAAAGAGAAGCTGAAGTTTCTGGAGTCTTCTGATTGCTTTATGAAAAAGATTCTTCATTGGAATTTGAAAAAAGAGTATTTTTTCAGTGACCTCATTGGGTTCATTATGTGTCATGCAGTACTAATCTTTTGAAGAGACAGGATCATTTAGATATAATAATATGCTTTTTTGAGCTACTTAAGATAAATCTGGCTAACTGCTTTCCATTCTCAAAATACTACTTCTTTTCGTCTAAGTAACTCTAAACATCCAAGGCATACTAAAATGGGTCAGAACTGAAAAGTGGAACAATTTCTTTGCAGGTGTCTATCTGCAATTTCAGTGAACAGGATAGCTCTGAAATGGTCTGAAGATTTGTAATGACCAATTTTGTGCAAGAGTGTATAGTAAGAGAAACAGCTGTACCATTCAAAAGTTACCAAAAACTAAAGCTAAAATTCTGTTTCTTCACTGTGCTTATTTATAAGAAGTTACTGGGGATAGGTTTGCTTTAGTTTGTAGCCATTCGTTTTCCGTGCTTTGATTTCATTCTTTATGAGTGATCTTTTAAATAATTTTTTCCATTGCCTCATTCTTATCTAAAGAAGATTTACCTTTTTCAGAGACCTAATATCTTATACTTGAGAAATCTGCTTTTGCAGGGAAATGAATAGACGATGGTGATGTTATATATTTGAGCAAACTGAAGGTCAGCTGTAAAAATGCATTGTGCAAAAGAAGAGTCTTAGTCATGCTGTCTTTCATATCTAGCTGTAGACTATTCACTTTATGCAGTCAAGGTGGTATTCATTTATAATGCTTACTTTTGCATTGCTGTGTGACCTGCATCACTTGAAGTTATTCCTTGACATTTTTTGTACTACTCTGAAAATTTCTTACAATAACTAATACAACAATTCTGACTAACACTTATTGAATTGAAAGATGATAACTTATTTTTAGCCTCAACAGATTTGTCATTTACTGCACTATAGTTGAAAAGTACTTTTTCTTGTACATTGCATGGAAATGGAATATCTAAACAAATCAATATTATTTATCAAGATGCATAAGACACTATTTTGTGGGAAGAACAAAACTCAAACAAATCATTGTGTCAAATTGATACCCGTGTTGTTGCATTATTTTTGAAATAGAGGAGCTTAACCTTTTACATTTATGAGCAGTAAAGACAATTAACCATAAGATGTAATACAAGATTCGTATTGAGATGGATTTTTCCCTTTTTTTGCTTTAACCATATCTTTAAAATCAGGAATGATTATAGACTGTATGAGTTGCCAGGCAGTACCTTTTATGTATTCTTGTAAAGGTAAGGCATACCGTATCGATGCACTATATGCTTTATTTTTATTTGCATCTCTTCAGGATTTTGTGTCAGTTCTTCACCTTGTGTGCTATATGAGTTTTGGTTCCTCCTATGTCACCCAAAATGGATTAAAAAATCAATTAACAACTTCATTTCTGTATAAAACTTAGCAAAGGAGATATATGGCAGATCCTAATCCAAACTACTCCTACTCTATTTTTTTACTTGCCAGGAAATTCATTTGACCTGTAAAGTCAATTACCCTGACTTACAGAGGTATGAAAACCTCTGCTATCCAGTTTTTTGGGAGAATTGACTACATTCCTTCCTCCAAAACAATCCAACCATGCCACCAAACAAAACGTTGAATTTTTCAAGTCCTATAAAGATAACTGCTTTTGCAGAACATCATTCGTGTCATATACTCATGGCAATTTCAGTAAAATCTCACAAAGAGGAACAAATCCACAGCAACTGAACTGCTATATTTTTTTCTCGCATGTTCTTCTTCCAGACAGAATTTGATATTTTTGCAAGTTTATGTCACTGTACTATTTAGAGAGGAAAGAGATTTTACTTTCACCTATTTCAAGTGTATGGTGTTTGTTTTGAATTTTAGGCTAAAAGGTTAAGAATACAGTATATGAAGAGCTAAGGAAATCCAATTTTAGTTTCTGTGAGAAATGTTCCCACAGAATGTTCACACTGTAACATACAGTGTGTCTTATGTGTTTGGTTTATATATGTTTTTGCTCAGTGTAACTTCTGAATTAAGAATTGGTTTGTGTGCAATAAGCTTCAGTGTCCTTTTAATGCAAAAGAGAGGCTGCAGTGTAAAATTATGACAAATTATGGCCAATATTGAACATAACCTGAAATCATCACTATTGAAGTAGGGCATTATTCACAAATCGTGTATTCATTTTTTCAAGGAGCTGTGGAACTGAGTTCTTATAGGTGAAAGTGCAATTCTGTTAGATTTTATCTTGTTTATGCATGAAGGCATGATAATAAATCAGTAATTTTCCCAAGTGGCCTTGACCTATATGATATTCCTTTCCTTTAAGTGAATACGTCACAATATTCTTCAGAATATACATTTCCGGTGTAACCAATTCCCGACAAACTGTGTTGCCAGTCACTGTTCAGTTTCTGTAGTGTCTTCTCAAGTATCTCATTATTTTTAGATTCTGATCTTCTGTCTCTGTATGTAATTAAACTTTGAAATCAGGTTGTATTCCAGCTTTTTGAGCAGATTCATTCTTAAACTGTATGCCAGTATTAGCAGTGGAGTTCAAGCTGCCATTTGTGCCACACATGAACCCCAGTCCTTTTTATAGATGTGTATTTTAATAAAAATTACTAATCCTTTCTTAAAGATAAGATGTAGAGGCAGAGTAAGTTCACCCGTTTATTTAACACTGGAGAAACGTCAAAGTCAGAAGTAGATTTCAAATCATTTTGCTCTGTTAAACTCTGTTCCCCATCTAGTATCGGCTATATTTTAGTCTTTGCAAAATTCTTGTTGTTTTTAATTTGCCTGCTCTGCAAGGTTGAAGACTGTCAACCTGCACTGTAGACAAGAAGGTTGCATTAGCTGTGGTTGTGTCAGATACTTATTGTCTGGATATTACAGTTTTTATCCCAGATAAGCTTCTGCCTCATCTTGCTATAGATTTATGGCTTAAGAGGTATTATAATCTAATCATATTAATTATTCTGTACAACCAAATTACAAGTCTTTTAACTTGTGATGTTCTACAACTGTTCCTGTGACTTGTAATTATCTTTTTTTTTTTTTTTTAAATCTGAGTTGTTCATGTTAAAACAGCATTGCCCAGAAGCATAAATACAGACATTTAGTTTTGCTTTGAAACAAGCTTTTCTGGACTTTAGCTGTGAGCTACTAAGTGATGTCTTTGTGTGAGATTAAACTTCCCTCTACAGAGCTCTCACTGGCTCTGCCTCTTGCTTGTAGCCTGGGATTCTTCAGTCCCGTGGAGTTCTCCTGATCTTTTTCTTGAGGAGGGTTGGTTGAGTTGTTCTCCTGTTGATCATTTTGTGTTTGGAGGCCTTTCCCAATCCCCTCAATTTTGTTGTGCTGCTGAATGGGACTATGGTAATTCTTGGGCTTTGTAGTTCTTCATTGTCTTTCTGACTAACCGATAGAAATGTCAGGCATAGAGAACCGGCTCCAAACCGTGACCTCTGTAACATTCCCCTTTAGCTGATTGACGTCCAGGCAGCTGGTGAGAGAAGCCCCCACCATCAGGGGTTGGCATACTTGCTGAGTGAGTCCCCTGATGTCAATCCTTTTAGCCCAATTGCCATGTGTTGGGAATGGTGGCCTTTCAACATTAGATTAAACATTCTGCACCTGCTACTGATGTGGTACTTCCCCCTTCCCTGCCCGAGTCACCTTGAAGACTTGTAGGGCTGCTGCAGTCCAGCTCAAAGGCAGCTTTTGTCCTCTTAGGTTTCCCCAAATTCTTTGTACCATTAGTCTTTTTTGTTTGTTTGTATAAGCTCTGCTAAGCCTGAGTGTGGATAATATTTATCTTACTGATGTTGGTTTTCAAAACTTCTGTTAGAAAATGAAACAACAGCATCAAATTAGCATTAAAATATATATAGATAATATCTCTTCGTTGAAATGTACCAGCAAAAAAAAAAAAAAGTACAAGCGATAAAAAGATTGTGTAACAGGATATACATTGCTCAAAATCTTGCAGTAGGAAAATAATTCTGTTGCTGTATGAGGAGTTATAAACCTTATTTATGAGGTGGGGGCTGGAATAATATTTTTATTTATTGATCCAATTCTTATAATAGCACTTCACAACCTTGTTGAGAACAGTTATCTTCCTTTGCAACTTACAACTTTCACTGTTAATATGGAGAATTTATAGAAGTATAGAGACATATCTTACGGGCCCTGCCTTTTCTGTTTCTTTCTCCTTCAAACCCATAGCTAGAACAGAGAATTCAATGCTGGGAAGAAGACTTAAGAGGAAACACAGATAATTTCTTTTGAAGTGGTTGTATGTCAGAAGTAGTGTTCTTAGTATGCACTTAATCACCAAGTTCTCAATGTGTCTGACTTGGCTGTGGGGATAACAGTGATGCTTGTTCGTAAATGTAGGTAATGGCGTATCTGGCCTGATAATTTTCTGATTTCGCATGCTCGTGGGAATATTTTCAGTTGATGTAAGTTACATTGCATACCTGCAGTCCATTGTAGAAAATTAATCATAGTATTGTACTTCCCATCTTCACTGTTAATTGTTAAGTGTTCTTTCTTAAAATCTCATAGTTGCTGAGGAGGTGTCAATTATTTGTCAGTTTACATATTCTGCAGTGCTACTGCTTGTTTGTGTGTGTATGTTTAAGGTAAACAAATATATTGTTGAAAAGTCATCCTAGTAACAAGAGAAAGAAAGAACTTTTAGCTCAGCAGTGATGCAAGAGGAATTTTATTTGTAGATTGTTTAAGTGGAGTAGGTCACTGCTGTAAAATTAATTTTAGCTTGCACTGTAGATGTCTGGCATAATTTCAGAGTATGTTGGAAAGACTGCCTTCATTTTCACTTGAAAGTTAGTATATTTAATAGTACAATGTTTACTACATGATTCTATGCAAGATAAATTTTATTTCAGTTTAGTATTTTGGCTTTTCCTGACAAAAGAATGGCAGGCTGGCCTTTACAGGTTAGGTGTTAATCCCTCTGAAATCTCTGTAAGTCCTGTTATGAAAAGAAGAAAGGACATACAGACATTCTTTAAAGTTGTATGTGTATGAGTTGTTCTTGGATATGTAAGCAATAGCCTTTGACATTGATTTCCTGACTGTCAGCTGCAACATAATACAAAAATAATAGAAAATGTAGGGAGTCAATATTACACCCTCAAAAATGCAGATTACTTTTGCTTTAATAGAACTTTTATTGGGAGAGCTTTTATGAACATGTTATCTGTTTAAAAACTGAGCAGATGAGAAATTTAAAACTTACAAATTAATTAAATTATATGGGTAACTTTGGGGGTAGATTCTTCAGAATTATGCAATGGTGATACCTAATCTATCGTATTTTCTCATGAAAAAAAGGTTTCTCTGTAAATTACAGGTTCTTTTAACTTGTCTTGAAAAAGAAAATTGTGTGAGGGGTTACATCTTGACTGAGTCAACAATTCTTGATTCAGTTACAGTTAAGATATGAGTAACTCCCTTTGCTATCTACTTGTGCATACTGGAGGTACCTTTTCAGCTACCCTGTACTTTGCGTTGTCACAGTCCAAGCAAGAACAGACCATGATTAATAATTACATTCCTTTATGGTCAGCTGACAGTCGCCTTGTCACCTTTCTTGTACCTGCTGTTCATAACTGTGATTTATAGACAGGTGCATGGATTCAATATGCAAAATGCAGTGGAGCTGGCTTACTTGGTATTACAACAGAGCCAGGATGGCTTGAAATGTTAAACAAAATTTGTCATAAATGGACAAATGACTATTCACATGAAGGTACTGTTTGCATTTGTTTGCAATTCAGAAGAAAGCCTCAAATTTAATATCCATAATTTTTCTATTTTAACAGTCCATATTTTGTGCTAAGTCAGAATTTTGCTTTTTAAAATATAGAGGTAAAGTCTTAAATCTTCAACAAAATTTAGAAACAGTGTATTTTCACATTTTTATTTTAGTCATCTTTAATGTAAAACTTTAATTAAAAATGTAGGTGGTGGTTGTCCTTTTTTTTCTTTTTAAATTGACTTTGTATTTTCCACTTGCTTCCTATTAAGTTCCTGACTTTTTTTTCAAGCTGAGGTTATTTTTAGCAATTATAAAAGAGTATCTTTAAAAAACAGGAGAAGTATGGATTTGTAGTCTCTGTAACGTTTAAGAATATTTTTAGAGCCAATAGCTGTTGATAATTCGGACTCCAGCTATCACCCTCATAAATCTATAGCCAGACTAAAGGGATTATTGAAATAAAATGTAGGGTATTCCTTTAAATTCTGTTTAGTATAGGACTTTGTCATGTTCCTCATTCAATTTTTGTATTCTGAATAGATGGCAAGCTAGATCAGCAGTTGTTGTACTTTACATTTCACTCACTTGGTGCTGTATCCTTCCGTGGCTTAAAAATTACTGCAAAAATTGCTGCTCTTCTGTGTTCCCAAACATCAATTGCAGATTTTACAGCCAATTTACTGTGCAAAAATGGTTTACCTCTTAGATACAGAAATCCAGAATCATAGAAGATATCTGCCCAAAGCTGGAGTTTAGTTATGCTTATCTGCAAAAATCCCAAACCTCAAACCAAATGCTGTTAAAGAAGTGCTGTAATCAGCAGCCGTTTGCAGCAAATTTTGTGCCCACTGTGAATAAAAAAGTTTGTTTTGTTTAAAGTCTTTGTAAACAAAGACCAGGGAAAATATTGGGTGATTAGAAGCTTGATGCTCAAGGCTTAAAAAGTCTCCTTTCTTACACTGTGCCTATTTATGATAAATTCCAAATTGGATTTAAAGAATAGTTCGATGCAGCTTGTTTGAGAAAATGAAAAGCCCAAATCTGCCACTGTCTTTTTGTTGAAGTGAATTCACTAAGGCATGGAGAAGGAGTGAAGGAAAGCCCAAAATCAATATTTAAATTCCCCTTTTATTCCTCTCTCTGCTACTCTACTACTTATCAGATGATTAATTATATATTAAATCTAATACTGATAAAATGTTAGAAGTGCTTTGAATTAGGGATGTTGTAGGTGATGAGAAAAGCAAAAAGGGATGCATGCTAACAATTTTGAAAACTATTACGGAAATCTTATGATAAAACTACCTGCAAGAAGGAGTCCTAAATAATTTCCAAGGAATTGTATAAAAAATTAATAGAAACAACGTTACAGCATGTTTCTGATCTAGTAGCGTGTGGCTGATACAACAGATTGATGTAAAAAAAACCTTTTTCTAGCACCCAAGCTTAACTTCTACCTAATTAGCAGAGTGTGATCTTAATTTATGGGGCTTCAGATTAAATGTTAAGAGTGTGATGTAATACATACGTGAGGCATTACAACAATGATGTTACATACATACATCATATATCACACATTACATGGGACAACTTTTTTCTGGATTTTTCTTCTTTATTAGCAGTCTGTGGAAAGAGAAGAGGGAACAAGTGAAAGCAAATTTATTAAATAGGTAAGGAAGGAATAATAAATATGTGATGGCAACATCATCAGTGACCTGTAAAATATTTTTTCATTGTGCCTGCCCAGGACAAGAAAGAGATGAGAGAAACCAGCTTTTATGTAAGTCAGTGAATGAAGGAATAAATGCACGTCTTGAATACAGTTCAGAAAACCCTGTGAACAAGGTGATGTAACTATAGCCAACTGGAAAAAATGGTGCCTTTTCTTACCTGATTTGATTGAATAATAAAGACAGAAATAAGGACATGAGCTTTGTTATATTTGAAAATGCATTTTGAGGAACCGGGAAAAAAATGAGGAAATAAGGAACTCAAAGGAAAAAAACAGTAATATGGTGTTATCACTGAATGTTTTAATAGTAAATCCGGACATAGTCATTATCTTCCTTTTGTATGTAGTGTGAATACAAACAAATCCTTAAGGAAAAACACTGCAACTGGAACTCACCTGGGATGGAGTCTTAGGTGTGGGTCCATAGCATAACTGGTTTGTAGGGCTAGATAAAAGTGGCACAGCCAGGGTTAATCTGAAATAGAGTTTCTTGACTTGCAAAAGAGTTTGAAGGCCAGAATGAAGTAGTCCATAGGTTAGCAGGTGCATATGGGAACTCCTCTGCCCGTGGTAAGAGCTGGTGGCGTGGAAATTCAGGGCCTCTGCATTTGGCTGATACAACTGCAGGGTTTCCAGAGCAGAGCTGTCAACTGCATCTGACTGGGGCAGCTTGGGCCATCTGCAGCTATCAGTGCTGGTCTGCCCTTCAAGGTTGTTTTTTTTCCTGAATTATAAAGGATGCAGTTGCATTCTGCCAGAGGTTTGGGTGCAGAGGCCATGGAGCCAAAATTGCTGCTGCCTTGGAAGCATTTGCTCATTTAGCTAAGCTGACTTCAGTTCTGCATATCTGATGATATTTGAAAGTTAATTGAGCAACTCCTCCAGAAGACTTCGGGAGAGAAAAGAAAAAGAAAGACTAGTTAACCTTTAAATCAACACTCATACAGTGTTTTGAGATTACTTTATATGTCTGCCTCATAACAGTCTTTGGCGTAGAAGAGGGAGTTATTGATGTTTCTGGAAAAGGATCCCTCATTTCTGCAGGTGGAAACATGATTGATAAAGTCAGTACAGGTTATGTTGTGAGACTGCAGAGTAGCCATTTGATTATTTGGAAATATCATGGGATTTTCTTAGTAATTAAATTCAAAGATTTAATGATTAATGGGTCATATTAATTATTAGAAATTCTGTTTGCCTTCTGAAGGGCTATGAATTTATTAGGTAAAATTCAGTGATTGCAAGACTATATGCAGATAGTAAAATGATACTGCAATTACATATGGATAGCTGAAGACAAGTACTGAATAGCAAATATAAAAGAGAAATATGTGTGTTTGGTTTTTTTCCATTCATGGGAATAACATTTCCAAATTAATATTTTTATAGCAATTTTATTTTACAAAAAAAAATTATTGATTTAAGAAATTTGTGTAATTTGAGGTAACAAACATTTAAAAGATTACGTTTTCAAAGAAAAAATAATTCCTAATTTTATTATTTAAATCATCTATTCTTCAAACTCCTATAAAGCTTGTTTTATCTCACTGCCATTTTCTTAGTCTTCTACTGCCTACTGGCTTTAGTTTTTCTCCCCACCTGATTTGTGTCTGATTTTGTCTCTCAACTTGATGCATTCGTGCTTACCTGGTGTGGGAGATAGATCTGTGTCTTGATCTCAGAAGGAGGATGGTAAGAGGACTGCTCCAAAAATAATGCCTCCTATTCTATGATGTTGGCCCACAAGGTCAGTGGTAGATGTTGGTGGTATGCCAGTGGAGGCTGAACCTTCCCACCAATATTCCGTTACATTTTTTTGCTGTGCAACAGATGGCAGCAGAAGAGCAGTCTAACAGAATGGCATCTGCCATGTAAGTGTGGATGAAGCAAAGGTGTGTCACATTCCTGTGAATTCCTCCCTGTGGAAACAGTTGCACCCACTAACATTCATCTATGCTTGCTGAACATCTGTGGAGACCAAAGAGTGAGTGTAAGCAGAATGAGGTGTTGGGTGGTGCATTTCGGCAGTGGCAGCAGTGACAGTGAGTCACCTCCACTGGTGCAGATTGTTACGAGCTCAGCATGCATATCTTGTTCATTGCTGGTGAAAATGCATTGCTAATGGTGGTGAATGTGTTGAAAAATAGTGTTTTGTAGCTGAGAATTTCTTCTTTCAAATTGTGTTATTGTGCTCTTTGTATCTGTAGTAGTTTTCATGGAAATAAATAGGAAGCATTACTTTCAGTGCAACCTATGTATATGCAACTCTGACACCTGACAGGGACCTGGGAAGGAATTTTGTTATAAAGAATAATTGTCTCTTAATGTCATTGGAAGTAGCAGTGTTGTGAAAAAAATAAAAAATGTTTTTACTCTTTCAGGAATCAATATTTAGTGTCAGTTTATACTTCTAAATTTTTTTTTCAGAATGTTGTTACCATAGCTCCCAATCCCACTACCCAGGGTTAGGAATTATTTGTGTCAAGTCTGCTATCTTCTTGTCGTTACAGCTTATTATGGTTATTTCTTGTTTCTGTCAAGGCATTGTGATGAATTATATTAACTGCTTTCCCTTATCTGTGTATTAACTGTAATTGTCAGTATGGGCATTTTTTTTATGAAATGCACTTTTTAAAACACAAAGAATAAGAAACTGAAGCTTAATTCATGTCCTGACATTCCATGAAGTGGGGCACTTAATTCAGCATTTTCATATTTGGTGTCGGTAATGGAGAAGTCACAGGCTCTGCTTTTGCAGTCAGCAAAGAGCTACAGCCACAGGACACCTGTATGTCTAAAAATGACAGCTGAGACTTCTCTGGGAATGCATTACAAATGGTGAACGGTGTTTGACATTTAAATTAAACCTGTTAAGTAATACTTTTATCCCAGATGGCAGTTCTCTTTACTTTGACTTTACTTTCCCTCCCTTTAAGCAGCACCTGTTTGCCTTTCTCCTCATCTCTCCTGCCATTGGTCCATTGGACCAATTCCAATTGATGGCAAGTCGTGTTTACAGAGCAGAATTAGCAGCCTGGACTAAAACTCGAATGGATCCCTCAGGCTGAAAGCAGTGCATGAACAAAAACTTGTCTCTAAGTGAGAGTCTTGATCAGGAAAGGTGATGTCTGGCTTCAGACATGGGATTACAGCTCTGAAAGCCTGAACCCCAAACAGCCTCTTGAAATTTTATCAGGTCATTAATATCAGTTAAGTTCCAAAGATAAAATTTGCTGGTGAATTTTAAAGCTATACTGCTAGGCTCCAGAAAATTTTGCGTGAAATCTCATGCTGTTCCGATCCAATTTTATATAACAAGCAGCTTAACTTCACTCTGTTTTGAATTATAAGTAGCCAGGTAGTACTTTCATTTAAAATCTCAATTTCATCAGGTTACAGCTTCTCTGCTAGTATTTGTATTATGCATAAAAGATCAGTGACATTTTTGACAAAGCATGCTTTCAATTGTGTTGGTTCTCCTTTGTGAGAAGAAGTGCAGTAGTATTTGTCCTAGTTTAGACCCTTCTCACTGTTCATTTACAGCAAAAAATTACAAAATTCAGGAGATGGGGTAAAACTACTTTCTGAATACTTAAAATATTTATGAAGTGATTTTTATGTATGTTTTATAACTACTAGCTTTAGGAACTGAATCACCATCAATTTTGTTTGTAGTATTCCTGAAATTGTCAATGCAGGTACACTAAATATTTAAAGTGCACAATGAAAACTGATCACAGAAATCTGCACCATGGTGGAGACCATGATCATAGAATCATAGAATTAGCAAGGTTGGAAAAGACCTACAAGATCATCCAGTCCAACCATCCACCTACCACCAATAACCCCACTAAACCGTGTCTCTCAACACGTGTCTAAACATGATGAATGTTCAGACTTCGTTACCTTGGAAACTTTCATTAGTTTGGAAAGTTTACCTGAGGCCATTTCTGCTCACGCTAAATTAGCAGTTGGTAATTGCAGAACCAGAGACTTCAACTCTCTTCTCCAACCTCTCTGGCCACACATTCATCCTCTCTGAGGCACCTGCACTGCATAAGATGCTTTTGTACAGAATTTGAACACTAAAGCTAGCACAAAGAAGGGAACAGGAAAATGTGACCAAGAGTAAGGAAAGCTGGGACCACAGTGACTGGTTTGAATCAGTTTTGGCCTTCTGGAGATGCACTTCTCTCCTCACTGACTATAGAGGGAAGTGTGCTGGGCTTCCGTAGATACTGCTGTTAGTACAGTTATATTACAGAAATAAAGGACTGAATGACTGTGAAGGCTGAGTTGCCTCTGACCACCTGTGTGTGGTCATTCCAGGTCTAAAAAAGCAATAAGAACGCTTGCACAGCTTGTTTCCAGACTTCAGTTGTTACAGTAAGAGGTTTTCAGTCTCCGTATTTCACTGAGAAGAAATTTCTACATGCCAAATATGTTTGAAATCCATCCTGTGCATGTGTTTTTCTTGTTGATGCATTTCCTCTCTTTTTTCAATATGCACAGCGTGATTATTATAGGTGTTTTGTTATAACTAATTCTCACAGGAAGTTGGATGAGGATGATTTCTGTGCAAGAGAGGGCTAGAAGAAAAGGGTATTTTGGATTCATGGGGTGGACAAAAATAGAAAGTTGTAGGTAGGAAAAGCAAAAAGACAAAGCCTTTCAGGGGAGGAATAAAAGATGTGAACAGATTCTCATGATATTTTGAGGTTGGTATTGCAGATTTGGTGTTACTGCAGACCAAAACTTTTCATTGGTGCATTTGAGCTTTAAGTGTGCGTAAACTCATTTAAATATACTGCTCATGATGTTCTGAAACCAGGCTGTGGATGAATTCAAAGTGAAGGTAGGCGTTATTTCATGAGCTATAATGAAGCTATGCTTTATAGCTAACATCTGGGCAAGAAATTATTGAAGTTGATTCAGGACATAAAATTGTGTGTTTGTTTTTGAAGGTTTTTTGTTTGTTGGTTTGTTTGTTTAACTGTATAACTTCAAAAGTCTGGCTTTAAATTTATCCCTGGAAATTTCTTTTGGTTTTGGGAAGAACTTTGCTGTAGGCTCTCTATCGTCGATGCTAGGTAGACACACAGTGTTTATTAAGAGAGTGCTTGTGCATACCTGTATTGTGTGAAGTCTAGTCCTGAGGGACACAGGCTGTGTGTTCTTAGTGATAGGTGTACTGAACATGTGAAAATGAGGAAGGCTGGATGGGAGAGGGTGATGAAGGTAAACCTAGTAGAATAGTGAGACGTAGTAGGAGAGAGGATTATAACCCAAGAAGGAGACTTGAAGGGAATGGCTGGGGAAATGAGAGTTATGAGAATAGTGTCTCATTTAATTTCACTGTCACACACAGCAGAAATATAACAAAGATCCAGATAGTTTCATCCAGATAGTAAAGTGATCAAAAAGAGCACTCAGAAAAAGAGATGCAAGACAGGAATTGGTAACATATTCAAAATATCTGACAAGTAACAGCAGGACTGAGGTGAGCCAATGGGGTATTTTCATTGGAGAGAGTTAATCAATGATTTAAATGGGCTATAGAGGTGAAATGCTGCAGGAAACATTGGTTCTTTTTAGAAAGAAGTCATAAAGTACTTTGGCATTCTTTTTGTTAACAGCTTTGCCTCTATACTGACTGGCAGACTGTTTTTTAACTTTAAACTCTGGTTGTATGTCAGGAGCATCATCTTGTCTTTTATACTTCTTACTAGTTTTTGTTTGGTCATTCTGATTTTGTCTCATTTGTTAATACTTTCTCTGTGAATCTCCCAGCACTGTTTCAGGTGTTGGTTTTCTAGGGAAGACTTGAGGTGTATTTCTGCAGCACTGAATACAGAATAGTATTGATTCTGATGGGAATTCCTAAGTGTTGCTGAAATGCCTGTATTAAATAGCAATTAAGAAGTGTTGCTTTCTGTTGGTGTGGTATGTGTATCATTCAGCAGATGAGCGCCAGAAGAACAAAGTTCAGGAACACTTGTTGCAGTGTTTGGGAAAGTTTTGCCTATTTATGCACTCTCTAACTCAGCTACAAGATTATCCTTGCTTCTGTTTATCCATCCACAGTGATCAAATGCTGTTATCTTTTTCATGTTTGACTGTGGTTGCAGTCTGAGCTGCTATGGATTTGGTTTCAATTGCTCAGGCAAAGGTGCATAAACTTTGCAGGACTTTCCATGCTAGGATATGTGTCAACGGTTTACGGGCGTTAGGCCCGATTCTGTGACGAAGGGGATGGGGGACCCACGGGCCCACGTCCCGGGAAAAGGGGAAAGGGAAAAGGGTAGGGAGATGGCCCTGAGAGCAAAGAACAGCGGCAACAATCTGAGGAGAAACAAACTAATTTACTAAATAAGATATCGGAATGCAAAACAACACACTATAGTACAATATAATTACAATTTAAGCTGATAAATCCAATACAGAGAGAGAGAATGTCCCAAAATCAAGGTAGGCCTTACTCTACTACCGACGATAAGACGGCTGGAGAGCGAGGTGCTGCCAAGACGAGAGACGGCGGAAAAAGGGACGAGGTCTCGTGATCTGCAAGTTTTTATACTGCAAGCTTTTATCTTTTCCCTCCGGCTGGAAAATGGTAACAGAGGAACAAAGTACCGTGGGGAATGTAGTAGTCCTTCTCTTCTGAGAACCAGGTACATTCATTACATGATGTTATGATGTGGAGTACCAATAACCAAAAATCATAAAACCATGACAATATGACAGCACCTTGCATGCCATCAGATTAGTCTGGTACCCCCTTTTTACCTCCTTCCTGGCCTGAGAAAATGTCGATATACATCTTAAAACCTGGACACAACAGAGTATTGAATAAAGCCTGGTAGGCTCTCCTGGAAATCAGAGCAAATAGTGAACCTTTGAGCTGCATCAAAAACAGTATTTCAAATGGAGTCAACCAGGATATGGAGAGTTTCAGTAAGTAATGATGCTCATGCATGAGCTTCAAAATTGACAGTGAGTGTTGTGTGGCTGTATGCAAAGTTCTGGGCCATTGTGTTCTGTGGATAAGTACAGGAGCTTTTTCTGAGCATTAAGAATTTTATCAGTTATGTGTTTCTGTACAATACACTCCTGAGTATCATAGATGAAAAGGTCAGTTTCTGATGTGGTGTTTCAAACAAAAAGCTAAACTTAAAGTGTGTTTTGTGTTTACTTGTTTTAATTTTAAGGCCATGTTAAAACAATTTGGTACATTGTAAGTAAAGGCTTGTGGGTTGTACTTTGTATTGAATAGGGGTTTCATCTAGTAATACAGGCTTGTTTCATTGTTTTTCTTCCCAGATCCTCAATTCCAAACACATCTTAATGATAGTAAGTGTAAAAATTCGCAATGAAAGGTTCAGAACTAAAGAGTGCTTTCAAAAAAATAATAATCCATTCAGAAACTACTAATCTAAGCAAATTTTCATGTGGAATGTGCATATACTCAGAAATACAACTTTACACTCAAAAATACTCTAAACATTGTTTTGAACAGGAAAATTCCCGCAGAGTAAATATCACAATTGATAATTTTGCTGCTTAGCACCAAGAAGCAGAGTAAATTAAAATTCTTCTCACTGTGTGCCTTGGAGCCCATTCCACCTGACTCATCAAATGAAAAATTCATCAATTAATCCTCTGACAATAACGATATATACACAAAAATCAATTCAGGATTGATTTTTTGAGCCCAAACATGAAAACCTACCCCTCGCTTGCAGATGACGTGAGATTTCTCTTCATTTCAACCTTATTATTGAGTATAAAAGCTGAAGTGTTCATAGAATTATTTGTTCTAAGTCAACTGCAAAGGTGCGATTGTTTGAGAAAGGGTGTGCGTGCTGCTGAGATGCTCTGAAGCACTACCAGAGCTGGCTAATAAAGTTGTCAGATGCGTGTAAGAGCACAGCTGATAGGAATCCCCCCAGAAGGAAACCAATGGAGAGACACTGATCGCTGAATTCTGACAGGAGACCACCCAGGATAGTTCAGAGTGAGCCGGGCACCCAGGAAGATCAAAAGAAGGGAAGAGCAGTGCAATATAAACTAAACTCAGAAGCATAAGTATGGAAGCAGTCTTTATGGGAAAACGCTAATACAATAGCTAAATCTGTAACTCAGGAGGTTAAGGCATTTTCTTTTGTAACAAAGGCTCTGCAGCAGAAAATGAGATCATAACTTCTCAGATCTTTCACTTGTAATTCACAATACTTCTTCAGTGAAAATGAAAATTGCAGCAGATGGTTAGTATGTTGCTGTCCCTTTCTTTGTTTCCGTAACCTACTCCTTCATGATTTATTATAACACACATTAAAATGATAAGAAGTCTTCGTTAAAACTACAATATCTTAGTCTGATGAAAAGTCAAAAACATGAGCCTGTATGTGTATTTACATTACTTCTTTTAAGATCAGAATTAGTGCTGGGAAATACTTTTATGTATGTGAAAATATGTAAGGTATGCAGTAGAAATCGCAGATTAAAAACTCTCTGACATCCCTGGAGGTAAATATAGGTTGCTTTTTATTTAAGGAACAAAATAAAGGTAACCTAGTTACTGCTTTCTGTGTGTAAGCTTGTAGTTTTAAATTCTCATTAGTTTAATATTTTAAGCTTACCTTCAGTGAATGAAATGCTGACAGCAACTTGTTGAATAAATTCTTATCTCTGAATGCAATTGAGAAAAGGAGAAAACTATTTCATGTGAAAGAACTCACTCTTTGTTCTTTGCATCACCTTTGTATCACACAGCAATTTATTGTGTCCTTCCTATATATATAAAAATAATATTCAGACTGTAAAGAAAAGCCCAAATGATGCTAAAGAGCTGAAAGTCAACACTGTGGGTGCAGACATTAATTGAATTGCAGATATATTAGCTTCTGATGGGTTCTTGTGAATTCATGTACTCATTATGCTGATCAATATCAATGTGTATTTCAAATTCTAGATGTACAGAAGGTGAAAAAATGGGAATATTCCGTTGATATGTATTTCCTCAGTCTTAAAATTGCAGGGACTTTTGATAAGACTGCAGTTGATGAGATACTGTGCGGTTACTTTTACTTTCTTTGTTGAATACTAAGACCACTGTCTCAAAAAAATTCTATGTGTGATAAGAACAGGAATGTTGTCATAACTGTTTGTCAGTTTATTAAATATTCAGATCTATGTGATGAATTTGGCTCGAAAGAGAATTTCCGGACCTATGTCTGTTACCGTGTAATGTTTCTTTATAAAATACTACCGTAAAACATGAGTCGTTGCAGGAGAATTTTTGTTTGCTCTTTCAATTTACAGTTCTATTAAGAGTACTAAAGTGTAGAGAGTTTTGCAAATTATATTCATAGGTTTTTCTGTTGTCACAGAATTAGAGATTGAAGGAAGTTAGGAGGGGAAATGGTAGTTCATTTAACTTGCTTTCAGATATATTAAAGTTGAGTCTGAATTCTGGTCTTTTGTTTCAACTGTGCTTTATACTTTTTTTATATGTATAGATTTACATAATCAATCCCTGTGGGAAATGTACTGTTACCAGAGAGTGAGTAATAAAGAGTAACTTGAAGGTAGAGAACACGTATATATTTCAGACTGTGCTTCAATAATTTATTCTTATAATGTTTATTTGGATTTACCTTTGTGATTTATACCGTATTGGTAAATGTATATTTTAAATTTTATTGTGAATTCTTACACGCATTATTTCTAAATACAAAGCTAAAACATACTATTACCATTTTTACAGAGCAGAACTATTTTTTTTAATGCAGGTTAACATTAATTTGTTAAAATAACAAATAAAGCTTTTTCTCTTTTGAGCACCCATTTACGAAATATTTTAGTTTATAGATTTTAATAATAGTAAATTGTTTTGTATCTCAGAGGATTTTACTTGTTTAATTCTTGCTTCACATGTAAATTTCTCTGTCGGTCGAGTTTTATGTAACACTGGCTCCACTCCTCAGGGACGGAAGGAGCATTATTCAGGTGTGATGTATGGGGTAGATTAAAAGATCTTGATTTTGCTTTCTCTTTAAAATGTGTTGTGTGTGAAGGCTCTGGTCCCAAAGGTGGAGCCTGGTGGCTTGTCACACCCGCTGCTCCCGGACGCGGCCAGCAGGGGGCAGTAGCGGCTGCAGAGCGCGTGGGCCGGGAGTGCCGCGCAGAGCGGCCCCGCGGCAGAACAGCGCCCCGCCGGTCAGGAAGTGTCAGCTCACCCCCCACTGCCTTGGAGCGAGCTGCTAGCTGAACGCCGTTGGCTGACACACTGAGTGTATACTCAGTGGTGACAGGCAGCGTTTTTTTCCAAATTCTACTTTTAAAGCTATTTGCCAAAAAAAACGAGATTGAGATATTTGTAATATACATGTATCGTGTCTTTGTAATGTATGTGTATGGTGTATATATGTGCTTTTCATCATATGCACGTTGCATTGTAATTCAAACAGCTGAAATAGGTAAAGCGTAGACCCAGGGTATACCCAGTGTGTTTTTTCTAGGCTCTGTTGTAGGCAGTTAGCACGGTGTTTTAACATACGTTGCATAAACTCAGGCACCAAATCCTTATTAAGGTACAATCACGGAATCATAGAATCGTTGGAGTTGGAAGGAACTTTTAAACGCCACCTAGTCCAACTCCCCTTCAATAAACAGGGACACCGACAGCCAGAGCAGGTTGCTCAGAGGTACCTGAATGAAAATACACGATTTCCTGATGATTAAGAAATCTCCCAAACTGAAAATAGGCAGCAGATAGAAAGGATCTGTCATACAGAAAGGAGATTTGTATGTATATATCTGAAAATACATGCAGGCATCATGTATTAGGCAGATGGATGTGAGAATAACAGGTGTGGTTTGTATTTTCAGTTTAGGAGTGTGCATTTTTCAAAGCTAATAAGAAAATTATGTAGTGTTTAACCAAAACAAAAGTCCTGTTGAACGTAGACACTGTCTAAACAAATTGTTATTGTTAAATTGCACCTCAACATCTAATTTCTTAGATGAGCCAAATCTTGTGCCTACCTAAAATAGTAAGATGTGATTGTTTGAGAGTTCATTTTATATTCCTGAGTAAGCAGCTGCCATGCTTCATGGAGATGGTCTGCTTTGATTTTGTTCTCTGCTTGTTTCTATACATGGGGCTGATCCTGCAGTGCTGAACCAACACAGTTCACCTGAGAGTCAGATTTCACTGTGGCCTGTTTGCCCCACAGCTGCCACCATGTTTTCTTTGTGTGGCCTCCACTGCTGTGATCAGCTCTTGGGAATGGGTTTGTTGCTGCTCAGTGCTAAGGACTTGGTGGGATCCCTGGGGTAACCATTATTCGGGGTGATTGCTGCTCTTCTTCCACACAAAGATGCATTAGTACCTTTGTTTACTACTTGAAAACAGTTTCTAAAACCAAACTGTCTCTAAACAGCATTTCCTTAAAGTATCAGCTTTATCTTTCTAGCTGATTTCAGGACTTAAGGTCAGTTGGGCAAAAAAGTGATGTATAAGTTAAAATGCATCCAAAGCATGGTTTCAGATGAAGCGTGTGATTGATATTGAGAAGACGTTCTCTTTGTGCTTCTTCCAGTGTCCTGCTGGCTGGTTTGGGGCCAGACCAAAGTATCTCTGTGTTAACAAGGGGCAGAATCTAATTTTGAGATCTAACAATGAAAACTGCTAAGTAACATTTATTAATATAAAGGTGATACCTTTACATTTATTTTAACTTCTAGAAAATTACAGTCATGCTTAAATTTTATCATAAGCTTGCATGCCTTGCTGAAATGTGGCCTTAATATCTCAGCCCCTTAGAATTCAGATTGGCTAAGACTTGGGCTTTGTTTCAATATGCTTAAATTTCAGCATATGTTCAGCTGAATGAGAGCTTTAGTATACAGATGACAAGTCTAGATGTTACCATTTGCATCATTCCTTCCTCATTTAAAAAAAAAAAATCAAAACATACATTACAGATGCCGAGTTTTGATTGACACTGAGGTGGGAATTGGGGTTTGGGGCCATCCACTTTCTTGTTTGGCATGCATGCTTGTTTTGTTCAGCCTCTAAATTAAAGTTAAGGATTTATGCTGTGTCCTTCTGGATTATGTTTTTTAAACAAATAGTACTGAGGCTCTCCTGTCTTTGTATAATATTAGAAATGCTACCGTGCATGATTTCATGCAGAAATGAATCTTCCTAAAAGAATAAAATGGCTGTAGCAGAATCTCTTAAATTTGCTTTCTATATCACTCTTTTTCAATACTAGTGTGCTGTAGTTCCATTTGAATAATAAACTGGCATTCACCTAACAAACAGCATGGAAATTTGGAGGCTGGTGTTTTGCAATAGCAGTGGTAGAATGGGGAGACACTGCAATCTGTCCTTTCCTCTCTTCGCTCTGTTATGTGTTGGCTCTGCAGCTGATATGGCCTCGCTCCAGCTTTGGCTTTGCAGCTGATAAGGGTCTCTGAACAATGAATTATTTTAGAACTGTACTTTGCCATGTGAGCTGCATTACCTAGGTAAAATAGAGTGAGTTGTAGAAAAAGATAATTCCATATTCTATGGCCAGTTGGAAATAATTTCCTTACATTTGTGAGTCTTAGTCTTGTATCATTTTGATGTAGCTTTTGTATTCTTTCTGAAATGGTAACTGCTGTATTTAAGGTTTATATCATAGTTGATAAGCTTTGCTGACATGGGCTTACTTTTAATAACATCTTTGCTTTATTAAAGAGATATGTGTCTTTTTACATGAAAAATATATCTTTTTAAAGAGATAGAGATGGTGGGATTTCTGACTAGACAAGCAGCAAGTGTAAAAGTTTTTATTTTATGTCACTTCTTAACTGCACGTTGAGGTTTATCTCAGCCTACAGTAATAGTGTAGTTATAGAGATTTTCCTTAAACTTTATTAGTAGAATCTGAAGTATGTCTATTTTTGGGAAGGTCAGTAAAGCTCAAGTTTTTAACTGAGAATTTACATTTCCTGCAAAAAATGTGAAAGCAAATGCAGATTAATAAATATATCCCCTAATTGTTCTGTATGTAGACATATGTCTGAGGTTTATAATAATCAGGAGGAATACAAAAAAGGCGATATTATGTTGCTGTATTTATATCTATATTTTAGAATGTATGTTTCTTCATTGTATTAGTTGTAGATGTGTCGTAGCTCTAATCTGTGACAAGTGATAAAATCACTCTTCTAACCCAGCATTGGGTTGAAGGTGGATAGAAGACACAGGAAGGGGAACAATATCTCAGCTGCAAAAACCATACCCAACTGGACGTACCATTCAAAAACACTTTATACCTTTGCTTTTCTAAGACAATGTAGCAAATTGCCAAGTTCTCCTTTGTAATCTTGGAGTTTGCCGCAGTTTTGCTATTGGACTTTCTGTGACATCAAACAGAAGCTCTAGGAAATGAAGAAAAGTTGGTAACAAAGATGGTTGTACAAATGGCAACGGTTACCATTTTTACCACTTCCAGCTGATTTGCCAGATTTGCCAGATGATAGTGCATACAACATAATGACATCCCTAGGGAAGTGCATTCCGCAGTCCCACTTTGAGGGTCAGAGATTATGAAGGCTCTTTCCTAATATAAATGAAAAAGTACCTACAGATATTTATTCTGTAAGTAAGAACTCAATTACCCTCAGCTAAAGTAGAGAATGTTATTCTGTGTCTCCAGGTAAATTGCCTCAGAAAAGCCACAGTACAACAAAAGCCAACCAGTTTTCTTCCTACTCAGCAACGGATGCCAGTCATAAACTTCATTAATAGATTTGATGGGAAAAAGACACAGCCTTCAAAGACACCTTTCCCCCTTTATTTGACATAGTATAACGTTCATTATCCATTGTTACACTATGTAAATCCACTTTTTACCCCTAATCCACTTCTCTTCCACATTCCTCTTGAAGGATACTTCTCATGAGAGCCTTTTACAAGAGAAGTGGCCTCATTGCTTTGTCTAGACTCCTTAGATGAGTTGCCCTCATAGTTCAGTGGAACAAGTTTTCCTTATCCCAAAGAAAAAAAAACACAGATCTCTATTTTACCCTAAACCTGAACTCAAGAAATATTCCATCCTGTTGAGGCTACAAAGTTTGCTTCCACTGTTCCGTTTCCCCAGCTGTTTCTTTGGCTTTCACTTTTTTATTTCTACCTCCAGCACTCATCAAGTGTCTAAAACATCGCAGTGGGATCGTGCTCTTACAGGTTACTGCTCTTCAGCAATTCCACATCACTGTAATTTTCTCAAAATTGAGGATACTAATGGTAGCATATATACTTAGAAAGTGAGTATTTGTTGGCCTGTTTGTGTGTAGACTATCTAGTCCACTGCTCTTCCCCTTAGGTTGAATTCTTAGTGAGTGAAGAAATAACCTTTAAACTGCGTTTCATATGAGAGTGCTCACAGGAACTTTGATCAGCTCTTGCCTGCCAGAAGACAGGCTTTGGTACCTTCAGCTATTGGCAAGGGCTTGAACCCAATATCAGTTGTATATATGTGTCTGCAGCTGCTAGATAAGTCTTGTGCAGGTATGTGACATCATTTGTCAAACTTTGTGTGTGGCTTGATAGCTGATGTCTTCTGTACTCTTCATCCAAGCATTCCATCAAAACAGTGAGAGATATTGTGAGTTCCTGCAAGTTTTTGGGAATAGTAGCTAAATACAGAAAGCATATGAAAGCATTTTCCCTTTTTGACACTTGGCAGCCTAAGTTCATCTCCAAAATGAGCTTGGAGTTTTATCTGTATCAGTTAATTAACTTACTGATATTCTTTCCAAAGCTGCTTCTATTGCTGATCTTGTTTTTGGAGTCTGGCACTGTTACCTAGGAAGGAGCCAACCCTTTATACCCTCCCAGGCTCTGTAAGAATGTAGTTTGGTTACTGAATTGCAAGTTGCCTAGTGAGAGAGAATCTTTAAATGAATCATGAAGTGGATTATGCATTGTATCTCCATCTGTTATCAGTTAGAAGGTGAACCTTTCCATCCAAACATCAAAGTACACTCCAATATGCATTGTCTTTGGCTTGCTTCAGAAACATGCCAGAATGTGAAGTCTGTGAAGCATGGAGAAAAGCAAGCTGCAGACTTTTATAAAACGTTGTGCCTATGATAGAAGGACTAGTTTTGATGCCAAGTTCAGGCTAGCAAGTAATTGAATAGTACAGGTGTTGCCCAGAGGCTCTTATCCATTACAGTGGAATTTGTACTAATCTGTGCACAAAGTAGAAAAATTGCATGCTGCAGCAGAGATTTTTTTGGGATGCTACAAGGACTCCAGTCCTCATACCAGCCCTTCTTCTGCACCTCACCAAAACTGCTTTTGAATTATGAAGGAACTGGGACAGGGGTCTTTCCTTTTGTACCATTACAGGGGAGGACAGGAAAGCATAAACTGTCTGCATAGCACTGATAAATATCACTGGACCAAAAATACGTGCAAACATATAGCAAAATTCATCCTGGATGAGGTACGTTGAAAGTCCGTAGTGAAATACCTTCAGGAAATTGTCTTTTTTTTTTCCCACTCACCTTCTGCAGATTCACTGAAAACTCTTCAGCCCTTCCTGTCACACAAACTCACCTGATTCATAGTTTTTGAGAAACCACTTTCCAGATTGTGTTCTCATTTAATAATGAGTGTCCTGAAATTACTTGTCTTTATCAATCTGCAAAGTACTCACTGTACCATTACAAAGCATTTATAAGAGTTCAGGAAGTTAAGATGTTCTTTCATTGGTTTCTGGGCTGGTAACATGGAAATAAAACAACAAAAAGTTTAGTGTTGAATACAATACAATGCGTTAGTGCTAAATTGTGGGTTTGGAAGATAGTTGCAAGATGTGTATATGAAACTTCTGTTTTCTTCTGTAATGTATCGCCCAAATATTTTTCCTGTTGCAGCATCCTAAATAGTAGCGTTTTTTGGTACTGATGCTTGTTCAACCTTTAGAACAGTAGGATGAGAGCTGTGTCCTGCCCCAATGGCTTTCAAGCCAAAGCTCCATTAAGTAAAAAGATAAATATTATTTATTCTCCCTTCTCAGGTACAGTTACTGAGACAAAAGAGGCTTGTGGCTTGACTGAAATACAGATGTTAATTCAGTAGCACAGCTGGTTTACCATTTCAGAGTTTGATTTTTATAGTTCCGTTCATAAGCCATTTGACCATGCTTGTTTACCTATATCTTTTGCTGGGAAATGTTTTTAACTAATCTCTTTCTAAGCTATTTTCCAAAGCTTATGCATCTTACCATTATTCCTGAAACAGCTGATTATATTAACTCTACTAAGAGTATCTGTAGTAAAGAGAACCTGTTGTTCTCTGAGCCATTCAGTCTTTGTTGTTGTTGCTCTGACTGTGGGTAAAAGCGTGTGGAATATAATGTGATTGCAACATTCAAATATACAAATATTCTGACATTGTGTTATGCTGTAAACTAAGCACCAAATACTGTTTGGCTTGCACTTTGTACGACTAGTTACATTTTAGGTTCTAATTTCAGCTGTCATTCAGCTGTTTTGCTGAATTGTTGAAAAACTCTGTCCAAACAGCGGGATATTTTCTTCACTGCTATCACCTGATAAAATTGTGCAGTGCTCTTTAACTTCAGTACAGCAATATGTCTACCTGCCAAACTGATACAATGCGAAAAATTTAGTTATATATCACACTTATTTTTCTTCTAAGTGACATTATTGGCCCCACTAATAGTGTGACTAACCTCATAATATTCAGTCTCTTTCCCCCAGGATACATGACTGTTCTTTTCCATTTAATTTGTTGCCAGAACATGCAGCGTTTCTTTTAAGTTCTTCTTTATCTCAGTGTTATAGTGTGGGGGACCTCTCTAGATTATTTCAATCTCTCTTCATATGTAAAGATAATGGTAACGTCCACAATGGGAAACAGTAACAGTAAGAAAGCACACAGCTTGGTGTTTCCTCTTTTTTTCTTCTCCCAATTTCAGCTGTGGTATTTCCTCTGAAAGAATGAAAACCACGGAGCTTATCAAAATAACTTACCTCCCTGACTATTGATTGTGTCCTTTAATAGTCTGTTAGAATTAGGTGGAAAAAATACTTTTAGATCTTTTGGTCTGCCCTCCTGCTAGTTCAGCATTGTCCCCTTCATTATATTATTGAATGTTTCTTCTAGTTCGTTGAGAAATTATTCCACAGTTTCACTGTAAGGAAGTCTTTCTGATATGCAGCATATATTTTTCCTTTCATGATTTAATCTGACTACTCCTAGTTATATTTCCTTGTCATTCAAATATTTCTCTTTCTTAGCATGCACTTAGAAGTTTCAAGCATTCCTACGTGGCTACCACTCAGTTAACGATACAATGATGAATCAACATTTAACTGTTTTCTGTTTTGTTTCATTCACCTCTTATTTCAGTATCTTGATATTAAAAGTGATAAAGAAGATTGCAGAAATGAATTTAAGAGGCCTGTTACCTGTGATTTTCCAAGTTTGTGTGTTTTCCTGCCCTTATTTTTCTGCAAATTTAAGATAAATGTAGTAACCGATACAATCTCACAGTTACTCAATGCCTTTTAAATTTGTTTCTCTCATTGTATGCATGATCTTTGAACTATATTTTTTCCATGTCAGTGTTGTGATTCCAATCTCATTTTTCTGCATAGAGATCTGAATCTGAAAGGTTCCTTTGTATTTTTGTCTGTTGTCTTTGATATTTGTGTCTGTGGTCAGTTTAGTATCTTCTGTCTTTGATTCTGTTAATGTTATCATTATCCTCTTTCATTTTGTAATGATGTTAAAACGTGACTTTGTCAACAAGTTTATTTTTAACAGCATGGTACTGTAAGATTGTTTACACTGAATTCAGGTGTGGTTGTTTTTCTGCATTTAATTCTGTTGTTCATTTATTATTTTTCATAAATCTGCTTCATATTTTATTTGTGATTCTGGCGCCCCATGTATTCCTCCCCCAGCTTTAAGCTGTAGGGTCAAGTGGACAGTGGTTTGCTATAGATTTGTGAGTAATATGATACCTCCCTGGTCTCAAGATACTTGAACTAAATTAGGAACAGAGCTCTCCTAAACAAATTCTTCCCAGTTTTCTTTCCTCAAAACTCATTCTTCATCCCAGAATTCCAGTCCCCCAGCAAGTGGAGTCCATCCTCCACAAAAGATTCTCTTACAGAAGTAATTTGCCGGCAGTTAAAGATCTGCAAAATGAAGTATTTCTCCATTCAAAGGATTTTACTGGCATCTTTCCACCTCACTCATCCTTTGTGTCTCTCAAGTCTCAGATTTTCTTGAGTTTTCTAGAGCATGGAATACTATAAGCAATTTTTAATACATGCCTAATCCAAAATTCAGAGCATGTGATTTATAGCAAAAAAATATTCCCGAAAATTTGAATATCTCTCTGCTGCCTAACTAAATGCAGAGCAGTGGAAAGGAAGAGTGCAAATATTTTGAAATGAAGTATGGGAAAGTTAAGTGGCATTAAAAAAACACTTTCTCTGCATACTTTAATTTTGTAGTGTGTTATTTTGTAAAATAAATTATTGCAGTAGTTTTTTCAGCCTTTTATCTTAAGATTTGGTTTCCAATTTTATTTGTTTATTTGTCCGTTCAGTAAGCTGGAATGATTTTCTTAAGTGCTGAAACGTTGCCAATGTGATTGTAATTTCATGGAGTAACAGAAAAGAGTAAACTGTTTGGGTGTGTTCTGTCTGCTGATTGCAGGGCAGCAGGATAGGATTGCTGCAGGAAGTGTGAGTTTACTTCATTTTGGGAAGTGAAAACCTGGAGGTACTGCATTTAGCTGACCATTGTCTTCTGTGAGGTTGAAAACAGATATGTAATGACCTGTCAGCATTCTGCTGGAATGCTATTGTGCATAAATAATTATTATTGCTTTTACTGCTGACCTGCTGGCTGTTCTCAGTGCCAAAATATATATCACAGGTACCATTTGCAAGTTTCAGTACACTTATTCACGCTATTCTTTTATTGTGTAGTAAAATATTACCCGAGTTTTTAGAGGCTTTGACCTGTGACACACAGGTAAAGGTGATATTTTATCAAAGTGACTTCTAATTCAGGAATCCTGTGTTTGTGAATGCTGAATTCAGTACCTTGGGTCTGTTTTTGGGAGATGTCATGTGTTCAGCAAGCTTTTTAAAATAATTTCAAACAGTTTTAGTGCATAGTTTGATAGAGGGTTTAATCCAGACTATCTCAGCATTTCTTTAAAAACAACAACAAGAATCAGTTATAAATCTGTTTGTGAAGACCTTAAATAGAATTTTGTATTACTAGTCCTTCAAGAACATTTTCTCCAGTGTTTCTCCCTTTTGTAGTAATTTCTTCCATTTATTTATTTCTTTTTAAATTCCCTGCATGTTTTGTGATTCTAATCCTTGGTTCGGTTCTTCATGGTTACTTTCTCTCCTCACACTTTCCTCTCCTGATTTTCCACATCATCCAGCTTTGGATTGATTTTCACTCTCCTCTTTGTCTCCTTTCTCCTCCTCTGGAGAGCACTGGGCAACCAAGAGCAGACAGCATCCATGACCACACCAATGAGGTCAAACAATCATCTTCATCGTTTTCCTTTATTATGATAATTCTAATCATTTTGTGAAAGTCTATTCAGGACACCAGCTTCTGGAGACCTGAGTTATGTCTGGAGGAGTTGATAAGTGTATCTGGCTTGTATCAGAAATAGCGTAGCCAGCAGGAGCAGGGAAGTGATTGTCCTTCCTCTGTACTCAGCACTGGTGAGGCCGCACCTCGAGTACTGTGTCCAGTTTTGGGCCCCTCACTGCAGGAAAGACATTGAGGCCCTGGACCGTGTTCGGAGGAGGGCAACAAAACTGGTGGGGGGTCTGGAGCACAAGTCTTACGGGGAGCAGCTGAAGGAGCTGTGATTGTTCAGTCTGGAGAAGAGGAGGCTCAGGGGAGACCTTATCACTCTCTGTAACTACCAGAGGGGAAGTTGTAGTGAGCTGGGGGTCGGCCTCTTCTCTCATGTAACTAGTGATAGGATGAGAGGGAATGGCCTCAAGTTGTGCCAGGGGAGATTCAGGCTGGACATTAGGAAATTCTATTTTTCTGAAAGAGTAGTCAGGCGCTGGAATGGGCTGCCCAGGGAGGTGGTTGAGTCACCGTCCCTGGAGGTGTTCAAGGAACGTATAGATGTTGTGTTGAGAGACATGGTTTAGTGGGGTTATTGGTGGTAGGTGGATGGTTGGACTGGATGCTCTTAGAGGTCTTTTCCAACCTTGGTGATTCTGTGATTCTAAGATTCTGCGATTAGTGCTTCCGCTTGGTCCAGTAGCGTGTCTCTCTAGTATATCTGACTGTGCTTTTGCTGGCTTTTGCTTTTTGTGGTCTAAGGGAGTTCAAACTGAATTCCTTGTGTATGAAATGGAGCCAGGAGGTGCACTTTGCCAAAATATGTGTAGTGTCCTGTAAGTTGGTGCTCAGCATCAACAGTTTTGCTCTAGAAGTCTGTAACAGTGGGCTGCACCAGTTGCTGATGTCCACCTGTCTAATGAGAGCCCTCTTCAGACAACTGGTTCTGTGAGAGGTCGGCTTTGTTCATGCTCATTAGCTTTATTGACTTCACGGAATTACACCTGGCACGAGCTGGGTGTCATTATGCAAGAATAAACAGAGATACCTGCAGAAACCAGATGAGGCTTTGGGAGAACATTCTTTTTAAAAGTGTTAGCTTTAGCAGTAGAAAAGTTGACATAAAACTGAAATAAAAGAAATTTGCTCTTACACTTACTGCTGCAAAAGATAAGGTTGCCAAACAGGTAATTATTAAAATAGTTCTGTAGCAAATCCCATAAAGTTTCTGTCCATATTAAGCTAAAGTTCACATTCAGAAGAGCAATGATTGCAGTACTTCTAAGAAGTGCACATAAAGCGATACATTTAAAGGGTGGTTACTAAGGGGTTAGCTACATCTTAACAAAGTTTATATTTCTTGTTATGGCTAAAATGACAATATGAATTAGTATTGTATTCAGCTTCTACATACACATAAGAACAATGTAGGCTGCATTTAATATCTTCTTCCCTGTATTATTTTTCCTTTTCAAATTACCTTTTTTTATAGCAAGCCAGTAGCACAGAATGAAATAATAAATACATTATTGAACGTATTGAAAATTTTAATTGGTGACATAGATGCATGAATGTTTCACACAGCAGAAAACGCAGAAGCTTTCCTGAAGGGATGCAAGGAAAGTGCTTAAATTTTAAGTAGCAAATATTGGCAGTGCTCAGAGTGGGAGCACAGTATTTAAATATTCCTCCACTCAGTTTTTTGTCTGTTATCACTTCTGAAGGAGAGCTACCCATCTTTTCCACATGGTCTGATGTGCGATGTCAGTGTTGCCATGAGCTTGCACTTACTGTTGCAAAACTCCAAATTAGATCTTAAGAACACATCAACTTAAAACCAGTACCTTCAACATGAGGAGGAGCAGCACACTCCAGGTTTTTGTATGCTTGGAAAAACACTGAGGCTGAGAACAGTCAGCTACTAGTCAGCTGCAGTTGTTTTTCTGCGCTTTTGTTCACATAACCACACAGGCTGTGCCCACTCGATCAGAAGCAGTCTCCAGGCCTGTACCTTGCTCTTGACCTCCCTTAACACTGCCTGCTTGGGCATCTCTGCTCTCTTAGGCTAAACATGGCCAAGGCCATGTTCTTTGACCTTGTTCTATGGACAAACGACATGTCACTACTCATCCATGCTGGTAACCTCTTATTCTCTCTGCCACCCACCTGAGAAAACGGAGGGTACCCACTTGGCAAACATTGCTGGATTGGCCTGTCCTCACTGATGGAGTGTGCACGGAGTGTGTTGGCATGAGGCAGGTAGCATGGCAGTACCTGGAACTTGCACTTGTGCCAGAAGACCTGTTTGCTGTAGGCAGAAAACAGGGTTACACCTATTTTCAAGCCCTAAGTCGTACCTAAACTAGCAGTAGGAATATATCCTATGAAGCATTTATATGCAGTTATTTCTTGATAATCTGCCATGGTAAAATAGGAGACCTCAACAATGCTACAGCAAGAAGAGAGGAGCATGTTTGTGACATGCCAAACAAAACAAACACATAAACATAATTAAAAGGAATTCAAGTCTCCTAACTTGGTAATTTATGTTGCTGATGGTTCCAAAAAAAAAAAAGGATGATTTCAGCAGAGGGATGGAGAACATGCACTACGCAGGCATTTTTTCCAGCTAGAACAATATTCCTTTAGGGCATTTTGGGAGATGCAGTAGCTGATTCTGAAGTTAATTTAACTGCATGCATGTGCAGTGTTGTGTTTCTTAGGTGTAATTTAGGGAAGGGGACAGGAAACTGAGGTACGTCTGAAGTTAACAATGCTGCAGACTTAAGCAGCTAATGCGGTTTTCACTCTTGTTTTATTTAAAGGGAGACTGCCAGCTTGGAATGTAGTCAGTTTATGAAAAATGTTTAGATACTTACTGAAAAGACAGCACACTGCTCGCCAGTTCTAGGGGCTCTGTAGACATGTGTTCTAATGATTATATTTTTTCACATCTCTTCAAAATCCCAGTGAAATTATTGAGGGTCTCTGATCAGATCCTGAACATGCAAACACTTGAATGCTGCTTGGTTTCTCATATAATTTTGTGCGTAGAGTGACATACTTGCCTTACATGCCTGTTACACCAGAATCAGAGAAACTGACTGTACATAGCACAGAATGATGTTAAAAACAGAGAAAATCTGTTAAAACATGCAAAAAAGAAAGATTTTCTCCCATCTCTTGCAATTGTAAGGACATCAGATGTCAGTTATGACACGATGGGTAAAAACACAGAAATTTGCTTAAGTACTACAATAATCAATAGTTTTCATTTTCAGATGCTGTACACTTATGGACTCTTTCTGGCATGCATAAAACCATTTAAAAATTATTTCATGAATATTTAGGAGTTCAGAAAATATACTCTGTTTCCAGCTCTTGTTTGGGAGGCATTACAGGAACTTGCAGTACACTCTATCGTAATTGATCGTTAGATATATTGCCCCATGGGAGCCATGTTAAGGTTGCTAGCACAATTCTGGTATTGCCATCTTCTGATTTATTTATTTATTTATTTATGTTTACTCTGAAAAATAAATCTTTAATACTGTTTTGGGACAGAATTTTCTAGCAATGTTTGAGTAGGAAAAGTAAAATAAGGAAAGGAAACTCCATTGTTATTATAGCAGCACTTGGAAGTCCCTTTCAAGATTGGTCCTCAATATTCAGAAATCTGTAGAAGCAGAAAAAAAGAGATTGCATGTTCTCAGGTCTTCTGCAAGCAGCTTCCTTCAATGTAAGATTGTTAAATAATGCTGTATTTGACTTACTCAAACTACCTCCAATGAAAAATCTTATTCAACAGATACAAGATGCGTTAGAGGAAGCTCTCTGCTTCAGCATCTTTGAAATCTGCAGGAAATAACCCTTTTTCTTTGAAATTTTACTTTTCTCTCATTCCCCGTACATTATGTAAAGCAAAGCTTAATCATGAAAGTGTTGACTGTTAAGCTGCGTAGTTCTGAATACATATGCAGTGTAGTTTTCTGTATTTACAGAATTTCACAGTTTTTCATGGAAAATGTTTTAAATGTATCATGCAGGATTTTCAGCAGGTCAAGAGACAATCAAATTGAAACTAATTTTCCCTGAAACACTCAATTATGGTAATCTTCAGCAAAGAAGATTTTTTTCTCAAAAAAAAAGTATACTTTTTGTTACAAACCATTTGTTATTCATTTGCCATGTAATATTTCTTATAATGCAAAATTTATTAGTTATTTCTGAGGTTCTCACCTTGTTTTCTTAACTAATCGTGTAATTTTGAAAGGCAGTCGAATATGGATGCTAATGGGAATTCTTAACATCTTTTCATACTCAGTCTTCACTTTGAGCAGAATCTTCTGAAGGCACCTCATGCATCCAAGTTTATTCACTGTTACATCAAAATTTACTTTCGTCCTGTTACACCATCACTGGGATATCACTGGAATTGAACCATGTGGATCATCATGCATCTCTATATTTTCCAGGCCCTTAAGAAAATCAGTAATTTCTGGATACAGAAAATTAATGAAAAGCTGGAATTTTTAGGAGTTTTTAGCTCTAAGTAGGGTAAACACAATGCCAAAACTGTGTGTTGTTAAGAGTTCTGCGCTTGTCATTGATACAGTTATGGTCCCTTGTTAATGTGAAGTAACACGCAGGTAGATCTCACATCTTTTTAACTGACTGGAATGTGTAATCTGTTATCAGACATTCTGTACTTTGATTTAATTATTATTGGATACTCCTTTATTAAATTATGGTGTTAACTAAAATTCTTACTGCCAGATAAAACTAGTAAATAAAAAATGCCCAGCATATCAATTTCACATCTTTGTTAAAAACATTTTTGCTAATTTTATGTAGTAAACGTATACTCAAATTATCTTTTTTAACATAAAATGCTTCCAGATTAGGCAGCTAGGGTTTGCTGGGGTACAGACTATCCTTCCTTCTGTAAGCCAGTAACTCTCAGTATGCATAACCAGTCTTTCTAAACAAACTGTATGTGCAGTGCCTAAATTCCCTGGGAAGTGTTTGCAGATATCTATATGTTGGTAGTGATGATTTATCTCAGTCTTTTCTGGAACTGAAATATTATTTTGAGGTATCGGGAGACTTGCTTCTGTTAACCAAAAACAACAGAGGGTGCTCTTTCGTACTGCATACTAACATGTATATTTCCATAGCACTCACACCCTTGCATTCATTCTCTTATCTCATTATTCCTATGCTGCTTGCCTGAATATCTCAATATCAAAAAGTTAAAAGTCAAATGTGACTGCACTAACTCTTGTGAGTTTTCTGCCTCTCCTTCCCAAGTGGCATGGTATGATCAGAGTTACCTCTTCCTTTTCTTACCATACCAACCTTCAGAATTTCTATAGGGGGAAAAAAAGGCAAACAAAAAAAACACCCACAAAAAAAAAAATTCAGAATATATTATGCAAACCTTATTCTGTGCAGTAACACTGGACCCTCATTGTATTGTAAACATGTTATCCAGGCTGCCTATTGGTGGGTAGCTCCGGGAATTATTGACAGTGATATCCAATTAGACCTCCCTTCTTGTCTTGGTGTTCATATTCTTCAAATCGTTACTTAAAGAGTCGGGTTGAGAGATCTGGATTGTGTTCAGACCTCTGTCACACAATTCTTGTAAGAGTTTAGGCAATTTTCTGAGCTTCATTTTTCCCATCTGTAGAATAGGAGGAATGATAATTGTGTGCCAGCTGTCTCATGGTGGGCAGAACATTCAAAAGTTTTTCTGTTCCCATCATACTCGCAGCTCTACTGAAATACACTGCTTGCAAAGGTCTGTGAAGAATTTTCCACACTGACTGCTCATCATCACTGGGAGCCAGCGCCGAGGACGTGGAAGCTGTCTTCAGCGCTATCTACCCGTGCTTTTCAGGACAGTGCCCACTTGGAAAGCAGTGAAAAGCAGCAACTGCCGGGTACGCCTTACTGGGCAAGCAGAAAGTGTGGGGCTGAGCAGGCTGAGATGCAGAAGAGAACAGCAGAGAGAAGAAGATCTGGAGGAAACTGCTGGGACAGACAGGGCTACATGTATATGCGGAAAGATTTGCCTTGTTCTCTGCAAAGCTGGAGTACCTAGCTACCTGTCAGTGGTCGTGGTCATACGCCTTGCTGGGAAACCACAGGACCGATATCAGTAAAAAGACACAAAGTGACCGGAAATGTTGGTCTTTTAATTTATTCCGTGATGCAGCGTTAACTATGGCTTAGTATTTTCCTGTTGCTGTGAGGGTACTCAGGGATCTCAGCCTTGCTAATTTCTCCTCCTTTTATTTGTCATCCGAGTTCTTTTTGAGTTTACAAATAAATGCTCATTGCCAACCTGCAGTGAACTGCTTCGAGGCTTACTGGTACTCTAGGCACTTCAGAATACTCGTGTCTCAAAGAACATCCCTTTCTTGGGAAAGCCAGGACGTTTCTAAACCTCTGAATCTGTTTTTCTGAATGTCTCTAAAGCAATGTGAGGTCCAGGGAGTCCAGGAGACATAGCAGACATTTGGAGTTGAAAAGTGTTTTGTGCTCGGGTGTGGGAAGATCATATTTTTATTAAATTAGTGTTTTACAAAACTGAAGGTGTGAAAGTTTGCATTGCCTGGGGATGGCATTAACTTTGACTCTTGCTGTTCAATAACGAAAGAAGGTGAATTCACACTAGAGCCATTGCAGAGACCATTAAACATGTTATCTTGGAAAGTTAACTCATTTTCTGAAATATATTTATTGAAGTACTATGAGAAATTTTACCTGGAAAATGTAAATTTGAGAAACATTATGGACAAATTTTCTGAAAGTATTTTGTCTCTACAAGTCTTTAGGTAGGGTCAGTACAGTTAGTTACCACAAATCAGCTGTTCCGTTTGCCTCCTGCAGTCATGTCCAAGGAGGTTCCTTCATGTATCTCTTTGTTGTTAGGGTGGATATGTAGAGTTGTTACATTGTGTTTGGTTTCTTACCAAAATATCCTTAAGGTGACCCTGGCCTTTTGGGCAGGAACATCTCTAGTGCCTTCCGGTTGCAAAACCGCTTCAGTTTATCGGTTTCCCACACTATGAAATCTTGAAATGTAGACTGTGTATGTGTTTAGATATTGAGTTTCTGTACTGTAAAATTCAAGAAAGATAAGCCTTAGACGTGAATCTCTGTTTCAGAGAAATATTTGATAGGTTTAACTTACTGTTTGCTTTTTCTTTTAAGTCTCGCATACAAGAAGACTAATACAGCATAACACAAAAGATTTTAGGTCTGTCTACTGTAGTTCATCACTTAAGGACAGTATTTTGGGGTTTGTACATATGTAAAATGGGTGTAGTAATATGTAAGTGGCATGTGGTGACAAGTGATGTAATTAAGCAATACTAAAATGGGATAATAAAGCAGTACCTAATGCTCCCATTTTACAAATACGCAGACCTTTTAATCTGAAACTGGAAAATACATTGATCCAAAATAAATGCCACACATTAAAAGTTAGGCGAAGATAATTTTAGTAGCAAATATCATTGGTTTTGTGTCTTATTCTGTTATCATGCCAGCTTTCTACTTCGTGGGCACATTCAGCATCTGACATATATCAATTCCTAAGTTCTGATCAGACAGTGAGATTTGATTTATAGTTCGTAATTGTACAGGTTGCAGTGCAAGTTCCTTTTGAATAGTGCGGCTCTTCAAATTAATGTTCTTCAAAAAAGGCTTTGCAAATAATGTTTTTCAACTGACGCATATTAGTTGTGGATGAGAAAAATTACTGAAATTTCTCTGAGTTACAGTAAAAAGTGCATAAAATGTGGATTCATGGTGTGCAAATTGTGTTAGGGGATTAGAGGGTATTGGAACAGCATTACTGACAGTGGTATTATAAAGTCAAAGCTAATTTTTTAATTTCTAATTGTAACAATGTTGTAATGGAAAATTCAAAGCAGTTAAAATATTTGTTGGAATTTTCAGTGTTTATTGTACAACGTTGAACAACAGTAAGGTCTGAAAAACTGGTAGAAAAGCTAACATACAAGGCAGTATCTTAATTTCTCTTAAAATCCTTACCATTTTTGCTTATTTTACTGTTCTATTGATATCCACTTGGCAAGCCTGAGAAGCAAAAAAAAAATCTCTTACATATCCATGATCAAAAATGAGCGCCTGATGGCCTGAAGGTTGAAATAATTATCTCTGGTGGCCGTGCAGATCTCAATGTCAAAGCTAAGAACCACAGGGCAGCAGAATTAAAGCATGAAAACTGGCATGAGCACAGACAACTGCTTGAGGCTCTTTATTACTGTTTGATACAGCGGTCTTTTGTTGAAAATCTTGTTTTTTCTGGTTCGAAAGCAACTGTGTGTGTCTAATCTCACATTTTCCTTTATCATCAATTCCATTCCTCTGATATTTACAAAACTAAGCAACATCACATGTGTTTATCCTGATTTCTGAATTAGTGTATCTGAAGCTTTCTGCTAATCTGCAGATAGGTGGCACCGTTCATACAGATTGGGAAAGCAGTGCTTTCCCTGTTCACACTATTCCATGCTGTAAATTAACCTGTCACTTTATTATTTGACAAGATCTTCATTTTTATTCATCAGGACTTGGGCCAGGATGGGTGCATTTATGGCCATTTGCTTTGCACGGCTCTCAGCTGAGTTTGTAGGTATTGTAAGTGAGATCCATTATCCCTGTTACAAGTGCACACAATGCAGATGCTGATCTGCGATGATGATGAGAAACCAAAGTCAGTAAAGACCACATAAGCCGCCCTTGATGAAAAGATAAATGAATGCATAAATAACATTGTGCTCTGCTGTGTTTGCTGAGATCAAGGATAGATTTTGAAGGTTTTGAGAGATCAGACATACAGAACCTGGAGAAATTCACCCTCCCTCACTTTGCATTCAGCAAGCATTTCACTGTGTACAGAGAAGCTGAGACACATTTTAATGCATTACTGGAAGACCAGAAATGTTTGGGCACTTTCCCGTGTTGTTTTTATTTTAAGGGAAAAACAAAGAAATGGCATCGGGATAAGGCATAATTTTAATTAAATATGAAGATATGAAGAACCTCAAACTGCCTACATTTTCACTGTTCCTAACTCTGTTCTTTATGTAAATACTTTCACATCCATTGTGTTCTAATTATGAATGTAATTATTAAAAAAGAAATTAGTGAAATGTGTTTGTAATCGTATTCAGAAAAGATGAATGCCATTTGAACAGATAGAAGCATTCTAACACAGGACCTATATTCAAAAGGTGCATTTCAGCTATATACAGGGCTCTGGGTTTAAATACCTTGTAAAAGTAAAACTGAGCTAATTGAATATGTTGTTTGGCTTGGCAGCAGTGCAGTTGTTTTCCCGAGGTGTGTGTAGGTGTATATTAAAACAGGAATTTTCTGAAGGAGCTTGGTCCTAGTCAAATTGTGGAATCCTCTGATTAAAGAAAAAAAAAAAAGAACTTTGTAGATACGTATTCTTCCAATGGGTGCAGATATAGTTCGGGATGTAAAAGGAGGTGCTCTGGTCTGTGCCATCCTAATGGATACCGCAGCGTACTTTTCATGCAAATTGCCACTTAGGATATTTTCTTTTTCATCGGCAACGTTCT
>NC_034438.1:57868908-58025684 GCF_002078875.1 Numida meleagris
AGGAGACAAAGTGGATTGGAAAACAAATTTGCAGTAGAGAACTTTTGCTGTCAGCTAAAAGGATGCTGAGAAACTCCATAGAAACATTAAAAAATTCTGCAGTCAGCTTCATTTCTGCTCCTTATTTGAGCATAAGTTTCAGACAGCAACTGTTATTCTCCTTGGTTTGCCTATCAGTAAATTAGAATTAACAATTATGTATTTCTTCTGTGGGTGTTATGAGGGTATTTGATAACCTTTGTGTTTCTGGTGCACTGCTTTCAAAAACATTCTTTATAAAGCTGAGTGACCTTTCAACCAAAACCTTAGTTAAAAAGTAAAATATGCAGGAGTTCCCTCTGCGAAACTTTGAACCACACTGAAGCTCCTGCAGTTTTTGTAGGAAAAGAAACTAAGATAGTTTCATAAGAGAGGAGAAAAAGCCTTCAGAGTACAGGCGTTAATTACAGAAAGGGGTCCTATAAGGTGTCATTAAAAGATGCCAGGCCTTGGGGGAAACTGGAGAATTCATCCTTTCATGGACTGTATGGACCCCAGAGCTGTGTGCAGTTAGTGAAGAAGAGCAGAGACTATTATTGCAGCCTGGACAGTTATTATGGAAGGATTATTTGCAGTCCTGTACTCCGCCTGTGTGATTGGGGTGAATTCACTTCCATTCAGCCTCCACTGATAGCCTGAAATTCATGTTAGGGAGAGGTGATGAGGCTGAGGTTTATTAAGCAGTGTTTGAAGCAGTATTTGAATATGAACATAATAATTTTCTATTAATTCACAGAAGTAAGTTAATGCTACCGCATTTCACTTTCGATGAAAAACAATTTTCTGCTGAAAGCTGTGATGAAATTAGTGCTTACAAAGGCACAGAAGTTTCCAACCAAGAATAGAGGGTGCAACTGAGGGAGTAAAATCTTTATGGTACGTGGATGTGTTTACTCAGTTTTGGCCTTGGGAACAAACACCATGAAACAAGATTGCAGATCTTATGCATAAACATATTTAGGTTGCTAATTATAGATATATGTGGAACATTCATTCTTTTCAAAACTTTTCAACAGTAAACTCAAAATGTGGTAACAGTTTATCTCTTTTTTTTTTTTTTTTTTTTTTTAGCTTTGAATATTGATTTGTTTAGCATAGCTGCACCAGCTCCAAATTACCAAATACTGAAGTGAAGCGTACCAATGGTATATTTTGTGCTTTCCAACTCAAAGTTAGGTACGGTGAAATAAGATGAATACAGTTCTACATGCAAAGAGACACATACTAAATGCAGTGAGGATTTAGAAGGCAGTAACAGAAAGGAAATGAAGAGTTTATTGTTTTTATAGCTCTAATATCCATTAAAAGTTAGTAACGCAGCAGGTGACAGTTCGGGTAAGTGTAAAGTGAATGTTTTGAAATAAATAGGAGTTGGGTGACCTGGGATGTCAGGGCTCTAGACAAGGGTGTGTGTTTGTCAATATATCCTACATGTTTTACAGACTCCTCAGGGAACAGGGGAAGATACAATTTCACCTTTTCTGTGCCAAAACATTTTAATTATATCTTCTTCCAAGTACAGCGGTTCAGTAACCAAGGAGCTGACATTGATGCATGTGTTGATAAAGCTGCAAACATTCAAAATGAGATTAACAAAGATTTTGAGGAAAGGGTGACAGCTAATTTTGCACAGTATTCTGCATCTAATTCAGGTCAGTGTAATGATAGAATATTTTATAACGGTTGTGTCATCCGGGGGGACTTTTATGATGCTTTGTGTTTTTGAGTATTTGTGTATGTGGAAGTGTAGTTCTTCATACAACATTCAAACTTTTTATTGAACATCTATTGGTTGTCGCCACAAACACGAATAAAGTTTAGCATTTAGAAGCATTTTTTATATCCATCAGCATTCTTTGCATTAATAGGTTCCTTCTGTCTTATTCACCTTGAAAGTATTGACTTCTGATGTGAAATGAAATCAAAACTAGTGTGCCTGTCTTGTAGCGTTGTTTTCTACTTGTGAAAAGATCGGATGGAAAGTTATATTAAACGTATTTAAATTATCAAACTGTAGTTTCTTTGTATTGTGTGAGACCTTTTGAGAACATCTCAATGTATTTCTGTTCTATTCTCCTCCTTGTTTGAAGGCAACTGACATTCTTCTTTCACTTTTCTTTTTGTTTGTGAAATTTTCTTCTTTTTTTCTATCCACTCACTTCTCCATCTGCTTTCACTTTTGTTTGCTTGGGCCGTCTCTCATCCCAACTTGATAATGAGGAATGCGGTGTGACCCTGACCTCTATCAGCCCATGCATGACCTTCTGACTCCCCCGCGTAACCTTTGACCTTCTCTTTGACAGCTTGATTAATTACCCTGTGTTATGATTTATGAGTAAGTGCTATGTAAAAATAATAGACAACAGGTGGTCCTCTAAAAACTTTTTGTGGCATGTTTTCTTTTCCTGCCTAGCTTGATGAGCTATTTTAAGTTGGGAACTTAGTGGGACAATGTGTGTTTGGCAGTAACACGGCATTTTTACACACTTGGACACAGCGCTGGAATTCAGCGCACCCAGAGCTGAGGTGTAGCTGGGACAGAAATATTGCAATGTGTTAGCAGAGTGCAGTTGCCAAAGTGTACATTGGGTGGAAACAGAAAGCGGAGTCAACTGACATTTCAGGCGTTTCAGTCTCAGGTCACGTCTTGAGAAAATTGCTCAAATAATGGAGGGGGCATTTTTCAAGCTGAGCTGCATCTCCAACAGCTATGTTTACTTTAACGCTTCACTAGTGACTTCTGATTGGTTGTCATGACCTCATCCCGCTGTTGCACCTACGATGTCGCAACAGTGACATATATGTACCCTTCTTGTGAAAAAGATGGGGAATAAACAGAACGTACATCTTTCAGAAAGATGAATGGACATTGCCATGTCCATTTTAACCACAGGCAGGTTTAGGAGACGAACGCTTGGAGTTGCATTTCCCTTGGGAATTAACTCTGATCTTGCTGCAAACAATCTATACAGAAGTTTGAACTTGGAAATTCAGGGTGATAAGGCTTAAGAAAATGATCTCTTTCATACCCTCACTTGCAGACCAAAAACATAGTTACATAGGTCAAAAGATTCCTCTCCAACCCTGACCTTTCTGGTCACATATGGTATCCCATCTTGGTGGATTAATATGCAGAGCTGAATGCTTTCAGCTCATTATTCATTTGACGAGGCAGAAGAGGTTTCAAAAGATTGAGAGTTTACCTCAAATATTTTGGGGTTCTTTTTTTTTTTTTCCCACCTCATTCTTACTGCCAGATGCAATAATTTTGATATTCCTTCAATTTCAAATGGCTTGCTCGAGCTTCCAGTACGAGACAAAGCACCGTTCCAGTTCTGGCCTGTGTGTTATGGTGAAAAAGGCCCTTCTACATTGTTCTGCTTTTGTAGTAAAGGTATTGTAACTGAGAATTTTGATTCCTTCCAACACTTGACTTTTTCAGCCGGCTTTTCCTTCTGTCATCATTTTCTCTACCTCCAGAAGTAGTTACTCGGAGGTTGATAGTAGTTGGTATAGTTGATGTTTTACTGCCAACTTATCCTGAAGTGAATTGCAGGAAATAGCTGTTTAATAGAGTATTCCAGTCTGAAAGAGAAACTGTGATTGTGTGCCCTGAGCTAATGGATTAGAGACTGGAACTTGTGTTTATCAGTGCCTATCCTGATGATTACTTCTCATCGTAGATATACTAATGGGTGATGCAGACAAACTTTGCCTTCTGTGGGGCATCTGTATTATTTCAAATATGTGGTAGAGCACTGAGCTTGGCTTGTTGCAATTAACTGAAGATTTATGGAGAATTTTCTTGTTGTTGTTACAAATTTTAACTTTTTACTGTGAGAAAAAACTGTGTGCTTTACACAATGGTTTGACATTCTATGTGCACTGGATGCATAGAAATAGCAACTCCGCAATTACATACACAGAAAACATACCAAACTTTAAACTTTTCAGAATTATAATAATTATTTACAGCTTAGCTCACTACATTTTAGTAATGCTGTAAGCTCGTCAGAACAGGGGTTGGTATTTTTAATGCCATTGTGAGGTACGTAGTTCTGACCATGACTTCTATTTAGATTTTAATGAATGTGATTTTTTGTTGCTAAATAGTTATGCCAAAGATTGTGTATCTTGCCTATTATTTAAGTTTCCTAAAGTCCTGTTTTTAAGTACTAAAGGTATTTTTTATTGTGTTTTGCATTGACTTGCACTTTGTTCAACCCCACTGAAGAGTTCCACCTTTTTTGTTTATTTTCTGATCACACTGAAGTTTGATGGTGCAGCTATACTCACATGGCTACATTTTTAAGAAATTAACTGAACTTAAAAGACATGTTTACATTGATGTTACCTAAAGCTAAGTATTCATTTTCAGTGGAAATTAATATAAATAAAAAATGTTTAGGTTAAGTCTGACAGAGAATCTGGAATCAGGTGCAATTTTAGCAGTCTTAGTTTCTCCGTGGTGCACTATCAAATGCTTATTACTACCAAATCTTTCTGGTGCCATTGTTTACATGTTGTAATTTCAGATGCAGAGGACAAGGGAAAGGGAATCATAAGCAAAACAGTCTGAAAGTATATTATTTTTCCAAAAGAAATCCTCATGAATTATAAGGTGATAGTTTTTCCCGCAGTTAAGGAAAAAAAAAACCCTCTGTAATTACTAATTATTTTAATTGTACTGACAGGAAAGACATGCTATCTCAGGAAAAAAAAAGCTTTAAAGTGTAGAGGGAGATGTGTTATGCTGCTTAAAACATAATTGATAAAAATCCTCTAATTGATTTATGATATGGGGAATTTAAAAATGGAATCGTATTTCATTTGTTGATGTCTATGTGAAAAATTGACATTGTGTCCTCATAAAATTGGACAAATGAGTCATGTAATTTTCAGTTACATAATCAATAACTTAGACAAATTCTACTTCTTTGATGATTTATGTGTCTGTTTTGTGGTCAGCTAAAAGTGGACACAGGGTTTCAAATTCCTGTAACACTTGTAGACCTATAATAAATACATGAATTTTGCATTTGGCATTGTATAGAAGGCAAAAGGAATCGATACGCAGAGTGTCTCTGCTCAGAATGAGCAGGTCAAGAAGATGAACAACAAAGGGAGCAGCCTGTGTTGCGCAATGAAACCACCGAAGTGCTTGGTGGTAAATGTGGGGATAAGTTAGTCCCTGCTCCACAGCGAGCAAGCTCAAGTCATGCTTTCATCCCCAGTCATTTAGTAACATGTATCTGCTGAAGGGCTGTTCTCCCCTGTGCTGGATTTGGGGCTTTGAATTTTGTGAGCTGGAAATTTATCTGCTGATAATGTGGTATTGTGCGTCAATACAGGCAGTAAAGGCACGGGGAGCTTTTGAACCATGCCTCCTTTTGTTTCCTGTTTCTCTTTTGCCCCTCCCCTTCCCTCCGCTTATTTATTTGACTGTTTATTTATTTATATTTACCTAAGTTCAATTCACTCAGCGGAGAGGGCAGGAAAGAAACATGACAGGAGACCACTTACTCACGGTACCGAGTGTAGTAAGGAGGCAATTTTCTCTTTGGCCTATGGTGACCTTTTTTGACGATGTCCCTTACACCAGAGACAGTGTACTGAATGCCTCTATTTCACCCTGTTTAGCAGAGTGCAACAGTGTCCTTTAGCTCAGTTTTGGTGGGAGGAGAAGCTATGGCAGAAATTTGAGAAGGGCGTGAAAAGTTGTGCAGGCACAAGGAAGAGGGGTAGGAACTTCCTTCAAATGTGATTTTGATAACTAGTCGAGTGTGTCCAACTGTAGAAAATCACTAAGTGACAATCTGTCTACCTGACAGTGATCACAATGTGTTACAAGATTTTTGAATAGCTCTACAGATTAGAATAAAGCAAGCCCAAATAAAGTATCTTTTGTTAGTATAGATTTGGTTTACTCTGGTGAAGCTAGGTACGTGGACTTCTTTGATCTTCTCGCCTCACTGAAATGCAGAACTGAGTGTTGAACGAAAAGCTGGAATAAAGCTGTTCTGTTAGATAATTAGTGTAGACATTTTCAGAAAGTGAGTCTTTATTAAAATTTACTTTTAAAGGACAGCTTGATTTTCATTGGGAACCCATGGTAACTTTAAGGACTCATCTGTTAAATGCACGTGCTTCCATTTTTCCTTTTTCTCCCTGCATTTGCGATTATCTTTCACAAATATTACAATTCTTATATGATTTACCATCATTTAAAAATCATAATAAAATGATTGGCTGATTTATTCAAGATTTATTCCTCATTCATAAATTCATGTATTTTTCAACCAGCCCATTTTCCAAGGCACAAAAATGCAGCTGGTATGTTCAAAAGGATCCTGCAGGTCACAAATTTTCTCTGGGTTTGTTGAATATGGGACATAATCCCAATGAAGTTTTAGAGCAGATTTAGAGATGTGCTTAAAAGTCTTCTCCACAGTAGAATAGTTGACTTGTAAGCAATACCACTGAATCAGTTTTAGTATTGATTCATTGTTACTGCCGCTATTGGCTTGTGCAGCGGATGCTTGTCAGCTAGACAAAAGGTTTTACTATTTTAAACTGTGCTGAATAATTTTCCCATGCTTTCTTTAATATATATATGAATTCCCTCTCTCCTTTCTTTCTTAAAGGTTTTTATTGGCTGAGTGTATAGCTTTTTATTCATCATTATGTAGAGTTTTTAAAATAATATTTTGCTTATAGTTTTAATACTGTTTTCTGAAAAAGATGTTTATGAATAAAACAACATATTAAATTATTTTAAAGGTAAATCAGGCAACTTTTCTGATGCTGAGGGATGTGTATATGCATAAGTGCACACACAGACATATTCACACATCAATATCCCTTTAATGACAGAAAAGAAACAAACAATATTCTTAAAATGCTCTTCTAAAAATTACGTTATGTGAACTTACTGAAATAAATATGTGTTTTTAAGAGCATTAAAGTAAACACAAAGCATTTCAAGTATTAAATCTCCCTTTTCTTTTCTTTTTTTCTTTTTTTTTTCTTTTTTTTTTTTCTTTTTTTTTTTTTTTTGTCTCTTCTAAAACAGGAAGGCTATGGAGTAATAGTACTGAATCCCAATGAGAACTATATTGAAGTGGAGAAGACAAAAGCCCAAGTACAGCTGTCTTCTGATAGCTCAGATGAACCTGCAGAAAAGAGGGAAAGAAAAGATAAAATGCAGAAGGAAACAAAGAAACGACGTGACTTCTATGAAAAGTATCGAAATCCACAAAAAGAAAAAGAAACAATGCAGATGTATATTAGAGTAAGTTTCTTTTACTTTTGTTTGTCCTTGTTTACTAATGGGTCGATATGTTTATTGTCCATATTAGCTAATAAATAGCATGCTTTTTTAAAAACAAACACATTGCTGCAATGGCATTCAGGAGTTCATACAGAGTTCCTAGCTCTTTATTCTATTGACATTTTTTGTCACTTGCTGAATGTAAAGTAAGTTTTGGAAGAGTTACAAAACAGTCCTTTCTAATTTCAAAGAGGAACTTCAAATAAACCCCAGAGGAACGCATTGGTGCTATCAAGAAAGAGAATCATTTAAGGAAGACTTTGTACAAATGATTTTATAAACAGAGGTGTACATATGAAACACTTTCTAGTGCAACTTTGGCAACACATTAGCTTCACATGTCATGCATGCATTTATGGTATTACATTGTCATATACTGAGGAGGCAGTAGTTATAGGCTGATAGATTTTTAACATATTACCTGCTGAATTAATAATGTGTTGTGGAAAATACTGGTGTTCATCTTGCATGGTAGCAGATTTACCCTATAATGTATTGTTTTCATATGAGCAGCCATCCATTGTGTTTCAGCTGAACTTCTGAAGGCAGATAAAGGAGGAGAGTTATTAATATCTTAATAAATATTTAAGCTAGAATAGTTCAAGAATGGTGTAATGAGGAAACTCTGTCCCCTGCTCTTTTCTTACTCAGTGAACCTTTGCACTTTGTAATGCTACCAGCATGGGATCGTTATAACAGTGCTACCCGAGGATTTCTAATTCTGCAGGGGGCACAAACAATATTATTTGCACTTTGACACATTCTGCTTCATATACATACTATGCATTATACATTCGAGACTGAGTCATGCAATTTCCAAAGCCTTTATTATGAAAGTTAGCATTTTCATTCAAGAGTAAAACATGTCAGAAAAGCCACACCATGCTTAAATCAGTAAAAAATGTATACATCTTTCTGTTGTGAAATAGAGAAAAATCCAGCACAAGAGATGTTAGAATCATCTAAAATTTTAAAGTGTTCCTGCTGATTGTGGTTTAACATTAAATTGTTTGTAGGACAAATACAGCTGTACTAACTGGATAAGAGGTTTTGTAACCTAGACGTTAAGGATCACTAATACCATAAATACTACCGTTTCTTTTAAGAAACATCTCACAACTGAGGACTGGAAACAAAAGGATGCATATGCGTATTCAAAGTCACCAACAGAGCACTGTTGTGTGGTTTTTTTCTATCTATGTGCTTTTTTTTATGAGATATGCCATTCTTCCTAGCGGTCAGACTGTTTCTTAAGAGGGCAATGAGGCTTCTGTCAAATTGCATCAGAAGCTGGTGTACGTTGTTGTGTTGTCCTGAAATGTGTTTAGTCAGCATGCTGGTCCAGAGTCCTCATATTGAAAGTACACCTTTTTTGATACCTTTTTAGCATTCCACCTTCTCATGGCTCTTTTGCTTGATGAGGCATGAAATTTGGCTTCAGGAGGTTTGACCCCCGAAACATAAAATGCATGACTCCATACCATTTTCTTTTTTACGCAGGTCTGTGCCTCAAATATGACTGTTGACATTCCCTTTATTCAATTTTCTTCAAACCAAGGGAAGAACTTTTAGTGAAAATGTATGTGGTAGTCTTCTTTCCAGGGTGAAGTAACTGGAATTGAGCTTTCTGATACAATTGGTGTTTTATTCTGAAATAATCCTTTGATATATATATATATATATGTTTCTTAAATAGGCTCTGATGCAGAGTTTTTTTGAAACAGAATGAAAAATATCCCTGCTTTGGTGTGTGGCAGGATACATTACTGCAGTTTACTTGCCTGCTAGTTTCTGAAACAAAACTGGATCACTAATAGAATACCATTTACTCTGCTGGGTAGAAATGGAGTGCTAAGTCTGTAAAACTTAAGATAGGTGGTTGCAAGAGGAGCTGTGAACATAGCGTGCTCTGCTCTGTTGATAATTTCTCCAGGCATAGCATGATGCAAACAAAATGGTGCAGTGCCATACTTGCAGTGCATTTCTTGCCTCCCATGCTTGGGACTGCTGGACTGTGTTTGCTACAGAAAGGACCCTTTTCTCACACCCTGGGATCACTGCCTGCATTACTTTAGCTGTGGGATGATGGTCTTTGGAGCTGGTTTTAGGCAATCTGAAGGAGCAATTCAAATTCAAAAAAAATGAATGTTACTTGCCCTGTGGTAAGAAATGCTTTTGACTCACTAACATCTTGAATAAAATGAAAAAAAATCATAGTGTCACTCTACAGAAGTATTTAAGGATGGTATATGTTTTGGTGGTAATATCATCAAATAATTCTGAAAAATACACAGTAAGCCTTAGATCACCTTTGCCAAGCAGGGTGAATGGGTACAAAGATAAAAAATTTCCTCTCAGCAGCTGTGGTAAATACATTCCTTGAGATACAGTGAAGGCATCCACTGCATCTAACGTTGAAGGAAGATTTGTGTGTGTCACATATGCTGGAGATGTTGTTTCTGACTGTTAAGAAATAGGAATAAATATCCTCAGTTATGCTCTCATATGGTCAGTAAGATCTGTTGTGTTCTGATGAAATGCCACATGGTGAAATTAAAGGTGTCCAGCTGATGATCCAACGTGCGTAGTTAGACTGTGATGTGCAAAAATGAAATTCTCCCATTGTAATTTTCTTCAAGTATTTTATTTATTTTTGTAGGAAAATGCAAATTAGCTGGGATATTCAGGAATATGTAAAAGCAGAGTCTTAAAATACAAAATCTCAAATTGCACTCTATTTTTATACAAAAAAAATATATAAATAAAAACGACTATTAGACTGTGTAGTGCATTAAGTGCTGTGCCTGAAAGATCAAAGTACTTATTGTTTCATGCTGTTAGCTTCTTTAACTATGAAATAATGTACTTTCTGGCATACGTTATAGCTTGTTAAAGGGACTGATTTGGTCTGGGCAATAAACATCATGTCAAACATTATGGCAGAAAAACCTGCTTAATATGTTTTGTAATAAGACGGAATTTTTTGTTCTTGAAAACATCTGCCAAGTGAATTCATGAGTGAAGACAGAAAATGTCATCAATTCAGTAACAATCTTATAAAATTGGTTTCTTTTTTAGCAAGGCAAACCAAGGAGAAAACTTCTTGATAATAAGTATTGACTATAATACTTTATAGAAATATTAAATAAAAGCATTTTACTTTTATGTAACGTTAATGAATGCATATGAATTTTAATACTATTCAGATTTTAACAAGCGTATTGCCAGCAAATCGTTTTAAAAGCATCTGGTTTTTTTAATGTGTTGAATGCAAAATTGAGTCAAATAGCTAAATATGTACATACTTCTTTTTAAAAAACATATTTCAATCCTTACTTATAGATACTACCATTTTTTCTTAGACCACCAGAGGCTGCTGCTGTACATACTGGCTAATGCTTCCCCCAGAAACTTAATGCCCTAGCCACCCTTCATTTATTACTGAACGAAACTGAGAATTTGTTGATCTCTAACCTTTTTCTATGGAAACAGATCATACAGGCTTAAATGTGACATGATTATTCTCTCCATCCTCCAAGCCATCTCCCACTCCCCACAGATTTTCACATTGACAGTGTCTTCTCTATGTTAAAAGACACTTAGAAATGTAAATCAGTATTTATCCCTTCTAAATAGCATTCACCACTTAAACAAGTATACTAAATGAATTCTGAAATGTTATTAAAGAAAAAAGTATAAATCACATAATTTTATAATAATAGTAATTTGCAATAATGTTGCCACAATAGTCAGAGGGTATCAAAGAGGCAGCGAAGGAAGAAGTAGAAGAATTAATGTTTTTTATCAGACCAGCTGATGGGGTCAAATTTTCTGGGCAAAGGGATAAGCCTTTCCTCAGCCTGTCTGCTAGGAACGTTTCCCCACAAAGATTAGCTTCTTTAATAAACTTGCAGCAAATTTTATTTTTGCTATAGCACAGTCTGTAACAGTGCTGTTTATACTAGCAGCATATGAATGAAATTAAGTTAATTTTGGACGCAACTTTTTGTAAATAATTTTTTTCCTTTTCCTGTGAGAGATTAAATAGAAAATGATCATGTGCAACTAATTAATTTGTTTTGCTAAAAAACGCATATATCAGGATAAGCCGTGCCAATATTTAGGAGCAAGTGGTACAAAGTGGGTTTATTAACACAAGGCTGATGCGCAGTGATGCTGGCGGGCAGCACAAGCTGGCGGAACGTGAGCAGGCTGCGTGCCATCGCTGCGTGTTCCTTGGTCAGACCAACACGCGTGGCAGAAGGCCGACTGCCCACTGGTGCACACCAGCTTTCAGATCGGCAGATTTTGTGTGGAGATCAAGCCCTGTCCTGAGTTCAGCCTGCAGGCAGCTGTGTGGCCTGCCCCATGGCCGTCACCTCAGCCTGCCCTGCCACTTGGCAAGGGTCTCATCCAAAGCCTGTGTGACTGCATTAGTGTGCTGCTGAACCCGAGCTAATAAGCCCTTTATTCCACCAGAAGAGACAAGATGACAAGCGCTAGGCAGACGGCTCCCAAGGGGCAAGGGACATGCTCAAGCACAGGAAAAGTCTGTGGCAGAACTGGGAATCAGGCCTCCCACCTCCAGAGTCTCGCCCAGCCTTTACAGTGCAAAGCTTTTTTTTGTTTTTCCTTCTTATAACTTTCAGACTTGCTTTACCTACAGCCAAAGTAACATATGGTTTTAGTTTTTTACTTTGTCCATATTTACCTTTTAAAGCCCATTACTCCCTTCTGTGTTTGGGAAGTTTCTTTTACTTTTAAGCAACAGAAATGTCACCCTGGCAATGGAAGACTTATGAGAGATGCTTAAAAATTACTACAGCTTTATTGTTCTTTGCAACACATACTACTTAAAAGCAAAAAGACTGCAGTTAGGTGCTGGGACACATACATCTTGTGACATTTTGGATGCCCGTGGGCCTCTGTGACACCTGCAGAGGTCTGGCAGCTGTGCTGCAGGTCCTACTGCAGGCCTGCAGCACACTGCCCAGCAGGTCCTACTGCAGGCCTGCAGCACCCTGCCCAGCGTCTGAGGCCAACTGGAGAACCCTAACCCACCAGATTTCACTGAGCACCAACACTTAGACCTCTGAGACTTAGATTCCTACAAGATCAGATAAGCTTGGAACTCCAATAATAATTTCTGCATAACAGGGAAAAAAAAGTGTGCATAGCATTTCATTCTATAGATATTAGAGTGAACTGACATCTTGATAAAGTATATGCAATTTAAACTGTAATAGTTTCTACAAAGGCTGTTTAGTTTGTGCAGTTAAATTAGGTTTTTCTAAAAATCCCGAGACTAAAGACTTCTTACAGTAAGTTTTGCATCTACCAGTCCTGGAAAGTTACATCTGCCTTTTTTCCTGGAGCAAGCAAGAAATCAGAAAAGCAGATAATAAGTGACGGAAGATTTTGCATCTCTTCAAGAGCACCACTAGCTCTTCATTCTGCTGTACCCTCCCTTTGTTCTGCATCTCAGAAGTATGGTTTAATCAAAGAAAAGGAATAAATTGGGGCTATCTTGCTTTCTTGTCTTTCACACATTCATTACATGATGCCGACAAAATGCATATTGTTAGGTCAGGCTCCTAAAATGTGAGGCAAGCCATATGAGTTTTCAAAAGAAGGAATCAGCTTGCATTTCTCCTCCCACCATGAACTGTGCCATGCTCCTGTTGTTCTAAAAAAGATCGTTGTGCACAGGTCAGCCAAGTCATCCTTCCTTTCATTTAGGATTCAGGCTTGGTAAACTTGGCCAGTTAGCAAGCTAATCGCAAAGAAAACTAGCTCAGCAGAAAGCAGAGCAACTTGTTGAAGGCAAAGGTGAATAAAATTATTCAGACTTCCTAGTTTGATAGTGCTTGTCTTTGATTGTGGAGTGATTGCAGTTAAGGACTGAAAAGACCTCACAGGTCTTCTAGTCAATCCTCCTGCCAGAGCAGATTGTTCTCTGCGAGTATCCTTTATCATTTATCCAACAGAATCAAAGATGAAATCTTTTTAAGTGATATCCGAAACAAGGGTAATATCGTCTAACTTACTGTATGTATTGCACATTTTGATACTAGATTTCTATGTTTGAGAGGTCAAGTGGCAACATATACCTTTTGGTATGCAAAATTTTGAGATTCCTCATGTGTGTTTTTTTTCTGTAGTGAGCAGTGAGCCATAAAAGTCTTCAAACAGAGAGAGATCACAGAAATTAACTTCTCTGAGATAAATATATATAGTTGTCTTAAGCGAAACGGTGCTGTTAAAAAAACACAGGACTCCCTGCTTCAACCCAACTTTAAAAATGTTTATGGGTTTTGGATAGGGCATACAAAGACTGTACCATGATACACAGAAATGAGGAAAACAGTGGAGTCCTAGGATATAAATGTCAGTGGACAGGAGACTGGGGCACAGGATACAGTATGTTCAAGGATGTTGTTTCCACCTCATTTGCTACAGAAAACAAAGTGAAGATTCAGGAAAAAAAAAATGGGAAAAAAATCCAGGTTTTGTAACTTAGGTTATTCTGGTAGTTCCTCCATAATCTGCTTGGCTGCCTCAGCAGTGACCACTGCCAAACGGGCTGGAAGTAGTGGAGGAAGCACTGGTATGAAAGAATGTGGAAAAAGCTGCCTAGAAAAAATGCCGGTTCCTGACGTGCAATTCATAGGTTGCTGGCAATTCACAACAATTTGAGTCATTGTCACCTTGTCACTCATTATATTTCAAAATCATTACGAGCAAAAGATTTTACTAATTAAAGTCCTTCCTTTTTGTGAGTCTCCATCTTGTGCAATGTTATTTTAAATTATTTGCCCCTTGAGAACAAAGTTGATCTTTTTAATCAGTTTGTTGTCATCCCCATAGAGGCAAAGAAATATACCTTGCTGTGAGCTCTGAGAGGGTCGGAGTCATGACCTCAGTTCTTTCTATGCCTTAGTTAACTCCACAGCTGACCGGTACTCCATGAGAACTACTTTTATACTAACTTCAGAGCTGCTAACTTTGTTTTCACAGTGTCCAGACAGACATATTTGCTAAGGTAGTCTGTTTTATGGTATCTACAACCCTGACCTTATCTAAATTTTGAAAAATCTTTTGTTCCTCTTTCAGCTGAATCTTTGTTTTATCCTTTTCTTCCTGACTAGAAGGGGATGCTAAACTGATCAAAAATGCTTTTTGTCTTTTGTGTTTGGTGGTGTCAGTAGCAGGTTTTCTTTCCTGAGTTGTCTGCATGCTGTTCAGCCTCACTGCTCTATACTTCGTAATTTAACAGTTGTTTCTTATTCTTTTTCTCTGTGTTTTTGATCCGTACTTGGAAGACTAAATTTGTTAATATATAGTGAGTTACATTTTCCTTGTAATCAAATAATATTTGAATTTTAGTTAGTCTCCCCAATAGATGGCACTGCTAGGAACAAAACTACTGAATAATGTAAGATTGAATTGCATGTTCACTAAGAATTAGATCTATTTATGAGCCTTTAGTTCTTCTGGGCCATAAGGTAGCTCTAAAACAGGTTGGGAGCTTCTGGTTTGGTACTTCTAGCAAAAGTGTAGAGTGAGAGGACTATCCAGCCTATATAGAGTATGTTGTTCAGAAGAAGAGGACATCCTTTCATTAGCACTTTTGACAAACATAAGCATTTTTCCTGTATTAAAGGTAAACTGTATGAGTAATTATCATTCTGACATGGGGCTTACACATTGAGGTAGACTGGACTCCAGCTCACTGTCAGAGTGTGCTGAAATGATTTGCCATTGCTAAGCTTCTGCATCTCTTAAAAAAAAAATGTTAGTTCTGTTTTTGCCTGGTTCTGACTGAATTAGGGAATGAATGAAAGAGCTGCTGTCTCCTAAAGGACTTCTTTTACTCCATACACTTTGTCTAGTATCACTTAAATTTTAGTCATTCATTATACCTCCAATGCAGAACGGAGCATTTCCTCCTAACAAACGCACACAAGCCATGTGTGCACACAGACATTAAATAAAGGTGCTCCAAACCTGGGCAAGTACTTGCATGTTCAGCATCCTTCAGACTCTGAAGGAAATGGGCTCTGTGGCAGTTTGTAAGCATAGGATACATAAGTCTTGAAGGTTTCCTTTCATGAAATGCAAAGATTTAATCACTGCATCCAGTCATACAGTACAGCAAGAAATTCAAAAAGTAGTTAATTCAGACAGTATGCCCAGTACTTCCTAAGAATCTGCAACATGTTTGTTCTTTGAAAACTAGTGTTTCATTCCAGGATGGTTTTTCATTCCTATCTTCTATATTTTTCCACCTGCTGTGTAACTGAATAATCTGATTTCCTGGATCTTGCAAGTTCAGACTATATCCTAGAAAAATGGGCAATTGACATGAATTCTAAATTGTGTCACAGCTACTCTGTTCCTAACCTCATAGAACATGCATGTAGACATTATGAAGATAAATCTTTAGGAATCTGTTTTGCTGAGGAGCTTTTTTGAAGTTAGTGAATTAAGTAATGAAGAAAATTTGACTATGTATGTTTTGAAAGATTTCTAGGTTCTGAAATTAAGTTTGTGGTCTTATTCTGTGATAAGTCAGTGCCTTTATACATTCCACCCTGCAGTACATGTCTCTTAGCCTTTGGGTACTGCACTTTCTTTCCTGGAGGGTCTTTTCTGTTTGAAAAATGAGCAAACACATTCAATGACAGAATCATGTTTGTCATCATGTGTCCTTTGCATTGGCTGCCAAAAAAAATGGTAAGCTTATGTTTAATGGCTGTTACTTATTTTTAAATCCCTTAGCAGTGAAGTCCTTGGCCATGTATGAAATCCTCCTTGTTGAAATATGTCAAGTTTTCAGACACTGTTGCTGTTTAAAGGTCTAATTTCTTTGTGTTAAGTGAGCAAATGAATTACTGCTCTCACAGATCTTAAAATAACAGAATTTGATCACAGTGCCTGCTTGTCCTAAATACCTTTCTGTTACTGCTGAATGTCTGTTCATTATGTTCTTTTACTGTTTCTTCTCTCTATCTGTTTTGAAATACCAGCTGCAGCTGACTGGCAGAGTTTGGCTGATAGATCAGTGAAGTTTTATCCTGATATTCACTAGACACTATCATCACAGGTGTGGCAGTTCACATAATGTTATTATTCTGTTACAATTCTGGTGAATAACCAAAACATGGCATTCTAATGACATTCTGAAATAGTGTCTATTTCTACCTAAAAATGAAGTGACCGAGCAAAATTCAGGTCTGCTAGAATCAGCAAACAAAAACTTCAGTTGCAAAAGATGACCGGTGCCTCAGTTATAATGGGAGTTGTGAGAGTGTACAAATGTTGGAGTGATGAAGTTGTGACTTAGAAATACTGTAAACAAGTTCACATCATCAGCAATAGTCTTCTGCATCAAGTGCATTCAAAGTCACTGTGCCAAATGCATGTAGTTCAAGGTTTGAGGAGCTTCTATGACACTGGCACTACACAGTTCACTTTTATTTCCTTTGATTGAAAGTGTCAGACACAGTGCTTGTGAACAGTGCTGGCTGACATTGCTTTGAGCAAGGCACTGGACTACAGGACCTCCAGGCATCCTTTCTCGCTAACATGGTTCGGTGGTTCTACGTGACCGAGTTCCACTCCAACCCTCAAGGCAGTATTTAAGCTGTGTGTAGACTCTGTGGTTGTTGTTGAAGAGAGAGGTCAATTTACCTCTCAAAACATGTGGTACTACTGACATTGCACTTGGTCATCCATTTATAAAGAGTAGGCTCAGGTGGCTGAAGCCATGAAACCTACTGAGCTTTTAATGTGGTTAATGCCATGTGATCTTTCACAAGTACTGCTATATAAATGCACCCTCCAGACAGTGATGTTATTTTGCATTTTTAACACAGGTGTCTTGAGCAGAGCAAGATTACTTCATGGATCATGAAATTCTACAAGCTGAGTCACCTCCTTAAATTTGCTGAAAGATCTTAGAGCAGTACAGCAGTATGAGTTTTTTCACAGGTGTTTTCCAGATGTGCTAGCATGCCCAATTTTGAATACGGGGAAGAATAAATGTACTGTCAATGTCCTTCTTGCTCCTTCTTTTTTGTTATTTCTTCAGCAAAAAGAGTTTTGTCTACATTGTTAAACTGAGTCTGCAAACTTTTGTTTTAAACTACAAAGCAGTTTTTGAGTTTGGGGAACAGAAAAAATACTGTGTGACATTCAAATTGATTATTTGCCAAGTGTGTGTTCTGAAAAGGGTAGACATGGCAGAATTTAAAAGCCTGCAACTTTATTAAAGTATTAGTGAACAGCATTTTAATTAAGCCTGTGCACAACCACTTTTTAGAACTCAGAAGATTTTGTCTACACTGTTAATTTAAAAGTGACACATAAATCTGTATCTCAGCTACAGTCCAATGCATTAATTGCAAGTTGTCTTGAAGCCCTTGGACAAGCCCCCAGTTTCTCATCATCTCCAAACTTATACCCCTGTTCATAAAGTTTTAGTAATTTGTTAGGATACTCCTGTCCAGAGAGTTTTAAGTGAACACTCTTCATTAGAAGAAGTCTGCTCATGCAGACACATGCGTTACCAACTCCAGAACTTTTCCATGCTGCTTAGTGGAGAGACAGTTTGGGGTGTTCTGACATCTTGCTGGGATACTGGGCATTGTAAATGTAATCACAGTTTGGGGTATTTCCAAGACATCTGGTAACTGGCAACTATTGATTCTTACTGCTTATTGTCAGCTTTTTACACAAACAAGATTTAAGATTTAAAATATGTTAGTATAAAAACATTTTTACTAACAGAACTAAACTACAAAAATAGCAAAATACATTAAGCATTGATTGGTAAACACTGTTCAACTATTGTTAACCACAGGAGCTCTCACATCTCTTCCAAAACCTTAGTTAAGCAGCATATCTGGTTAATTAGCTTCTACAAGACATCCAGAGCCAGAAGCAACCTACCCAGGGAGTTCCTGGCATTACGGCTTTTCCTCTGTCCTGTAGGGCGGCGTTAATCTACCATCACTTTTCCCATTTTTCTGCACTTCCTTCTGACCAAACATTCGGACATTATGTGGCAATCTGGGGATTATGTTATTTCCTTGCTGCCTTTCACTCAAGGTCTAAATTACATTTCTATCTTAATTACTACATTGTGGGTTTTGCCCCGGCTTTAAAGGACAGGGGTGTTCCTTTATAGTTCATGTCATGAGAAGTATTAATAGAGAGAACACTTTTAAAGATTTAATTTGAGCCATTGCTAGGCTTCATGTACTTTTACATATTTGTGTAAACAACAAAGATCTGATTTTTTTGTTTGAATGAGGGAAACTCTTTGGGGCTCTTTTGCAGAAATCTTTTGCTATCTTCTTGATGGCCCTACTGCCTTCTGTGAGGGAAACTACCTTGTTTGTATATATTAGTTAAGGCTTGAAATATTTAATATTGTATAACATTAATAACCACACAAAAGACTTAAATATATAGCAAACTGAAGTGAAGAACTGTGGATACAAACTACATCTTGCTTTTACCAGTCACCTTTTTCTTTTTCCTCCCAAATACTGCGAGGTAAGAAAACACACAGAAAACCTGAGATATTAAGTAGAAGGAGATGCTCCATCAAGAATGCTTATATCTTTTTCTGATCAATTTTACTGTGTTTGCATCATCATTGATTGGAGTGAACTCACTTTTTTCAAACAGTCTCTGATAACTGGATGGTATGGTAAAGCCTGAAAGACAGATGACTTGGGATTTAATGTTTGATAAATAAATACAGGGTTTTTCAATGTTTTGTTTTATAGCAAACTCTTATAAATATTGACAATAAATATTGGAAGACTAATCTGTAATACTGATAGTATGTATGCATCATGATATTGGGAAGTTTAACAAAAAAAATTAAAGAGTAGTATCGTTTTAAGTAAAGTGCAATAACGTCCAAACCTCCAAAGTAAGCAACTGTTTGCATGAGCATAGGTTGCAGATGTTGAGTCCCCTTAATCCTGATTTTAAACCACATCAAACTAATGGTGTTAGCTAATAAGGGATTAAAATGGCATCAGGGACCATTTTTAACAGTAACAAAAGCTATGTGATTGGATTTTTTGAGTGCTTTTTTTTTTTTTTTTAACCCCACCCACCACTATACACATCATAAGCAAGATATTCCATAGAAGATAATATATTATTCTCAAGATCTTCATTTATCTCTGGCATTTCTACACCGTTATTGTTCAGTATATAGTCTCAATAAGACCCCCAGTGTTTGGCCTGTGCTGCCTGAGTTAGAAGATTGCTCCCAATTTTCCAGTTAGGTCAACCAAAAAAATTAAGATATGATAGAGGGTCAATGAAAGAAATTCATATCAAAACAACTGCTCACCATGTCATTATGACAACCTGCTGTAACAAATGTGCTTCTGTTTTAACTTATGACAATTAATTGCTAAAAGTAATTTAATCTGACAGTGGCAAGATGTTGAAAGACTCCAGAAGATGTCATAAAAGCGACCTTTCTGCCCATGTGCAACCAAAAGCCATTTTTAACAAGGAGCCTCAAAAACAGTACAACTTCTTTTGTACTTTGTTAATTACTTATTGATCTGAAACAATGCTCTGCCAAATATTGTCAGATTAGCTAGACGCCAGCAAGGTCACAGTGTGACAGTCTAGTCCTGATAATCTTATAGTATATAAGAATTCTTTTTTCTGTGAACCTTTTGTTCTGATATCCTGAGAATTACATTTCCTGGCTTTAGCATTTGTGCTAATTTAAAATACAGCCAAGCTGTCTGTTATGTAGTTGGATGTTTTGAGTTGGTAAAAGATGACACTACTTTAGAAAAAAAAATCGGTAGTGATCTAATGTCTAATAATCTTAGTCATGCACAGCACTCTATTGCTGCAGTACCAAAACCTTCACTAATCTGAGAGAAGAAGGGTGTGCTTCAATGTAATTGTTGGTACGAGGATGGTGCAAGTTCAAGTCCGAGGTAAAATAAGCAAGTCCTAAGGCTGCCTGGTGGCACATTAGGATGAAAAATCATTTCCTAGTGTGTACCTTGTTGCCATATAAAAATGATGGAAGTGGGACTAAGCAGTAAAACTGAGAAGCAGAATTAAGGCTTGAATAACTCAACATTCAACTTTTCACAGTTCTGGGTCAGAAGATTATTGAAACAAAAACCAGTTGAAAACATGAATCTGAATGTGGGATTGTGTTTGTCATTCATGTGGATAATTATTTTATACACTAATGACAGTTACTTCAAATACAGTTAATTATAGTAGGCTAACACTTGCATATTAAGGCACTTCAGCAAGTCTTTACAACTGTGCAATAAGTAAATAGCATATCACTTTACTTAAAGCACTGAGCACTTTCTTCCTTTTATTAGAAGAAATCGAATAGCTTTGAGGCTGTTAAATTTTTCTTTCACTTAAATAACCACTTTTGAGTGTTTGTAATAAATAGAGACAAGTACGTCAAAAAGAAAAGTACAGAACGAAGCTGTTCTATTTAGTTTAACTCATGTAACAGATATAAACTCTGTTGCAGAGATTTTACAGCCTAGCTTTGTTCTGAAACCAAAGCTGTTAATGAAAACACTAAGTTGTTGTTTTACTTAAATGTGTTGAAGTTTGTTAGATTCATTGTTTCCGGTGGTGAGCAAAATCTGCATTTTTCTTGGCCAAAACTCTATTTTTCTTGCAATAGCATGGTTAAAAAAATGTCTGTTTCTCATTACAACATACAAACAGATTGAAAGAACGGGAAAGTAAAATACTCTTTAAGTATTTTAGGGAATAGAAAAAGAACACTTCTGCATGACTTCCATTCAGAGTTTTTGAATGGAAGTTCTTTAATATTTCAAAATAAATAGTTTTAATGTTAATAAAAATCCGGGTATTCGTTTAAACTAGGAAATCTCTTTTTGTGTCTTATTAAGGTAATTATTTTTAGTAGAAGTATTGTATTCATTTTTATTTGCTTTTCCCACAATTAATCTATTAATTGCCAGAAACATGGCTGGTAGAGCTGTGAATATATAACCTGATAGCTGTGAATATATAACCTGATGGTCTGTTTTAGCAGTGTTCTTTTGTTCACATAATTCAGTCACACAAAAGGCCATCTTTGGCAATCGTTTTGTTATGCAAGACAAAAATATGTTGTGGGCAGAATCTCAATTCCTGAAATTAAGTAGATTTGGGGGGAAAAAGATGAGTGTGAGGAGATAGATATAAAAAAGCAAAATGATGCATGTAAAATGTAGGACTACATACAAGCAGCATTGTACTGAAAAGCACTGCCCCAATCCTTTGGTATTTTCACCAGTTGCAGTCTCATTGGCCTAACTGCTCTAGTTGTTCTTTAAATTAAACAGAATATATGCACCCACGTGCTCAGAGAGTCATGGCACAGGAGCTGTTGTGTGAGTTGTGCAGGTATTTGTCAGCAGCCTCCAGACAAAGGTGCAGACAGGGCTGGTCTGTTACACCTCCGGTCTGACAGCTTCCCCGTGCAGAGTGTTCAGGCTATTTGCCAGCTCAGAAGATGCTGCTTCAAATGCTCAGTTCCATCACTTAAAACCCTGCAAGTTACATGGAGGGGAAAAATACCAAAAAGTAAAAATCTGAAATTCTGTCAGAGCTAAAAGGAAAATTAATTATTTTTTCTCAAGTCAAACTTCCTTTGATTCATTTCCCTCCTTCCTCCTATTCTCTTCTCTTCCACCTCTTGTCTCTGTGGAGTCAGCAATGTTCTTGTCCACAGAATAAAAAAGAAAGGTTTCGTGTTTGTGTCTGCATTCTTGTCTTAATGATAAAATAATTGTCTTAGATGACTGTCCTCTCTTCTATCAATTTGGAAACAGTATAAAGATGCTGCAGATATTCAGGGATAAAATCAGTTTTGAAGGAAGGTTTTTAACTGTTTACTCTCCAGCTCAACAGAGAGATCTGGTCATTTAAAAAATTATGGGTTTGTGCAGCTCCCAATGATAAGTCCCAAGCACACTTTTACAAAAACAACCCTCTGAACTTATCCTGGAGATGGCAATTGAGAGCCACTGAGAAACTGATTTTGTCTGATTTTTCTTCTTTTCTCTCCCCTGCACTTTACCAAAAGACAGTTGGGGGGTGATGACAGTACATGCCAGACTCCAGCAGAAGTAATAACAGGGAAATCTAAATTGGAACAACAGGCTGACATAGTTGTCTTATGGCAGTTGACAAGCAGATACTTTAACCAGGGAGATGTTGCTGTAATAACGTTTGAGACTTAATTAGTTTAGCCTGAGATCTGGTTATTTATAAACAGTAATCCCCTTCAAGTTATAAAGTTGAGTGGGGAGTGGGTTGGAGGAAGAGTTTTCCATCCCTTGAATTTTGTAACAAAAGGCTGAGGAGGTAGGGTGGGTGCTCAATAACAGTAATGGAACACATTTTTGCAGCAGAAAATACTCTGAGTACAAAGAAACCATGTCTGTGTGGTATGGAGTCACTGCAGATTTCTCCAGGCGGGCAGCATTTGCACCTCCATTAGCAGGCACCAGCCCTCCCACTGTGAGGTGCACGCCACTCACCAGCCCCACTTGGAGGGGCTCTCACTGGCCTTGCGCTGCGCTGCATAGGCTGCACAGTGCATTGTGAGCATCCTCCAAGCTTCACGCTTGGTCACGGAGTGCTGGCCTGCTTCTGTTTGCCCTGTCTTGTGTTCCCCTGTCACAACAGAGCATGGCTATTTCTGTGAGGAGGGGTTGTTGAAGGTGCTCTCCATTATGCCCGCAGAGAAGCCACTGTATCTCTTCGTAGCAAGCTTCTCCCTGCTTATTTCTACACAGATTTTCAGCCAAACTTGCTATGTTTTATGTTCTGTTTACATGCAAATTGATGACATTTCACCTGCAGTAGTGTCTTCTAAAAACTCGTATGCATTCTGGTTACACCGGTGAGGCCTTGACATGGCTGCACTCTGCCGGCCTCCTGTGAAGGTCGAGATGTTAGAGTCAGTGGTGCTCTATTACGGCTGAGACCACAGCACCTGAGTGAAGAACAGCTGTGGGCTCTGCTGATTTCAGTCCCTGATTTCACACCATTGTTTGTTTATTGAAATGTTACAAATTGAGGGCTGGAGGCAGGTGCTGGGGCTGAGAGGGTGAAAAGAGCGATCTAATGTCCAAGGTCAGTTTGTTCTTCACAGGTGGTACAAGCACTCTGCAAAGGGGAGGAGAGCATAGTTTTGTTTTGTTTTATTTCAATTTAAAAATGGCTCTTTGGTCAGGAATTGTATTAGCTAAGTGTGTAGCTGTGGAAAACTCTCCTCTACCTTGGAGCTGGCTGCTTTGCTCTTTTTCTTGTGTGCAGTAAAGATAGGTATAAAGGGGAAAAGTAGCTCCCTCCTACTGCCTGGGAGTTACGATCTACACTCCCTTCATTCTCACATATATATAGCATAGCTCTGAATTTTACTTCCTGGCCACCATCACCAGGGAAAGCCCAGCTTATGTCTGAAGTGGGAAAAGTGGGATACAGTCTGAAGTCATCTTGGATTGTAATTGCAGTGGGAGCTAGGGAGAACACGGGCCCAGGGGAGGAGCAAAAACACAAAAAGCAAAAAATAAGTGAACTGCTGATGTGGGCAATGGCTGGAGCTAAAATCCAGTTTCTGCTCAGCCAGCCCATTGCTGATTGACAGGAAAATGTAGGCACTGCAGGAGCAGACTGTCACATGTGGACTCCAAGACACATGAGGCTGGGACACACACATGCCGACTTCCCTGCTTGAAGTAAAACACTAGCTCACTGCAGCTGTTGGGGGTGTTATACTGACAGCAGAGTGAATCTTGGCATTTTCACAGGAAACAAAAGACACTTTTTAAGTATAATCTGTCATTCATCAAGTTTCTCCAGTGAACTCTCGAGCCCCTGGAAACCTGGAAACAGGAGTCATCTGTTTTCACCTCTACCACTATATATCATTTTGCTTTCAAAGAAGATTCTTGGGAGGTTGTCTCTATAAATGTATAAATATTGTTAAAATTGTTAAAATAATCTTGCTTTCCCTTCCTCTCAGAACCAGTGGATTCGGATTTCTCATTTACCTGATGCCTTTCCCAGTTGCTTTTCTGAGTCAGAAAGACCTGTCTAGGCCTTGTCAATCTGAAATAGATAAAACTTGTCATTTTGAACTGAGAACAGAACCTGATCTTAAGGCTTGCGTTGTGGCAAAGTCTGTGTATCACTGTTTCATCCTAGTCCAGCTCCTGAACCCCTTTTGTGTTTAAATTGTGGCAACAATTTAAATATGTTCTTACTCTGCCAAATACATTTTTGTTTTACATCTTTTATTTGGCTATTAGATATGCCAGACATTAGATGTTCCATGTAATATGTACTCATTTACTGGGTCTGTCAAGATTGTCTGCTTTCCTGATAAATTGTCATAGTTTTGAGGTGGGACTACTCTAAAACTTAATACAAAGTGGATTCAACTGCAATCTGTAAGACTTCTAGTATTCCTTTCTGTGGCTGACTGTATACACATAATAGCTTTATTATTAAGACTTCATAAGCAATATTGGGAATGCTTCCATCACTGGCCCACTTCACAAATAAAATAGGCACTAGAAATTACACAGAATCATCTCAAGTAGATCTGGGAATAAGACTGAGATCTGTAATAAGAAAATTTCAACCTTAAGTCACTTTGCCATATTGCTTTCACAAGGTATGTACCAAATAATAACCTTGGTTATGCTATTTATGTCGACAGCTCCATATCTGACCTGACTGAACTAGTGTGATACCTGGTATCTACTTCTCTCTCAAAAGCAGCCACTACCTCCTGCCAGACTCCTGCCAGACTATATATCTTGCTCCCTTCTTAGAAGTTGTCCTTAAAAAGATAATATAGTCTTTTTATTTCCCCAGTTATTCCTATGAGATAAGCAGAGGCGGCTTGTGTTTTTGTATCCAAAGGCTCTTGGTTTAATCCCTGCTAAGGTCATAAGGAAAAACACAATGTGACTGTTTCTGAATGCATATGAACGCAGTTGTTGAATAAAATAAGTCCTTTCACCAGTAATGCATTTGCATCATGTTTTGTGGAACCTTTGCAAATTTAATGTTCTGTGTTTCCTTAAAGCTTCACCAGATTTTGGAGGCCATGAACACAGTCTGCCACCTACACAACTGATAAGTCCTGCTGGATTTTATTTTTTTAATATGGAAAGTATGAAAATAAAACCTCCCTGGCCATTTCTTTCTCTCCTGTGTTCTCCCTTCTGCTCAGGATGCAGCAACTAAAAGAACTTCCTTGCCCCAGTATTCACTTTTTATTACTGTTTCTTCCAACTTCTGCTAGCAGCACATGGTAAACAGAATTGTTTGATGCATACTGTTGTACTAAAGATTTGTTACAAACTTGCCTCTGCTATAGCCTCTGCTCCTGTTCCTTCTCCCCCAGTCATGTCTGCTTTGCCACTGAAACTACCCTGATATTGTCACCTTCATCAACTGTCTGCTGCAGCCTGCTTTCATTTTGCTTCATATGGCTGGACTAGCCCCAGTGCAGGAGGAACTTGGAAGGATTTGCTGTCCTTCTTGAAAATCCAGTTATTTATGAGTACTGCAAGTGCCGATCCATATTCGTGTATGTATATTTCTGTGTTATCCATTAGTGTTATCCATTCCATAAGTAATTAATGCAGTGTCTGCTTTTATCCTCAAATCAGGCATCTCATAGGAAGCATTTCTGAAATACCTGTGCAAGAGTTCTCTCAATGTTGTGATTAAAGATTTCTAGCAAGTGGGGCACATTGGAATTCCTCCTTTAAGGATCAAATTTTTTTTAATGGCCTGAGTTAAACACTTTACAGTCTTGTCTGCAGACACTCTTGCTGCAGGAAAACAGCAAGGTCTTCCACTTTTTTCTTGGTTTTGGTTTCTGTATTTTCCTTACATTTCTCTTCTCCTCTGGTCAAAGTACCATAGTTGGTGTTTTTGGGGAACAAATAATGTGCTGGCTGGGTTTTTGGTTCCAGATTTCTTGCCCTTCAAGTCTCTTAGACCTTTTCTAGCACTGAGACTTTCACAGAGTCATACAATCACCACACTTTGAAAAGACCTCCAAGATCATCCAGTCCAACCGTCCACCTACCACCAGTAGTTCCCCACTAAACCATGTCCTTTAGTACAACATTTAAATGTTTCTTGAAAAAGTACATTCAAGGTTCATGTCCTCCACGGACAGTGACTCCACCACTTCCCTGGGCAGCCTGTTTCAGTGCCTGATCACTCTTCTAGAGAAGAAATTTTTCCTGCTACCTAACCTAAACATCCCCTGGTGCAACTTGAGGCCATTCCCCCTAGTCCTACTTCTGATTACGCAGGAGAAGAGACCAACCCCCACCTTGCCACAACCTCCTTTCAGGGAGTTGTAGAGAGCTGTAAGATCTCCCCTGAGCCTCCTCCAGACTGAAAAATCCCAGTTCCTTCAGCTGCTCCTCATAAGACTTGTGCTCCAGACCCTTCACAGCTTTATTGCCTTTCTCTGGATGCGCTCCAGGGCGTCAATGTCTTTCTTGTAGTGAGGGGCCCAAAACTGAACACAGTACCTGAGGTGTGGCCTCACCAGGGCTGAGTATAGGGGGACAATCACCTCCCTGCTCCTGCTGACTGCACTATTTCTGATACAAGCCAGGATGCCATTGGCCTTCTTGGCCACCTGGGCACACTGCTGGCTCATGCTCAGCCAAGCATTGACCAACACTGCCAGGTCCATTTCTTCCACACAGCCTTCCAGCCACTCTGCCCCAAGCCTGTAGCGTTGCTGGGGGTTGTTGTGGCCGTAGTGCAGGACCAGGCACTTGATCTTGTTGAACCTCATCCCATTGGCCTCAGCCCAGGAATCCAGCCTGTCAAGATCACTCTGAAGGGCCTTCCTACCCTCTGGCAGATCAACACTTTCTCCCAACATGGTGTCATCTGCTTTGGAACTGTTCTGCATCATATTATTTCATTATTTTCCATCATAATTAGACAATTATTGTCTTATATACGGCAGATGTTTGCAAAGGGAAAGTACAGCAGATGATTAGTATTGTAGGGTACTCTTAAGGGAGTATAAAGAGATGAGAATTGTTAGAATAGGGCTACAGCAAAACAGGATATAGTGCAGTAGAACATGAGGACTGTGAGGGAGAATGTGAAGACAGGAAGAAGCAGATATTCGTAGGTGAGCCTAACATGTATAGCTCTGGGATACTAAGTTCTTTAGAGGACTTAAGTGCTGTTTTTAACTCCGTTGGTATGAAAGCAAATGGCAGAGTTCCTCCTGACTTAACTGGGTATCTGGTTAGACCAGAGCTACAAAAATCATATCTGGGCAGTAATGTGGATTAAGATCTTCCCTATTCATTTGTCTTCAGCATTTGCCATCTTTGCATAGCGCATACATATATATACATATGTCTGTCTGTGTGTATACATATTTATATATGCATTTATATACAAGGGCTGCTCCAAAAGCCGTGCCTCCTATTTTATTATGCTGGCCCTTCATGTCAGAGGCAGATGGTGGTGGTACAGCAGTAGATGTTGAACCTTCCGAACGATATTCTGTTACATTTTGTTGCTGTGTGAGAGATGGCAGCAGAGGGGCAGTCTGACAGAATGGTGTCTGATACGTATGTGCAGATGGAGCAAAGGTGTGTCATTGAATTGCTCCATGCAGAAAAAATTGCACCCACTGACATTCATCAATGCCTTCTGAATGTTTCTGTAGACCAAACAGTGGATGAGAACAGAGTGAGGCGGTGGGTGGTGTGTTTCAGCAGTGGCAGCTGCAACAGATTGTTACGAGCATGGCATGTAGGCTCTTCTTCGTCACTGGTGAAAATGCACAGCTAATGGTGGTGACAGTGTTGAAAAATAGTGTTCTGCAACTGAGAATTTGCTCTATCAAACGGTGATTTTGTGCTCTTTGTATCTGTTGTAGTTCCATGGAAATAAAAAGAAGGCATTACTTTCAGAGCAACCTATGTATATATGGTTTTGTAAGTTTTACTTTCTAGTCAAAAAAATGTTTCCAGTGACATCCATTTAATTTTTATGGGGTCCACTGCCTAAGAACACTGCAAAATATGATGCTGGTGTGAGTCTGGTTATGATAATGAAGAATTGTGTACCAGCAGGAAACATGCTATGTCTCTTAGCTGTTCATTTCAGAGCTACAAACATATGATTTTAAGAGAACAGCGTCTTCTTGAACAGAAAATTGGTCTTTTATTGTACAGAAAATATCAGTGTTAGCCAGTCACCACTGAAAACACATTTCATACTGTATGGTTTCAGTGACAAACTGCTACTTTTCTGGGTTATATTTTTATATGGTTATTTCTACATTATATATTATTTTTATTTCAATGATTTTCAGAAGAGTTGGAGTACATGCAAGAGTTTTTCTGCCCCAGGTCTCACCAAAGCGGCAAGAAGAGCTGTGTACAACTATAAAGGTCCTGCTTGTAGGGAAGGATCAATTGCACAAAAACTGGAAAAAGGAAACCTGAGCTTTCCTCCTATCTCTGCTTAAAAGCTAGTGTGCAGTTCTGTTCTCCCATATTTAACACATGTACCATACTTGTTTACAGTAGCTCATCGAGTTAGAAGGATTTGTTTTGCTATGATAATTGGTAATTATAGAAGCCACCTTCAAGTAAATTGTTGAAAAGCTATTCAGTTGTATGGCATATTTCCCTACGCGTATGCATTTCCCTATCTACTTATTGAAAAAATGTGATTCCAAATCGTTGGTTTAAAAAAACAGTGCCTTTTCAGAGAGCTGTTGCCTGAGCTTAGAACAAATCTGATTTTCGTTATTCCATTTTTTGAAGTTGTGGTGAATCTGAAGTGGAAGATGGGACCTGAGCTGCCTTGCCTTAATCAAGTAAATAGTAGTCTGGGACCTTAGCCTCCTGCCCCATTTGCAACTTTCCATCAACAGGTTATTCTAAAAAGAAAAAAAAAAAAAAACAGTAAATTTTGGCATTGAAACAGGAAATATGTGAACCTGTCACAGTAAGCAGTCTCAAAGGCCAAGCTGCTTTGCAGGAGCTAATTAACCTTAGGAAATAATTACCCAAATATGCAAATGTTGTTTAGATAATTCCATGTGTTATCAACTCAGGTAGTCCATCATAACTGCAGACCTTGCAATGTCTAGCTGTTAGAATCTGGCGTAGTTGATAAGGCTTGGGTTGCTGCATCACTTCAGCTTGGTATTTAACAATTAATGACTGTGATATTACATTAGTAAATTCAACCTGTTTTTTGAAAGCAACATAACATAACACTGTATTCACTGTATGCACACTGCTTATCAGTGTATTCCTAATGGTTCAAGCCATTAAAATGTTACATACCTTTCAACTCTTAACGCCAGCAATATTGGGAAAAATGACAGCCCGAAATCTGCGGTCTCTTTCTCTGCTTCTTTGCACAATGAATTGCGAGAGAATTTACCCACAATCATTTGTTTTGTTTCACAGCTCCTAAACTATTACAGGGAGTATTTTAAAGGTGCAAGTCAGTTTTTTCCAAGCGAAACCTTTTTTTGAAATGAGATTAGGAGCAGCATTGTATAAAAGAGCGTTTCTGTTAGCATTTTGTAAGCGCCAAGACAAAATAGGAATGAGTTACTGAACAGAAGCAAGAGATAGCCAGCCAAAAATGAATACAAAGGTAACAAAGAAAAGCCTCTGAAGACAAGAAGCCCAGAGCACAGAGTATTTATACATGGACTAAAGGGCAGGACTCTTCCATTGCCCTCCATCAGCAAACCATCATGGGCAGTGGGATGTATGGGGTGAGGGAGCAGTGGGGGGGTGCACTCACTTGCCAGTGCGCCCGGGTCCCTGCAAGCCGGCTGTGCAGGTCGGAGCAGCCCAGGGCTCTGCTCACCTGCCAGAACTCCAGGGAGCACAGCTTCCTCCCTGCCTCCGTCTGTTGCTTCAGGCAGCTTGCGGCTGTGGAAGAGGTTCTGGCCCCGGGATATTAAATGGCTTCATATACATGAGGAACATGAATTTATTAATCATTGTCATATTATTTTTGTAGACTGTGCTATTAAACTATTTGATTAAACTTTTGATATTAAAATGAAAAGCACTGTATTAACCATTTATGATCATTTTTTGAGTGACTGCTATTTGGTTTTAGAAGTGAAGGCTTTTCTATACATAGTTAATAGTGTTTAAAAAATACTGCAAAAATTAAAAAGGCCTTTTATCACGAGAAAAAGGCATCTGTTCTTAAGGTCGTATTTGTGAATACTCGCTTCTACCACATGAAACAAATCCTCATTCTGTTTGTTTTGTTTTTTGATTATCATTTTTCATTGAAAAGGAATGTATCCATGTAGTAAGAACATCTTTTTAAGTAACCCTGTCCAGAACTATGTGGCTACTTGCATTCTGTATTATTTTTATGGGAGCCCCATTTACAGCTAGTTTCAGAAACATATTCCTCCTCTAGCCTTCAGGAAGAGGAATAAATATAAGCAACCTAAAATACCTTGGCAATACTCCTCTTAAGAGATTTTAACTCCTTTTATCTCTGAGATAATCTTCAGTGGGTTTTTGTGCGTATGACAGGTGTTCAGTATCTAATAGTCTCCATAGTTTCGGTAGTCACCAGTAGCAAATGAGGTATATTAATTCTAATCTTACCAGTAAAAAGGATTGAAATATAATGGTTATTAAGAAAAAAGCATGGACATATTTTCATTTAATAGTGAATTAAAGGGTAAACCTTATCTGATAATGTTCCATTTAAAATGGAGCCACATAAGATTTTTCATGATAGGAACACGTGCAAAGCTTATGCCTCCCATGCTCCAAAGTCTCTGCTCCATTCACCACCTGAGCAAGCCCAGGTGTAGGAGTTGAGTCAGGGCACCAGATCTGCAGCAACCTGACAACTGTGTTTTAAGGTTACTTTGCACTGGTTATGCATCACATAGAGGCCCTTTTCTAATAAGGTTCTTAATATTTTTTACATTTAATCTTCTTGTATATATCAAGGGAGAGAATTTCAGAGTGTTGAAGACCCACAGCCATGACTTCCACAGCTCCAAAAAATCAAACCAGTTTTTTAGACATAGAATTACTCATTGCAGATAACTGACTTCTAGCAGCTGGAAATCCAAGTTCAGCTCTCCTAGCGCCTTTCCACCTCAATCTGTTTCACAAATGAGAATACATTAAGCCTCGTCAGCCTTCTGAGGTACATAACATGATTTCTCCATTCCTTTTTGTACAATCATATAGATAATTATGCAAAGCACGGTCAAGAGTCCCCCAGTTTATGAAATCGTTTAACAAGGTGGTACATACGTGCATTGTATTTAGCTGAAATTAAGGAAAGCAACAGCTGCCTGAAACTGTCACCTTCATATTGAAACTGCAGTATTCAGCCTCATAATTTAACCGAGGCCAGGCAGACGTGGTTAATCCCCAGGTCCTAATGGACCTAAAGCAATTCAAAATCCTGAGGAGCCTTGCAGTACCTCACAGTCTGCTGTGCCCACTTACATGGCCAGATGTTTCTTGTATGGACACGGCACTGGTTTATTCTCCATCCAACTTGTTTAAAATAGTGGCTTGCTACAAGGAAAAAAATAAGCAGATGCCTTAAAGAAAGGGCTTTTCTTTTAAACATACACTGCTCCTCCAAACTCCATCTTTCACATACTTCTGCCCCTTACCACATGTAGTTTGGCAGAGTAAGTACAGCAGTACAGCTTATCCTGCCATTTTATGTTTTTATTTCACCAGTAACAAAGGAATGTGTAGTTACAGTCTATATGTATCTCATTCCAGTTCATTTCTTTTTGCTTCTGTTGAGTCATTGTACTAGACTGTGAAGCTGTGCAGCTAATGATCTGGTTTACTTGACCACTGGTTATGTTTTAATTGGTGCAGGTTTTTCAGGCTGAATTTTTGAATCCTTTAGAAGCTTCCTGCTGCTGTCTTCATCCTATTGGAAGTCCTAAAATGGTGTGCTTCTCCAAGCGGCAGCACATAGAATAGTAATTACAAAATGCATGAAAATACAAAATTAACCACAAATAGCCTCATCTTTTTCTTAAGAGTTTTAGAACAGGATTTTATACCTACATAAAAATTGCTGTTTCAGGAATTTATTGTAACATTATTATTTAAAAAAATATCTTCTGGAAATTTGCCTGAAGTAAATATTTTAGTTAAACTAGTCATTTAGAAATTCTCCCTATGTTTCAATGTGCCTTTTCCTTATGTATCATAATTAGAACACATCTCTTTTCCTTAAGAAACTCCCGTTTGAGGTGTTCTTCAGCTTTATCTTAATAACTAGTCTGTCAATCATATCTTCCATATGAAATTTCTTTTGAAAAACGTACCTCTTTCCTCATGAAAGGAGGGGTCTTTAACTCCTTTTCCTATCTTTACAATCAAATTTCAAACTCTGGTTGAAAGAAAATAAGCCTTTTCTCATGTTGAGGTGGTTTATGGTAGTTAATACAAATTTATTTAAAACTCTGTCATAGTCAGTCAAGTGCAGAATCTGTCCAGGATTAAGTTGAATATCTTCAGTGCTTTTTGGCAAATATGACTTCAAAGTTGTAATCTCTACAAACTTAGGAAAAAAAAATTAAGCACATGACTGTTTCAAAAGCTTTGGGTCCAGATCTGTGAGGATTTGTAACTATCTCATTCTTATTTAGAATAGTAAACTAGGCATGAAAATAGAAGTAAAAGCCTACATCCACCAAGTTATTTAGTTGTCTGTCTTCTCACTCATGTTCGACAACCGTAAGAGATTAAATTCCCAAAATTGTATTTTAGAGTGAGACTAAGACTTCAGTGTTCTTTACAAAGTTACAGTTGTTCATACTATGTAATTATCACTTTAATTCCAGTGGCTTTTGCTGGTTTGTACTTTATTTTCCCCAAGGAAATGGGGCTTATATGATCTGTCAGTGTCTTCTAGTGATATGAAGGCACTGGTGGAGAAAAGCAAAGGGATGCAAATATTGGGAAATTACATGACCTTCACTGAGCAGCTCTTCCTGGCACAAAAGCTCTGGAGCTGGAAAATGTCTACAGTGTTGTGCTACAGAGGTGTGAAATCCTGGTGGGATGCAGGAACTAACAGAGCATCAAACTTGTGCCACCTGAGACTAGACAAATTTGAAGTGATGCCACAGACAGCCTGATAAAGAAGTAAAATATAGAGGAGTAAAGGGCTTTCTGATAGTCTCAAAGGTAGAGATGGCAGTGCACAAACTCAGATGTTTTAGGACAGTGCACTAAAATCAGTGTAAATGATGACGGTGCCTTCACTGCCTCCTTGACTGACATCCATAGGTTATTGTTCAATAACAAAAAAACCCACTTCCCTAACCACCAGAAACTCTGAAATAATGACTAATATGTAAGGAGTCAAAACATGGTTTATCTGCCCTGTATCTCACAGTCTACAGTTTCAAAACAAATAAAAACAGCATTTCAAAGAGTAGCCGCAAATACCATAGTTTTAATCTTTGGCAAATTTCCATTAGAGCATAATATGAAAAAATTCTAAAGACTGAAATTGTATTTATCTTGTTCATACTCGTTTTTATTTGTTTTATCAGACTAAGACTTAACTACTTTAAACAAACCATCAGTGAGCAAATATTTGACAAAGAGTTGTCAAAAGAATGAAAACCAGAGCAGTGGCTCATAATTTCTTTGAATGCCTCTGTTTAGCTGAATTGCCATCATGGTATTTAGACAAAATTTTGCAGATGCATAATTTTTGTTGTATTTATTAAAATAAGTAACAATAAAACAACCGTCTTACTGCATTTAAATTGCAGTCTTAGATTTCTTTTATTTAGACAAATGAATCTGCTCATTTTTTGACACTAGAGTATTATTAGTTGGAAGTTTGTTTTAACAAAACATTTTAGCGTATAGGAATGTGTTACTTTTAGACAGAATTGCCAGTTGCTAACAGGTAATCATTGCAAATGTAATTTTTTTCTACAGGATAATGGATCTCCTGAAGAACATGCAATTTATGTTTGGGACCATTTTATTTCCCAGTCAGCAGCAGAGAACGTGTTTTTTGTTGCTCACAGTTATGGTGGACTTGCATTTGTAGAGTTGGTAAGTATGACTTCATTGCCTTCTTTCCTGAGGTCTTTCACAGATTTTCAAAATTCTTTTTTATTGTCTTCTTCAAACAGCAATTTAGGAACAGCTTTGGCCAGGGTTCACATACAGGTCTGTGAGCTTTTCTTTGAATCTGGAAGGTCACTGCATGAATCTCTGTTACTGAGTCAGACAGTAGGTTCCAGGTGTCCACTAATCTGAAAAAGTGTGGGAAAACAAAACTCACTGAATCCTCTTTTTTCAGACTTTTTCCGTAGTAAAAGGTAGGACTCAGCCAGTTACTGGTCAGTGGTTAGAGAGGCTTGGATGTCAAGACTGGGAACAAATAACAATTTAATGCTAAGTCACAATTAATACATGCACATTCTTCTATGTAGCTGAATGTGAGGAGAGATTTGGAAGTTTACCCAATTTTGCAGTTTTTCCACAAATGAGTACAGAATTTGCTGGAAAGACTTTTTTTCAGTTTAGTTAGCTCTGGATAAACCCTGCTGTGATTTAAGCTGGGGAGGACTCTGGACAGTCTAAAGCTTCCCTACCCTTGATTTTAGGACTGCTGAAGATCCATCTATTTAGTCAGTTTTTTGGCCTTCCCTCTACAAGGCAAATTTGTTTGTCCTGTCTAATGTAGAAAGAATTTACCTGGTCAATTTATCATGCTTGTATAAAATAATGTAGATATGGTCATATCATTAAATTTTAAAATACTGATGTAATCAGGACATGCTTTATTGAAGAAAACTTTAAAAAGGAAAGTCCTGTTTCTACACTAAAGAAGTGCATTCGTTTTATAGACATGGGATGTAGATGACATATATGTACAACTTTTATCTGCAAAGTATTCATAGAATCATAGAATGGTTAGGGTTGGAAAAGACTTCTAAGATCATCTTGTTCCAACCTCCCTGCTATAGGCAGGGACACCTCCCACCAGAACAGGTGGATCAAAGCCCCATCCAGCCTGGCCTTGAATGCTTCCAGAGAAGGGGTATCCAAAACCTCACTGGGCAGCCTGTGCCAGTGTCTCACCACTCTCTCAGTGAAGAATTTCTTCCTGATTTCTAGCCTAAATCTACCCTTCTCCAATTTAAAGCCATTTCCCCTTGTTCTGTTGCTACATGCCCTTATAAAAAGTCCCTCCCCAGCTTTCCTGCAGGCCCCCATCAGGCCACTATGAGGTCCCCCATGAGCCTTCTCCTCTCCAGGCTGAAAAGCCCCAGCTCTCTCAGCCTGTCCCTGTAGGGGAGTTGCTCTAGCCCTCTGATCATCTTTGTGGCCCATACTAGTTTAGTCTAACTTAAGGATAGTAAAAGTAGTTCCTGCCTGAATGTAAGATAAATGCTTTAGTTAAGAAAAAGTAAGCTGAGCATTTATGTTTTGTTCTTGTGCTACTCTAGCAGTTCTAGCTAAGAAGAATTCAGAGAGGTAATACTTCTGCTAGTTTAAGAATTTTAGATTTTTATTATCTCTATTTGTTGAAATTAAGGCCACTTTGATTTTTGCTGCATTTCCTGAAGAATATTTTTAAAACTAAAGAGTATAATGTGTATAGATTTGAAACTTGAGAACAGTTCTGCTGATCATTTTCCACAGGTATTTTATTACTGTGTCAATAAGTTCTCTCAAAAACAAATTTCAAGAGACCAGATTAGTGAAGATGAATAACACCTTCACTAACCAAAACTGGGCAACAGTTTTTTAAGCTGGTTGTATTGTGCATGACTGCTGCTCCCCAGACACCATGGAGAGCAGGAAGTATCTGCTGTGCTGTCTTCTCTTTCCTAAGCCATGATTTTAATCTGATGTGTGTTTCAACCTAGCTTATTCTGATGATCGTTTGAAAATAAAATGTTAGCAGAATTTTTTTAGATTTTGTGAAGCCATGCTGTGTGGGTGCCTGGACACCTACGGATACATACAGTTAACATAAGGCAGAAATAAAAAATGACTGGAGACCTTTCTCACCGTTTCCCAAACGAAGCACTTATTTGAAGGAGGCTTGGAGAGCTAGCGAGTAGAGTTTTTCCATCACATTTCAGTCAATGGCTTGAGGTGGCATGGGTAACAGATGACCAACGTGTCATTCCCATTTTGCCTGTTTCTCTTGTCACACTGGTGGATATTTCTTCACTTTTGTTCTACTTTAATATGAAGCACACAGATGTTTCAGAACAAGACTTGACTTCTGACCTTGGGGCTTCCAGGGTCAGGGTGCTCAGGGCCTGTGAAATTATCACAAGCTGAGCTAAAGTTTTTATCCATCACAGGAAGTAACCAGTAAGTAAGAAGTTAAAAAGGATCTTTGTCAGAGAGACAAGATGGTCTCAGTAAGGGTCAGCTTCTGTAGTCTGCTGTCTCTGCAGGAGATACATGCCTGAGAGGAAGAATATAATATATAACCATTGGCACATCACATATCTGTCATGCAAAACTAGACCTGAGAAGTATATTTAATGTACCCCGATTGTTTTTTAAAAAATCAAAGGATATTAGCACCTGGCTCTCGTAGAGGTAGTTTGAAGTCTTCCACTGAAAGCAGTTTAATAAAATAACACAGACACTGAAGCAGAGGTGAGATATAAGTGAAATAAATCTTGAACTATTTTTTTCACAGTATTAGTTTGCCAGATTTTATTTTGTTATGCTCTCCTTTTCTCTTCAGCTTTATATCCATATGACATTTAGTAATTGCAAAAAAAAAAAATGGAGCAGCTGATGGGCAATTACTGTCTTTCAACAAATACGTATTTGTTCACTTTCTCTCACGCTTTGTTGGGGCTAGATGATGGGGGTAGTATAGCAGCTGCACCATGTAGCAGCCACACTACCCCTACACTTGCTGTACAAGGATTTTGGGTCAAGCAATCCATAGAAGTGTAGGTTACAGAAGTTACGGAGACCCTTTGCACAGCTGCTGCAGACTCCGCTTCTCTTACAGGAGAGTCTTGTGAAGCATGTGGCTTTAATTTGGAGCAGAGCTTTCTGCCTGGGCCCTTTGCATTTGATTGTGCCTTTAGGGAGAAAGAAAACAAGCCAAAAAGACAGAAAAGTCTTGATTCATTGATTCATTGAGTTTTCAGTGAATCTTTTAAACTCATTTTGCATGTTTGGTGCTGATAGACCTGTCCCAATTCTTTAAAATTGTCTTAATCACCAGAGATCTCAAGTTCATCACTTCTTCATTATGTAAGGCACTTGATACAAAACTGACACATTCATGTTAAGCACGGAAGAAACTTGATAGGAAGCAGTGGCTCGTTCATGGAGTTTAGTAGCATGATGTGGGCAAAGCAAGGCAGAGCTGCTGTTCTGGAGCAGCACAGGAAAACTTTTCAGCCTTGTAAGGGCAGAAAAATGTCCAGGTGCTCCTTTGTGTGCAGTTTTTAAGGGAAATGATACAGAAAAAGCAGCTTGGCTCAACCTCTCCTCTTTCCTCTACTCATTAGGTCCTCCACATGCAGTGCTGGGATGCAGGCGCTTACCACTCATTTTGGTAAAGAAACCAAATTCATAACAGAGTAACTGACCAGCAGTGGTGAAGGTGGTAAAAAAGGAGAAGCATTTTTGTTTATTCCTACCACATAGTCTTAGCTTTGAATTTGATCTCACAGCAAAAATCAAGCTATGGTTTGGAAGTCCTTTATAAAACTAACAGTAATACTTGGCTACAATTTTCAAATATATGCCACATCTAATATTTCAGTTGGAATCTGCAGCTTTTTGTTTTCATATTTGTGGCCATGAGATGTTAAGAGAAGCAGCACAGATCTGTAACATTATAAGTGAATTCACAGAAACTGTTATGCAGTTACTGCAGTGTAGGCACACATTTTCTGTACCGTACTGAGTCGCAGACTACTAGGAAAATAATTGAAAGTGATTGAACATGTGTGGGAAGTAAAGTTCCACCAATAAATGTAGTTAGTTATATTGTTTATGGCTTGAATTACAAATGCTAATTATAAACCATATGTTAAAATGTATCTTTATATTTAGTAATTAAAACTTTGTGTAATTCTGGTTTGAAATTAAATGTACATCTAATAATATCTAGATGTAAATTACTTTTTAAATACACAGCACTAAAAATAGTTGTGGGGGTCACTGTGTTGCGCTAATTACTGATTTTAAAAATCTCAAAACATGATTCATGAACACATCTCATCTTCTTACTTCCCTAGCCAGTGTAGTCAGGGATTTATTTTCAGAAGCATCTTGCTGTAGTCGATGGTAAATCGTGGAACTTTCCCAACTCCTAGCTTATAATAATTTTCTGAAATTTAACAGAAACTGAGAATTTCAAGTTGATGGAGTCAATTTTATATTTAGTTTACAGAAAATAAGTTTCTGGTACAACGCCTCCTGTGAGTTTTTTCTGCCAAATTTTGCAGGTTTACAATTATTTCACTTTAAAAAGAATGTTTTTCCTTGTCATTGCCTGCCTGAAAGACCCTCACAGAAGGAGAACAGATAAACTGTGGACCAGTGCTTACCTGAGTCTTGTGACCATCCACTGCACATCTGATTACAATACTATGTCCTGCCTGCCAGTAGAGGTAGAAGGAAGTGGTGGTCCTAGAATGCTGCATGGTATTTAAAACTATCTGTGTTTGTCATTTTAGAAAACATCCATGACAACTACTTGTTTCAGAATCATGAGAATTGTGAAATCTAAGCTTTCAAAGTTGTCATTTAGGTAGTCAGTATCATGAGATCTTTTTTTTAAAAAAAAAAAAGTGGAATATTCCTCCTCTTTGCTTTGTATATTCTTGAGACCTTAGGCTTTGCTTTTTCATGGGTTTACTCAGCACCTAAAGAACCAGAAGTGCACCTTTTTGGTTCTGCAGTAACTCTATCACTGTGGTTAAGCGATATCTTTAAGAGAAAAATGCCAAACGTCATGATAATCGTGACAAAATTAAGAAGATCAGCATTGTTATCCCCAGCCTACAGCATTCACTTAAAAATGCAAAGCGAATGTGATATAATTAAATAACAAAAAGGGAAGTGGGTCCATTGTCTCTGAGTAAATGAGAGACATTCATTTGCTGGCTAGAATGTTGGATATGTATATTGACAATTCACACAAAGCTGTAGATAAAAGTCTGTCTGAACGTGTGTCTGTGTGTGTATTTTTAAGCATCTTTGTTAAAGTGAGTGCCCTTAAAACACACTGTTCAATTACTGCACCCACTGTAGTGTGCTAATTCCATCAAAATCAGCCAATTTTGTCAATTTAAAATAATTTTAGTCTCATCATTTTGAGAAATGCTCTGCAATACACTGCCACTTTGTTTTGTTGTATTGTGCTGAGTACAGTGAGGAGACCTGACCCAAGCTAGAGATAATAGGTGTTGTAGTGATAGAGATGATAAATGGACACCTGCTGAACTACCTGGGAGTCTCTGTGGCTGCACCACCATTCTGGCACAAGCAAAAGGCAGTTTAAGAGCCTTAATGACTTGGCTGTGAACCTGTCACTAGCTTTTCATTAATTTAATTTTCTGAAATTTGAGATAGAATCATCTGTTTATTTAGATCATTATTTATATATTTCTATGTAAATTTATTTACTTAGTGACGTTTGGGTCAAGAACTGATAAGCATGTATTGGGTATGGTTTATATGCAGCTCTTAATTCCCCATTCTGACCTACTGAATTGAAATCGATCTGCTGATGTGAGGCAGGAATAATACAAGACCTGTAATGGTCGTAAGTATGGGAGAGAGAGAAGAGGAGCCAAGAAGCAAAATTTTGGTGACCAAGATCTGTACTGGAGGAAACATTTAGTTATTTTGGCTATACTTTGTTCAATAGATAAATGTTTGTTCATCTGAAAAGGGACAAACAAGAAATGATGGTGAACAGTGGGGCCTAATGAAGAAACAGCACTGGATTTTGTAAAAAGAGTTGAGCAAGACTGAGGCTGCTAGCATTCACCAAGGTTTGGCTTTTTTTTTTATTTGTGATGCTAATTGTCACAAAGCATAAGTGTGCAGTAATAAAATTGCCTCAAGACATAAAGTCATGAAGTCACCATTAATACTCAGGATTGCAATTTCTATATTCATATTTCATTCTATAAATGAAATAATGCAAACTTTAAGATACATTTAACTGCTAGCTATCTGAATGCATTTATAAACTGTGATTCCATCAATAGAAAACAGCAAAGAAGGAGAAGTTCTTGGACTTAATCAGCAATAGCTGTAAGTGAATGACCTGTTAAAGCAATAGAGGAGGCAAATGTGATCCTGTGATTTGTTCGCTCTTTCTATCAGGGGAAGAGAAATATTAATGCTGGCCAGCACACTGGTGAGATTTATCTTAGATAATTTGAGGCAATTCCGATTACCCACTCTCAGAAAGATTAATTCCAGCTGGAAGAGATACAGGAAAGAGGTGTAAGGATGCTCAGAGCGATGGAGAACCCATTTCACTAGAAAAGATGAAGAACTCAATCGTGTGATGTGATGCAGTGCCACATGGATGTCTTACCTGCCCTGAGCACCAAGATCAATATAGTCACAAAAAGCATGCGCACATCCTCCAGGCTTATCGGTCTTAATAAGAACTGTGTAATTTCCTAATGGTTTTACATTAACTTCAGTAGCTTCTGAAAAAAAGTAGGTTCAAGTGCTTATACTGTGTTGTGCTACGTGAGACTTTAAAAAAGCACATCTTGTTTAGCCTAGCAAAGGAAAGCTTAGAGGGACTGATAGCACTCTTTAAATACATCAGGAGAGTAAACAGCAGGGAGATAGAGCCATTTAAGCCAAAGAACAATGTTGGCACAGGAACAAATGGATTAAAAGTGGCCATGAATAAATTTAGGGTAGAATTAGGTCTCTCACCATTAGATCAGGAAGGCCTATTTGGGAACAAGAGGACTGGGACAAAACTCCTACCCAGCTAGGCCCACATGTGAGAAGAATTATGTGCATAATTGACTGGGACAGTCAGGCCTTGATCTGACCCAGGAGTCTATGTTCTTGTGAAAGCAAGCGTGTGCAGGTGGCTATTTACAGCTGCAAACAATTGGACCCACTTTGGATTAATTTTTCTACAGATGGTGCCTCTCTGGCTCCAGGCTCACTCCATGGCCAAATTTCCCACCTAAAACTCAGAAAACGCTGAGTTTGATCCAAAACCAGATCAACTCCCCTAAACATCAGTGTTGGCAAACAACTTTTTTTTTTTTCTCCTCACTTGTTATTGAACATAGCGGACTTATTTTTGCCAATGCTTTTTGAAATGTGTAAGTTTCAGCTTTCAGTAGAAAGCAACAAGGATTGCAGATTCAGTAGTGAGTGGTTACATCAGTGAGGAAATGAAATGGATTTATCAAAAAGCATTCAAGTATCTTAATAAGTGTCACTGCTTGCTCTATTGATAGCAACTTCTTATCACGTTAGGCTGATATATACATACAAGTATATGTATGTTTGTATATTCTTTGCCCTTATTAATACAGGGCATATAAACATTTTAGACAACTGTTGAGTTTTCCTTTTTCAGACCGAGTAATTAAGCTAACAACTATGCACTGATATCATTATTTCCCTTGCTACCATGTATTATTATTATCCATTTGCACTGTGGAGGCAATCACATACGAGTGTCTTATTGTGAAGAGTTTGCAGCCTACAGAGTCTTAACAGGAAGAGGCAGAGGAATGATGAACGATCACCAAGTAGAGGCTCAGAGTACCACAGCTGCATTTTCTTTTTCATTTTTTTGTTTGGTTTAGATGCTGTGTAGGCATCCTGTTTCTTAGTTTAACCCCATCCCTGTCAGCCTTGCTACTGGATGACAGGAGAGGATCACTTCCAGAGCAGGACTGAAATTTTGAATATTCATCCCTACTTGTTACTTTGCTCTGGATAACTTTCTCAGCCTCATTACTTTTTGCTTCATCTTAATCATTTGCTAATTTAGTATCTCATGCTTCACTCAGCTCAGTCCATGGTCTGCAGGCTAGCAGTATATATGCCCCATCCCTGCTTCTTCCAAAAGGAGAAGGGCAGTGTTTCATGGCCCAGAACGATACACTGAATGCTAATTGCCTGCACCACCCATCATTACTTTACATCTCATTGGCCATTTCATATTAATTTTCTAGTTTGACACCAGAGTTGGAAGGCTAAATTATAAAACAAATGAAAAACAGGAGGAGGGTAAAAGTTAAGAGTTAGTTGGAAGTCCATTTATTTGGAAATGCATGTTCATTGTTGAAGAACAAGGGCAAAACACTTCTTGCATTTCCCTACAGTGACTTTTTTAGAGACACATGATCTCAGTAGTTACATATTTTCATAATTTCTTTGCATTATTTTAAATTCAGTACCCTACACAGTGAGCTGTTATTTTTAGATTCTGGTATGAAGAGCTTTCTGATCTTTCACAATTGTTCTCATACTTCCATCCCCTTGTATTTGTAGTTGCCCAGTAATTTATATAAAACTAGGTCTTCTTTTTTCTTTTTATTTTTCTTGCATTCCTTTCTGAATTCGGTATTATTTGTCAACATTTCTCTTGCAGGTTGCTGAGCTCTGTATTGTAAGTGTAGTTACTACAGTCAGCTCAAGGCAAACTTCAGCACCCTTGTTCTGCACAACATTTTGGTCGATGCAGACAACACAATACTAGACTTTTTTTTGCAAAGTTGCTTTGAATATGGTACCCATTAATGTTCACAACTCCCTCATAGTATTTTAGTGTCCTCAGTTTCTCTTTTCTTGGTGATAAGGAATTTAGTAGGCGACCTTTTTTTTCCAACAGTATTATATCTCGTTCTTCCAAATTAAATTTATCTACCCTTGCTACACAGGATGACAAACCAGATTGTCATAATGATCCTTATTGTGCTAGAAATCTGTGAATCTTGGAAGCTTGTTTTTATATTTCTTTCGTGCCTTACTTCTCTTGGCAGTTTCTCCCACTTTAATGTCACCTGCAAATTTAATTAATTCCATATCATTAATGAAGATTTTAAATAAAACCATATTTGGCATCTCTCCTTATATCTGACTAGAAACTTCCTTCTGGCTCAATAAATTCCTTTGTATTAGTATCCTTTCCTCCTTTGTTTTATCTGTTTTAAATTCTGTGAGACAGCTTACTTATTAGTTTACTTTTCATTTCAAATTCTAGTTTAAGAAAAAAAAAAGCCAAAGCACAGAACCATGTTGGAAGAATACATGGCTTATCCTTTCAGTTGTCAGCATCAGCTTCAGCCCTTGAGTCTGTCAAAGTTAACATGAGGACGTCTGTGTGAAACCGAAGTGTGCAGTACATTGTTGATCCAAATAGTTAACTCCCTACACCCAGGGGAACTCATTCTCATCAGTTATTTACCTGGCCATTAATTTCCTCTCTGGTTGCCCCAACTTCCTAGAGTTACAAATTGTAATCTCTAGGTGTGCACCTCTGTAGAAGTGTTTTCTGTCTGTATCATCTCATGCTCATCGTGCTCTTTCAGACTTGGGGGAAATCCATCAACTGTAGTAGGAGTGCCTTATATCCACTTCTCTGACGTAAAAGATCTGAGTTCACCTCATTACTGGCATCCTAATATTCAGATATACAAGCCATCCTGCTGCTGAGATCTGTTGCATAAATAAAAAGTCCCATCTCTTTTTTTCCAGTTCACTGGCCTGTTTATTACAGGTTTATTATGGGTTTGCTTGTGCAGTTCAGGTTGAACTTAGTAATTTCCCGTGCAAAGTGTTCTGTAGTGCACATCTTCCTTTTTATATTATTTAATCCACCAATTTCTGTCTCTAATCACCAGATACAGCTTTTTGCTGTGCTATATACCTTTCCAGTTTCCTCATCCTCTACAGGTGCCTCTTTTCTGATAGTGGCGCTTCAGGACAAGAAAATGAAATTTTTAGAACATCACTTTATGTACATTTGGTGATTGCACCAAATAATAAATGATCGTGCATTGGACTGACTGAAGATCCAAATAACAAGAGTATTTTTTTTCCCGGAGGTACAATATGAAAAATCTTGGTGTTTAATTTACCTTTGTAGGTTTTATCTCTAGATTGAGGTGCAGAAAAGGTTAATACTAAAGAGTATAGACCATATGACATCATCACAGTCTGAGGGGATTGCAGTTTTTAAATGTGTGGATGGACACTAATAAGAAAGGTAGAAGTTTTGGATTTGTTTACATGATGGGGAAAGTGGGAAATCATATATATTATTCTCTGACAGTTTTTGTGGTGTGTTTAGATTTTATCTGAAATATTAGTCTGTTTTAAATGGTGGATTTTTTTAAATGAAAAAAAATCAAAAATGAACTTGTCTAATTGTTATTTCATATTTTCCCATTTCTGTATCAAGATCTTATGCCAATTAGACTACAGAAGTGCATTGTGTTACTGTTAATTTAAATGTTAATTATGGTGAAAAGTATATGTGTGGCTTTTGTGTGAAACAGTAGAGATTTTATAAGACTTTAAGACCCGGTTTAGTGGATCAACCAAGGGAACTGCAAGTTAATAATATATTAGGCATTGCAAATCCACATGGAGTAAAAGGAATCCAAACATACTTCTGGTGAAGAGAACTCTCACACTGTGGCACTGTAAGAAGCAGCTGGAATTTGCATTTTATCCTAGAACTTTCCTGTCTTTAATCTAGTGAAGATGTGTTTTGTAGCTTTTTCAGTATATTAGTGAAATATTTTAATATTAATAATAGCATGAGAACCAGTGTTTAAATGTTAAAATAATCCTATTTAAGGGCTTTACTTGAGTACGATATCAAGCAAAAATATGTAAGTAGATTTTGCTCATATATTTATTGAGAAAATTGTGCTTTTAATACCACAGAACTGAACTGAGACTTGAATGCATAGGATCAAAACACGAGAGTAAATTTTCCTCACAAATACAAGAAAAATAAATAGTTTAAATAGTTCTTTTGTCATTTTTCCCATTTTCCAAGGCCAATTAAGTGTAAAAGTAAATCCCACCTGTACCACATCAGGATACAAATGTGTAAGGTTTCTGCACACTTGATTAAGCCAAGCCATTTTATTAGCTTGTCAATACCTAGATTATATTTTATCCTAGGGTGGCAGAAGCTGTTTGACAGGAGTATTGTACCTTTGTGCTACGAAGCTAGGAGCAGTTAGTGATCTTCTAAAGCAGAGATTCAAGATGAAAAGTTTTTGTAGGCATCTTTGCCTGTTCCTTCATCATGCTCCTTTCTCTCCCCACTCCCTTTCCCAGGAACAGATGATGAATAATGTTTAGGAAACCAATCTTTGCAGTTCTCCATAGGAAAACTAATTATGTTAGTAGTCTTGATGTACCAAGTCACCACCTACTACAACAAGTAGTTGGTGAACCTGCACGTTCCTGTGGTCATGAATATTGCCTTGTGTACCTTACCAAGTTTTAATTCAATTTTCAGGTGCTTTTGAAGTACTGGTGTTGTATCTGCCAGCTGCTTTGCTTAAAAGCCTTAGTATTTTCTCCAGTTCCTTTAAAATACAATCTTATATAGCTGAGAATAGAAAAAATAATAATCACAGTATTGTTTGAAAGAATAAATTTCAGTCAACAGGGTGGTGACTGTGATGTTAGCTCTCTGGTATTGTATTCTTGTAGCTATAAACCTTTTTATAGATCATGGAGTACTTTACTCAGTAGGTTTTAGAAAAAATCAAAATATCAAAATAACAACACAAATCCTCAGCCACACTCCCCACACCAAAAGCTGGCATATAACTTTCAGCATTTTGGTGAAGTATGTAGATTGTATTTCCTCAGTCGTAAAAAAACTGGGCAAATTAACCCCAGATAATCTTATTTTACTTCTTCGCAGCTTCTGTGTACAGCCCCAGCAGATTTTTAAACCAGCTGTTGAAAATAACCTAGTTTAAGAGTTCACTGTGAACGTGAGGGATTCATCATTATATATTTACTGTCTGAGGCTGATATAGCTGTAAGGTTTTTCAGATTCCATTGATCTATTGCGCATGTTCCCTCCCTGGGTTGCAGGACGTGCTCCTATTTGCATAAGGCCCTGGGCAAGGTTCTTTCTTGCATTGATTGGCCTGTCCAAGGGAGCCTGATGTGCTCTCGCATTGATCACTGTGTCTTTTCTTGGAAGACAGTGTTACACTGAGTTCATCTCAAACATTCTAGGGAGAAGGTAAAACTTTACTGCAGATGTCTCAATTTTATTCACATGTTCCTTTGAGTATAGGCTTTTTTTTTTCTCCAGGATAAGTATTTTTCTTTCTTTTTTTCTTTTTAATTTGGATGCATTCCTGCAGTTCTAGTGCAGTATAGACTGGAATGTATTGGAAAGCTATGTTAAATAAAATCACCATTATATATACCACTTATTCCATGCTGCTTTGTTTTGTTTTGTTTTGTTTTGTTTTGTTTTGTTTTGTTTTCTTAAAAAATAGTGCCTAGAACTTCCAGCAGAAATCAAAACTATTCTCTTTTCAAAGAGGTAGCAATTATAAGTAGAGATTTAATCCAGGAGTGTTGTGTGCTGGTGTCTTTGCTTAGATTAATATTGCCAGTTTGTAACTTGTGTGGTTTTGTACTGTTATTTTCTTCAGACTTACACAGGTACTAAGAATTGCGTCTTTGGAATAAAACTGCAGTTAGATTTTGGTTCTCTAGATCCGTACTTCAGAATGAATCATGCAGATAATACTAAGTTGCTAAGCAGACTGATGATTGATCAGCTCTGCGCTTGCTGATCAGAGATGACAAATACTTTCTTACAATGTCCTTGTTGTTATAGAAGTGGTATGCCACAGGCTGACTTTCAAACCCCAGCTTGAGAGCCAGTTCTTTGCACACCCTTGCAGAGGATGGAGCATTTGAATGATCTCTGTATTCACAAGCAGCATGCAGGAGCACTGCAATCCACGGCTGCGGTTTCTGAGAGCCACGCATTTGCCTACATGCCTAATAATGGAAAAGATGCCCATTCTTATCATCCCTCAAACATATATCTGTGGCCAGAAAACGATTGGACTGGTGGATTTTCCTGCACGTGCAGGTGAAATGTAGTTGTACCTGAAGGGCGGCTCACACCTACTGAATAAGCTGGCATGTGAACTTTACCTAGATCATGATACTAATGCAAGTTGCTGAAAAATAAAATGTTACAGTAATATTCCTCAGCATCACTGAGTTGCTCCTTCGTAATTTTCCAAAAATTTACAGTGGTTATTTTTGTGGATGCTGCAGAATTTTCTTCAAAAGAAATAACTATTCAGAGATACACAGCTGAGATCATATTAACACCATTACATAAATTGCGCAGGGTTTACTTTATCACTTGGATTATAGTTTCATGTCTTTCACAGAAGCAATAATATATTGCATTGTATTGCGATACTTTGGCTTAGGGAACATATTCCTTTGGTCATTCAGTAAAACAAAACTTAGATAAGTATAATTTAGGTAGCGTATATGAAATTTCGTCTTCATTATCATGCAAATGCAGTGAGAACGTAACATTTCCCAAGATGTCATTTGACTATTAGGATCTTTAGAAAATGGCCTCTCAAAGCCACAAAGCTAATATTCCAGAAGAAAGCTATATAATGCCTAAAAATTGTCTATCCTTATTCAATATGAATAACAAATGTAATAGGACAGGCCATTATTAAAATCGCAAAAGAATGTGTTGACCTATTGGTACAGAGGATCTTTTCTGGTTTTTTCATCTATGATGAATTCCGAGCTTTCTGTAGCATAGAGGAGGAATGTATAAATACAGATTTCAAAAACCTATAGGAAAAAAGTTGGATAGTAGCCAGAAATCTGTTCTTTTTTGTTTTAGTGTATAAATGAAATCAGCGCATATTTATACTGATAACTATTTTGTTACATGTAATAATGTGCCATGTAAGTAGTATAAATACCGTATTGTCTGCATTGTGCACAGATTGTGCATCTCCAATACTCTTAACTTTCTGTAAGCTGTCTTTTGCTGAGATTTGAGTCCATGAACATAGAAGATAGGCACTGGCTAAATATGAGCTAATCTTTTAAGTGGGGAGTGGAACTTGCTTTCTAATTCTGAAATGAAAGAAGAGTCCGAGCATCTCGTAGCAGCCCATTATCAGTGTTATTCAGTTGAAGAAAAATACTGGACTTAGTTATATGTGTGAACTATGCATGGCAACAAGACCCCACAAATTTTGGGTAGTAAAAGAGATCTTTTGCAGACAGCTTCAGTTTTGAAAAGGAAGGGCAGAACACAATTGGTTTGTAAGCAATTAAAATGAGGAAAGGAAATCTGATCTCTTCAGGTGGACATACTGTCTGGGGAAGAAAAAGGGGGAAAAAAAAGAGTATTCAAAGCATGAATAACGTTGTGCCGTTAAAGAGAGTGGAGGTATTTGAAAAATGCGATGAAGACGTATGTAGGTACTTGCAGAGTTTCATATACACTCTGTCGATGTTACACAGTGAGGTTTTCTCAGCAGATATTTGCAGCCTCAAGTGGTGTTCTGGATTTGTTGAAATAAGTATTTCGAATTGGTGTAACTAATTGCGTGGTTGCTGGGTATCTTCAACATCAAACATGCAGGACAGTCCTTTTACTGATAGGGTCTGAGTAAAATCAGACACACAATGTGAATAACACATATTTTTAAGTTATCCTGTGAAAGATTTAACTTCCATGGAAAAAAAAGCGATGTTTTTCAGACCCGGGGCTGATATTATCCAAATAAGTACATAAATAATGAAATTCCAAAGTCTGTAGGGCTTTTTTGTTGTTGTTTTATTTTTAGTTTGTAAAACTGTAGTATTTTGAGATTGGAAAAATTACAGAGATGTCTGAAATGTCATCCCTCTTTCGTGTCACTAAGACATTTTCATTTTACAAACATGTTACTAAAGATAAAAGGTGGTTCTGTGTTGTTTTGCTAGGGAGATCTTTTCAAAGTCCAGGTATTGCTAATGTGACAGACATCATGTAGCAATTAAAAATATTTCTCACCACTTCATTCCTACCTAAACATTTCTACTCTCCATGCATCGTATTTGGTATCTGCCCTTCACTCCAAACCTTTTGATGAATTAACTGGCAAACTTCCATCACATGTAAGATGGTCTGGTGCATTTTTTGAGTGAGAGCTATGATGTGACATTAAAGTTTATTTATGTTTTTTTTTTTTTAAGATGAAATGGAGTGTTTAAATGATCAAGAACTCCCAGACAATTGTGATTTGATGCAGCACTCTGAAAAAGGCATTGATAGAGCTTCACAGTCGTACCTCAGAAATGCTGATTTTCTGCCACATTCATATTTTGAGAAAAGATGGCTCTGGGTATGATACAGATAGTCTGCTTAGTGCTAGATTTAGTGGGGTCATCATTTCAGCCCCACTTTATTGCTGAAAGGGCAATGGGTGGTGGTATTCTTACTGAATAATATGCAGCAAGGACAAAACAATTAGAATCATCCTGCTCTGCAGAGTCTTATGCTTTTCCCACCACCTTTTCTTTCTACAGAAATAAAAGCAATCGTCCTGCTCAAGTAAAGGCTAAACCCCTATTTGCTTGGGAAAAGTTGATTTTTACTACGTGATGTAGAAAATAATAATATTTGCATTGTGTTGGATCTCACTTCTTTTGTATGCACTTGATACATTTTTTATATTTTGAAGCATTCTGTTAAGTACAATCTAAGTGAAGTTTTTTACACCATAATTGTGAAGCAAGTGCTATAGAAAAAGAAATTTGAAATTTCAATGTCACTATATTTGGGAGATTTGCATGAATCTGTGGAAGGGGTAGCAAGTCTATAGTCTGTAACTGCACAAAATTAAAATTAGTTATATAATGCACATTCGCCGAGACACCTTATTTTGAAAGAAAAAGTCTTTCTGCCTTCTGCTTCTCTCTGATATGTACTCAAGTAACTTTCTGCAGTTTCAAGAAATATTTCTAAATCAGGTAGCATGGGAGACGCATCCTACAGGAATAAGCATTCACTCGCATTTGGCTGGCCAGCTGAACATGCATGTGTGCCAGCGTGCTGCGCATTATCAACGTAAAATTCCTGGTAAGTTCTAGCAGCCTAATCCCTTTAGCATTAGAGACCCACTGATGACCGTGATGGGGAAGTGTGTCTCTATCCCTCCCTCACACAGGTGATGGACTGTGCTAGGGGTGCACTGGTCACAAGGTTCCTCTTCTGCCAGTGACACTCATGCAGTGCACGTGCACACACGCTCATATGTGCTTTATGTGCGCGCTTAGCATCTTCAGGCCAACTATGTGTATTGTGAAATTAGGGTATATGCTGAGGGTTTAGTTAATTTTTGGCGACCCTTCTGAATGCAGCTCTGAGTGCTATTTGGTGTGGTAGAGTGATGCTCCGGGGCACCAGGCCACCGCGTTGTGCCTCCTGCTCCTTAAAATAGCTGCTTGTGCCTCTGCAGCACAAAGAGAAAATGGTGAAAGATTTCTCATCTCTGTAACATATATATGTACCTTCATCTTCCTCTGTCCACGAGTTTTGTTTTGCTTAGGTTGGGATCTTGGGGTCAGAGTGATGTACATTGCATGCAAAACCATTAATGGGAGGTAGCCACAGGTACACCATCCGCCCTGAAATACAGGTGAAGCATTGCAGCTATTATTACCAGCTTTTTCAGAGTGCTGAGTTGCTGTTAAAATCAAACGAGGAGAACTTCTAGATCCACTTTTCTGTGGTTCAAATTAAGCCTAAATGCGTATATGCCATTTAGAGACTGTAATGAATCTTACACAATTAAAGTTTCATCTGCAATTGTACCCTAATAGTTATTGTATCTAAATACAAATCTACTGTCATTCCCAACACTGCATTTCCAGTCATTTATCTCTTTATTTTCCGCCTTCACTTTAAACAGGAATCAATTTAGAATGTACATCGTAATCTTTTTGTAAAAGCCTAATGATGTACATTGCTTTTTAAAATGTGAGGATGGGAATAAAACTCTATTAATGCTTTACACGGAAAAACAGAACACAAACATCGTGTGATTTGAATATATTTATAAATAGTCACTTTCACTTTTTATGCAAATGAAATTGGGCAGCGCTGTCAGACTTCCACTCTTCCTCCTTTATGTAATTATCAGAGTGGCTTCTCTGACACTTGCTGTGTGCCTCTCGGCGCACCTGTAACGGTGCCATCTTGCTCCGCTCCTTTATGCCTCGTGCCTTTGTCTCCTGTTCCACTGCCCGCGCCCCGCCGATGCTAATGGCCGCGTGACGCACGCTGCCACTCGCGGGACCAACAGATCGCGCCTCTTTGTCGAGGGCCCATGCAGCAGAGTGGCAAAACGCGCCGACCCGGTACGGCAACGACACGTGCTGAGCTGAAGTTTCGCAGCCTGGTTCGTCAAGGGGAAATCTGGGGGCACGCTGGTGGAGTATTTCTGTATGCAAAAAGGTAATTCGCTAAGAGGCACTGAGGTTATGCTGTGAAACGATTGCTGCCGGCGTGACAGCGTTCGCCTCCGGTTAAGGAGAAAAGGGTGGAAAGCATCAAAACGCGGTGGGTTCGGGCAGGCCGCACGTAGGACCACGCGTGGCGTGGGCACGGCCTCCGAGGAGCTCCGCGAGCCGCGCCTGCCCCGCGCCGCCGCTAGGGGGCACTGTGTGCTCGTCCTCGGCCGCCGCGCCGCCGCCGGGTCCGGGGCCGCACGCAGCTGCTCATGGAGCCTGCTCCCGGCCGCCGCCGTGCCGCGCGTGGGAGTGCGGGGCGAGCGTCCTGCCCAGCCACCGTCCAATTGTTTTCCACCAGAAACATGATTCTGGAAGGCTGCGTTTGTGCTGAGCTGGGGTTTGGGTCCCTCGCCAGCTGTGCCTGCGGCCGGCAGCTGCAGTTGGCAGCTTCAGAAAGGAATCAGCGCTGAGGGCTTTGGTAACTTGTTGGCACAGAGGTCGGGAGGAGGATGAGCACGGGACAGGAGTGGGAAGTTCACAAAGCACATCTTCTGATCCTGTACAACATATATTGATTGTACGGATTACGTGGAACTCTTCCAAATTCAGGCATTTTTTTTTCCATGTGTGGACTCTTTTAGTTGTGTTATTTGTAAAAATGTTGAGTAATCAGATGAATCACATTAATAGAAGCAGGTGTTATTTCACAAACATCAGAAAGATGATATCAATGTTAGACTTGTAACCAAAATACTAGCATTCTATCTCAAAACGAAAATACCGAACGCTGCTGTTATCCTATTTGCGCCTCCCGTAGCCAGCAGAACACTGTCGAGTGCAGCATGCTGCCGGGATCCAGCTTTCTCTGTGGCCGTGGAGTTCCAGCACCCAGGGTTGGAGCTGTGAGGCTCCAAGTAGTGCTTGTCCCTTCAGCAGGAGCTGCCATCTGAAGCAGGATCCTTCACTCCCCAGTGCTGCTGGGTCTAGTTCTGGCTCTGTGTTCCAGTGTTCAGCACTAATATTTGTTTCTGGTTAGCTGTCACTGACTTCGTCTTAGCACACACATTTTACTGGAGAAAGCGTGTGTAGGTGGGTGCTTGTGTTGACCACAGTTCTGTCTTATCGCTGCAGATGATCAGCTGATCAGGTGGCAGGCGTTCACAGTAACCAAAGGTTTGGGCAGACAGTAGTTCTAACGTTCAGCTTTCTGAAACTTCATGATTTCATCACACGCCAAATGTAATTTTTTAATAAACTTCTAAAGTACTGCCCTAGCCATAACTATAGCCATTAAAAAGTAGATCGATAGAACAACAGATTATATTCTGTGCAGTGAATTGAAAATATTTTGTGCGAGTCCTGCCTAATCTCTTGTAAATACCAAAGAGATTATGAGCCTTCTCAGTTACTAGCAATGTATTTTAAGCTTTACAGCAAGCGCATAATTTTCTGAAAAATTCTCCTGGAAGTTACTGCACAACTTCAGAGGATAGTGTCGTATGTTGGCTATAAATATGTGGATTTTCTAATTATTTCTGTATGATAATGTGGTATTTTTGGACAGTTTGATCTCCAAGCTGATGCTTAGTAATTGATCTGTCATTTAACAGGAGCAAGCATTGCCTAGTTTTCCTTTATTGGTTCATAAGCAAAAAGGAAAAAAAAATGCTTAATCAATACAGAACAGCTCTTTTTGTATTCACCATTTTATAATTTGAAATCTTACTTTGTTAGTACTAACAGTCTATGAGCAGTGAGATGCCAGAACTGCTATAATAGGATTTTCCCCCTCCTAGCAGGATGTTGCTCATGGCTATAGAAAGTTAATTTCAGATCCTGCTACACTTGCATTAATTTTTGAGACATTGGCTGAGTGTAGTACAGTGAAGAAAAACATGAGCACCACACCACTATGCTGTAGCTAATCGTTTATTACCTCAAGCCAAAGGAAGCAGTGTTAATGTGCAGGCCACAATGTCTGGGAAAAAAAGTAGGAAACTGACAGAAAAGGTCTCCCAGTTTTCTTCCTGAGGGTCTTGAAAAGAGGACCAAGAAGGAAAAGGAGAAACAATAGCTTCATCGTGTCACAAAAGCTCATGTTCACTGGTATTTAAATAGGTCCTGGCATACTTGGGAGGACCACATTAGTACATACAAATAATATTTTATGATGAGACTTACAATACTTACTAAATAATACCACTTTTGCATAAGAAAACTCATCTTTGTGATTGCTTAAAAGTGCAATTTTGATTTGAAAAGCAAGCAGTTTAGGTGCCTATCGTCTGCGATACGCAGCGTACCTCAGTAAAGCATTTATATTCTTTGGAGTATTTGCTGACAAAAGGAGCATGCTGTCTCTTCACTTGCCAGTAAGGGATCTGTTGACTCCACAGCTATGTAAAAACCTCTCATCAGCACCTATTTTAATCAGCAAGAACTTTACTATAAATCATTATCAGAAAAAGCATTGTGCTACACTTTTATACCAATACATTTATTTTGAAATTAATAGGGAAAAATAGTACAGAGTCTGTGCTTGAGATGGACTAATAAGCGTGCCCATGAGACTTTCCTTTTTAAGCACTAAATGAAAGCTTTTGCATTGCTAACAGGCTACAAAAGTTGCTTAGGTAATAAGACTCTTTTTCTCTTATCAGTAAAAAAGAAAAGGGGAGGGATGGGATGGCTCAAGGGATTGGTAATCAGATTACAAAGTCTTTCACTTCTAGGTCACTGGTTCAAATCTGCCCCCTGTTTAGTAGTGACCAAAAGCTGTTCCCAGCTGATGGCTTTTCAGTAGCCTTTGTGAAATGCATTAGTGATCTATATCCAATGTCTAGTGAAAATCACTGCAAGCAGTTGTGTTGGGAGTCTCAACTGAGACCCTTTAAGTAGGAATAAATGACCTACTCACACACTGAAGGGTTTGGCGTTTTATTTTCCAGAAAATTATTTTAATAAGTTAGTGGAGCAGTGCAGCTGAATCTGCACTGTCACAGCTGTTCTGGTCTTAAATAGCAAATCCTGCTTCCCAGGACTGTCACTATCACTTCTCACTAGCACTGCCTCTAAAAATTGTTACCAGCTAGCTTTCTTAAGAATTGGACTGCTATCTCTCAATTTGAGTTGCATGCTATCACTCCAATTTACTTCTGTATTAGGCTGGAAAGATACCATCATAATTGCAAAAAATGAGAACTAAAAAGAAAATTACTAAATTTGTTCATCTTAGAAGAAATGTCATACTTATTAGTAAAATTGATTTTGACATATAGACTGTGAAAACATTTTTATTGATGGATTTAGTGCTGTATTAATGCTGTGGGAGCTATGAGACTGCAACTTTGGTAGGTCTTAATGCTATATGTGACTTACATCACCAAAGATGATGTAAGAGAGAAATGTTGGAAGAGTGTTTTAAAATGTATTACTGAAAATGAGGGAAAAGAGAGAATGCTCCCCAGTTCCTGCAGAAGAACCTTTTTGTGTGTACATTTGCTAGTGCCATCTCTTGCTGGGTTTTATTGTCAGATATTTAAATGGTACCTTTACAGATTTGGCTCTTGTCAGCATTTTGAAGTGCTATTTTCCTTCGGGTAGGAGAGTGCTAGAGGACAGTTGCTGTAAAGAGAATGTAATTTCTGGTTCATTAATACATGAACCTGAAACGACTGTTCCATGTACTTCGTACATTTCCATGGGAATCACATTGTCAGTTTAGAGGTGTTTTTTTTAGTCTGCAGGGATGCACGCAACCCATTATGAAACTGTGGCTCTTTCCCCAAAATTAAATAAAGAAAAACTGTATTTTGTTTGACTCAGTAGGAATGCTGCATCTACGCCACTGTAGATATTTTTGTACAGAGAGCAGAGCTAGGTATTTCATCAATCATAAATGAAGTGTGGTTTGATCAAACAGATCGCATCCACCAGCTCCCTCATTACCTGCATAAGCCTCTGCCAGGACGTCAGTGGTAGCGCTCAGCCTGCAAAGCATAGCATGTGTGCCTGCTGGCAGGAGCTCGGTTCGGGGCTTCAGGCTCTGTCCTGTGTGATGCTGTGCACGTGTGACAGACTCACTGTAAGGCTAAGGATTTCTGTGAGTACCTGTTGTTTTATCTAATCCCTTTTTTTATTTTTAATTTTCATTGAGCATGTGCATCTGCTCTCCTGTGCAAGGCAAACTGCCTTTAGGGTAACTGGAGGGGCAGAAGACAGTGAGAACTCTTGTGATGGGTGAGGAAACAGAAGGATTTGGTGCTGGGAGTGTCATTATTCTGGTCAGCGCCTTCAGAGAGGAATTTGAAAGGATACAAGAAATGTTAACCATGTCAGCTGTGGGGCTGTGGTAATTATAGACACATAGAACTGTACAATATCCCAAGTTGGAAGGGGCCCACGAGGATCATCAAGGTCAACTTCTGGCTCCACACAGCACCACCCAACATTCAAAGTCTACATTGAGAGCGCTGTCCAAACACTCCTTGAACTCCAGCACTGAGGCTGTGCCCACTGCCCTGGGCAGCCCATTCCACGCCCACCGCCCTGTGGTGCAGACCCTTTCCCTGACCCCCAGCTGCCCCTCCCCTGACACAGCTCCATGCCGTTCCCTCGGGCCCTGTCACTGTCATAGAGAGCAGAGCTCAGCGCTGCCCTCCGCTCCCTGTGAGGAGCTGCAGCCGCCATGAGGCCTCCCCTCAGCTCCTCTGCTCTGCGCTGAGCACACCCAGGGACCTCAGCCATTCCTCACACGTCTTCCCTTCCAGACCCTTCACCATTTCAGTCCCATTCAGAGGCTGGTGGGATACCAGGAGGTCTGTGTCCAGAGCGGGGTTTGCAGAGCTAGGTAAAAAAAGTAACAAAAAGTACAGGTGTGGAAAAAAGAAACCCCAATTGGCATGCTTATATGCATCCAAAATGCACCTTCTGCAGATAACGTGTGTTGGAAACCCACACGACTCTCTGTCTTGTCAGAGCATGCTGGGACCTGCATTTCTGTCCTAGAATCATAGAATCATTGAGGTTGGAAAATACCTCTGTGATCATCAAGTCCAACTGCTAACCCTGTGGACATGGGATCCACACTGCACAGTGCAAGGGGTGAGGGTGAGAGGCATCACTGGGCTTCATGGGGCCACTCTATCCAGGAGTGAGGGTTTGGAAGCCAGAGCCGTTCCTTCCAGAAGTTCACGCAAAGGTTATAGGGGAAAAAAAAATTAAACTGATAACATTGGCTGCACAGCTGTTAAGCTTAAAACAGCTTCCTTTCATGTCTGCTGTGAACGTTCACTCCTGTTCCACAGGGGAGCCCAGTTAGTGTTCCAGCTGCTACTTCAGGCCCACTGCTTTGAGATGCACCAGAAGTGCTTCAGGAACAGGCAAAAGGGCTGACTTGTGGGACTGAGCTCCTGAGAACACGGTTTGTCTGTGCCTCGCTTTTCTTGTGAATCTAACCAACGTTTTAGAAAACACCAGTTAACGGAGGTAACCTCCCAGTGGGGCATTCATCCCCGTGTGATCATGCTTAGTGATTCAGGGGTACCTTTACGTGGCTTTAAGAGCCATATCACATGTGGAGGAGTGTGAAATGAAGCCTGTCTAGTGTGTTGGGTTGTTTAACAGGACTTTGGACAAAAAGGAACAGAATTAAAGCTCACTGTTGCTTTTGCTTTTAGCATTGCTTATGAAACTTAGGAGATCAGAGGGTCATGGGGAATATCTTGCTAGTGATGTGTAATGGTTTGGAAATAAACTCCAGGGGTGGCTCCAGCTGCCTTTGATCTAACTAAACGGCTATTATGTATATTCTATTTAACTTATTTTAAAATTAGGCAAAGAGCATACAAGAATGCTTCTCTGCGTGCTAGATGCCTGAACTTCCAACTGTGTGCTCAGGACCAAACAAAAGGAAAATGGTTCGCTTTCAAGGAGCTTATCATTTGGTAGATATATAACACAAAGCAGGCACAAAATGCTATGGGAAAGAGGAACTGACATTCTACCTTATCCCATGTTTTTAACATTTTGAATTTTTATTGCTGAGGGCCAGGATTTGCAGATTTCACACAGAGTCTTTTGCCTGTGATTTTATTTTATTTTTTTTAAGTAGAACTTCGTAAGTCAAAAGTGATGAGCTCTTGGCTTAAAAAGATGGATAAGTACTTAAATCCACAGTAGGCCTTTTTTACAAAGCACATCAGAAACTTTGAAGAGCATGTGCAGAAAATTTAGCAGACATGAGTTGAGAGCAGTGCAGGGGTGTCTGATGCCCCCAGTCTTGTGGGACCCTGGTGAGCTCCCCAGGCTCCTGTCACCACAGGAAGAGATTCTTCAGGCCCTGCCTGGTGGCCCCAAGGCACCAGCTGTACTAGCCCTGGCTGGCTTTCTGGCCTCCCTGCCCAGAACTCTCCCTAGCAATCCCAGCCTGCCCACTGGTACAGCCTGCCTTCAGGAGTGACCTAGTGAGGGCTGGGCAAGAGCTGCAGAGAAACTTTGGGATGGCAGCCTTGATGTAACCACCAGAGTCCAATCCAACATTTTCAAGACAGTGCCCTCATTTCCTAAGGTTTCCTAAGACTGGTGTTTTATTTTCACCACTCTTAACATGCCAGAGTCTCCCTTTGCTGCTTGTGTGTATGGAACTGTAGTATATTTTGCTAAAAAAGCTTGTGTGTGTTAAGCAAGTACCTTCCTACATGAGAACCTGGGAATTATCAGTGTTTGTGTGCAGTATCCGTTGTCCCAAAACGTAGGCACTGTAGCATTCATTTTACTCTTAGAGTGTCTTAAGTGAGACTCCTCATTCTTCTGTTGACTCATCACTACCTGGCATAACTTCTCTGACTAATAATGTGTCATAAGTACTTGGGGATGATCTGTGGTGTTTTATTAACCAGCTCTTAGTGAGGGCAGCAGGTAGGTAGTAATGCACACTCTCCTTTAGGTTATTCAGTAGTAATCATGTGAGCAAGGCATGAGTGATGGACAGGCTAGCCCAGGATCACTGAGCACACCAGGAGGATAAACACAAAAACAGCACTTCTTCGCAACCTGGAGTAAGCAGGCTGTTATGCTTTAATCACCAGCAATGCTTGTTTCTCCTGTCACCCCGACTTCAAAGCCCACTTGGGTCCAGAGGGCATCAGTGTGACCTCTCATCTCATTGAGGTAGCATCCTAGCCCTAGCCCATCTAGAGATGCTGGGATTTAAGTCAGCCGTTGGGGCAGTGCCCCTCCTCCCAGACCTACCAAATTGCGGATCTGTGCCCAGCACTGTCAGGGAGTGAGGCTGTGGGCTTCCTTTGCTAGTACAGCCATGCCTGACAGTGACAGGTATGGGGCATGGACCAGACATTTAACTTTAATGCGTGCCAGTTATGAGTGTCCGTTCTGTTCTTTGAATTGGAAGATCTTTATCTGAATCATTTGTCAGTGCTTCTGAGTGCTTCACAAAAGCCTTGTACTTTTGAAAGATTTTGTCCTCCATGGAGCCACCTTAGCTGTGCTACTACTTCCCCATCTCGTAACCGGATGGAAAATGTTTGATATCTGGTAGCATGTCCAATGCCTGATAAAAGAGACCTTATAAAAATGTATTCAGTATTTCCCTCTCTGCTTTACTGTTTTTTCAGACTTTGAAGATTTCAACCGTATTGCAGTGTGTTTGGTTTAATTTGGTTTTCAGCCACAGATACGCACTCTTTTTTTGGCGAAGAATCATGTGTGGCAGCAGCATATTAGCGAGACTGAAAACAGAAATTGGTGTTCTTCTTCTTCGGTTGAATGCAATAGTAAATCCTAATTTGCCATTCCCTGACTGTGAAGAGAGATATCTTTGTGAGTTTGTGTGACACCAAAACCTTCAGTTCACATATCTAGCCCAGAGACCGTGCCTGTGGGGAGACTTCTCCTTCCTGAAGTTTCTCAAAGACTGGAAGAGTCGAAGCTGAAGCTTCAAAGGACAGGAAGGGTAAATGCTGTCTTTTCCTCTTGCTGAAGTGGAAATCCATCTGTTTGTGTTTAAATAACAAGGGTGTTAGACTTCATGTCCATCTGTGAGGTGCTGAGCTTAGCATTCAGTTTTTCCTTATTTTCGAAGTCAGGCCTTTTGAGAAAAAAATAATGCATATGCTGATGTGTACCCATTTAACAGAAGTAGGGTCAACTTCATAAAGTTCTTGCACAACCAACGTTAATGATCTAAGGAGGACTTGCGCTTAAACTTAGGCAATCTTCCGTTTCTGTAAATATGAGCTAAAACATAAGCAAACTGAATATTCCACTGAAAAATGTGCCACAATAATATTTGCATAAAACTTATAAAAATTTCCAAGAACTGTTCACATCAAACCAATGAAGAAGGAATACCATTTTGCTCTGTTGCATTCAATACTTCATGCAAAAACAGTTAGTTATTTGATAGTTTCACATTCATTTAACTAATATGATTGTTCACTTGTAGACTGAGTTCTGGATTTACACATTATTAAAACATGGTAAAATTATTTTCATAACTTACTTGAGACTATGTTTTTCATTAGATACGAGCCATTACTTTAGTGATGCTATAATATCAAAACAAAAATCCAACTGCTTCTATCATTTTATTTTCAAGCCTTGTATTTTCATGCTTTTGTTAAACACTGATTTCAGAAATGGTTTAGCTAATTTGTTATCACAGAAATTTAAGTATTCATTCCATATTTATCTCAGTAATATTCAAGAACCTGCATATTCTGGTTCAAGGCTTTTTAGAGGTTTTCACCCCACACAATGCAATGGAGGAGCCTGGTAAGACAGGCTAAAAGTAAATGACTGGTTTTATTGGTCTGTTTTATATGCATACTAGTTGTTTAGACACAGAAAAGCTGGTCCACTGCAGTTTAAAATAAAATGTTTGTTCAGCTCAAACAAGTATCTTAGGAAGAACTGTGTGAGAAGAGCTTGTTTCTGTCCAGCGCCTCTTCCTGATTGATTGGCAATCGCTCAATGTAACAACCTCGGAGATACTGACCAGGCTCAGATCCCCAGGGCTGAAAGTTGCCACGATGCGGTGTCTGGCTGAGAAGCAGGTTAGTGTCTCTGCCCTGGAACAGTCATAGCCCTTGGATGGGTAGACCAGATAGACAAAGCTGGTAGCAGCATTAATAGCCCTTTTTCTGACTGCTGCCAGCCCTTAGCGGCACCCAGGCAAGCTGCAAGTCATTGTGACTGGTCTGAGTTATCATGATGAAGTCTTGGGCACTGATCAGCTCCCAGTGCACATAGGACTGGGCACCTCTGAAGGGATGTCAGTTGTAGATCACTGCCTGTGGTCATCTCTACTGACTGCTGTCCTATTGATTGCTGGTAAACTGTGTCCCCACTAGCTTCAAAATCAATGGAAAACCTAGCACTGAACATGTGCTGAAAGAAGAAAGCATTCAAATCTTAGCTATGAAGTGAGCAAGGCTGTGAAGTACTATTTGTGCAAAACTTAGCCCAGGCAACAGGCAGAAACACCTCTGTTTCCCAGTCTACATAGATCTTGGCCCATCTTGAATCTGCCATATTTTAAACTTTCATATGGTTGTGGGACTGGATGGTTCTGATTACTTCCAGCACTTTACTAACAGCTTTGCTTTATTTTTATTTTATTTTATTGTAAACAATGCATGACACTCAAATCAAGGTAAACCAAGAAAAAGCAAAGATGTGACCTACAGCATAAGGTTTTACTGGCAAAGATATATCAGCTAAGAGCTTGAAAAAATCCTTTGCCACCCCAGCCAAGATAACTATGTTAGCAAAACCTCTAGTGCAGGTTTTGCATAGCAGTTCCAACAGAAGAATGCTTTTGCTGGCTTAGCTCATGTCATTTGGAGATGCAATGCAGCTTCCTGCCAGAAAACCTCCTGCATCTTTATTAAGAAGACTGCTGACAGAGACACATAGTAAAGCCAGAGCAGAAAAGGATCTTCTACTGTGCTGCTGGTTGAGGCGTGATCATGTGCTCACAACTTCTTCCACTGCTGAAGTCTAAATTAGCTGTGAATAGAAAATGAGCGGCATTTTAGCAAACTAAGCCGTTTTTCAAATACAATTTTCCTGCAGCTCATGTTCTGTAGTGGACATAACCAACATACCTTTAAGCAACCTGGCTCAAGTATCAGATGCTTTTTAGCATTAGCTGTGCCAAGCACTGCACTTGAGAATATAGGCTGCTTCCTGGCAGCATGAATTGCCCTTGCAGAGCTCCACGTGGCCATTTATGAGCTCTTGTATTAGAGGCGAGCCAATGTCCCCATACTGCAGTCAGCAGCAAGCAATATGAATATTAAAAATTAAACTCATCAGACTTCACTGCCTGTTCCCAGTTGAGACAAGTGGAACTTGTTCACTCTGCAAAATGTTGTGGGTTTGTTTTTTAATTTGGGTTTGTTTTTTGTTGGTTGGTTGGTGGGTGGGTGGGTTTTTTTGTTTGTTTGTTTGTTTGTTTGTTTGTTTGTTTGTTTTTGTGGCAGTGAGATATACAGAGATTTCCCCAGATCTGCAGTTCTGGAGCAGCAGGTTCCTGCTCACAGGAAGGAGTACCACCTGATAGACTGCAGCCAGGCCTAGCTGATCCACAAATCTGCTCCTGTCTTTCACTGAGGTTCTTCAGCAGCTGAAAGGCAAATGTGCCAGCAGCCTTGCTAAGAGGAGCTGAGGGGAGGCCTCATGGCGGCTGCAGCTGAAGGAGGCGGAGGGCAGCACTGAGCTCTGCTCTCTGTGACAGCGGCAGGGCCCGAGGGAACGGCATGGAGCTGTGTCGGGGGTGGGGGGGCAGGAACAGGCTCCCGAGGGCAGTGGGCATGGCCCCAAATCTGGCGGAGTTCAAGGAGAGTCTGGACACTGCTCTCAGACATAGAGTTTGAATTTTAGGTCCCGTGTGGAGCCAGGAGTTGGACTCTGTGATCCCTGCATCCTTTTCCACCTATGAACTGAAGAATCTTGAGATGTGTTAAAAATGATTGGATTTTGTTTGCTTTAGTTGAGATTTTAATGGAAACATCTTGATTAAGCCCTCCGATCTAACTTAGAATTTTCAGTCTGTGAGGAAACTATGTGCAGAGCATTTTGCTATGTTGTTTTCTTAAACATCAGGGGTCAAACTCATGGAAGAGTAGGTAGCTTTTATTAAGGTTCAGAAGCTGTACCTGGTGACAAGTATGCTGCCAGCTAGAACTGCACAGAGGTCATGTTTGTGTTGGGTTTCCTTTTGAGCTGTTACACTCTGTTCGTACTAGGCAAATTGCTGAGAAGCTTGGTAAGAGAGGTGAGCCAGCCTTGCTACCCATAGTCCTGTAACACCTATTAGCACAAAAGTGTGTGTTTGGAAACTTGGTGTTCTCCAGGTTATTACAGGTCCTAAAAGGCTTTTCTCCTGTAAGCTCTCTGTTAAGGCAATAGGGATGAGACAATCTGGAGAAATGCAATATTAAGTTAAAGTTTTAATAAAGACTGAGCCTGGGGCTCTTGTACTGCAGGTCCCTGAGTTCTTCTTGCTCTGTTCACAAAAGATTACCAGCAGAATTTTGTGTACAAGATGGCAGAGAAGAGGGTGGGTTTGGTTTTTTGGTTTTTGATTTTTTTTTAACTGAGCTATTCATAAGGGAGATGACCCTTGCCCTTATTTTAGAAGTCTGTATTTTGCTAATCATTATCTATTTCAAAATAGGTTATGTGTGGAAATTATCAGTAGAAGTTCTGACACAGAAATAAATTTACATTGTGAGCTGTGACAAATCCTACACTCCACATGTTCTAGAGCAATCATCTGTTCTAATACGTTCATACATTATTATTGCTACAATGTGATTTATTGAATTAGAAAGCTATCACAATTGTAGATGTAGCATCCAGTAGGTCTTCGAGAAACATACCTGAAAATACTTGGCTACAGTCATTCTGTGATTGTGTATGCACATGTTTTCTTTTGGTCTTTAAAAATTGAGGTATCAAGTGCTATGTCTACTGCAAACAGGTATTTTAGCACATCTGTGAATAAATTAAGGGAAAATCATTCTCAGTGCTTACTGAAAATGGGAACTAGTTCGACTTACTTTGGATTATTTATGATGTTTGTTATATGCTGTTCTAGTGTAATTGCTGTGGAATTCCAGTCCCTAACAAATGATATTTTATGAAAAATTGAGGATGTGTCAGAGTATTTTAAAAATTCAGGAATTTTATCCAGGAAGCAATGAAAAGTCTGAGAATCACAGACCAACAAACTCGCACTACAGATGAGAGAATTTTATGCTTCTTCGTGAAGAGTAGTCTTTCTGAGTTCAGGAAGGGCGCATCCTGACACAGATTGGTTACTTGGTCTGTATGGCACTGAGTGAAAGGAGAGCTGAAGAGGATCTTGAAAGAGGGTAGTCCTGCCCCAAATTCCTTAGAGAACACACAGAGTTCATAGGAATCTGCATGTCCTTTCAAAAGTGTTCAACTTTTCTCACTCACACACCAATCCGTGTGAGTGATTTCTTCTCTCTTCCCATCTACCACTGCTGTTACATAGTTTACATAGTCCAGCTGATGCCTTTGTGACCCACTAGAATTTCTTCTGCGTGTCTGGAAATCATTCACTGCAGTTGGACAGGGGCTTCCAGTTCAGTTTCACCTGAAAGGAATTCAGTTTGCATGTGCCAAAGCCTCTTAAACTAGTATGAAGCAACTGGAGACGGTGGAAGTATTTGTGTCAAATTTAGTTTTGCTCCCAACCAAATTCGTGTTGTAGACATACCCATTCAAACCTAGTACACACCACATAAATACCATACCACAACTGAAATTGCAGTGGAAGGCAGGGGAAGTACATGAAAGATTTTCTTAAAAGATCAAGAGAAAGTGACTTTTGGGTGCATTTTTAAAATATTTATCATTTTTTTCCTAATTCATGATTACAGGCAACTCAGAGGAGTTAGTATCTCATAAATACCAAGTGATGGCAATTGATTTGATTGAGCCCATATAAGTACAAAAGGTATTTTTTTAACTGTCTTCTACCTAAGAAGTTTTAATCTCTGATAATTTAAAATTTGTTAGAATAGGTATAAAGGACACAGAATCAGTGCTGAAAAGCATTACTCCCACCTCAGTTTTACCTGAAGTCTATCTGGGACATGCATGGATTTTCATGTTTACAGTATCAGACTTTTGGTTCTTCTTTTAATATATTGTTGCTCATATTTGACTGCTATGCTACAGAATATATTGCATGCCAAAGTTATATCTCATCATCTATTCTAAATATTTGTATGTACAGTTAATGTACTACATATGTGATGTGTATAAGAGACTATGTTTGATATGCACACACAATAGATTGTGATGGTATCAATCCTGTTTAATTACAAAGTTATGGTAATTGCATAATATTACCTTAGAGAAGGCAGCCATCCAGCATTATGAACAACTTAGAAGTAAATCACTTATTAAAATGACCGATAAATAGATCAGTACTATATTTGAACTTGGTGAGTTTTTTAAGTTTTAAAGGATTTCGGTTTGTGCTCAGGGAAGTGATTGAGTTGAACACTTGTGTAACACTTGTCCCTTGCAAAGCAAAGGAGTAAATTTTCACCCAATAGTACATGGGCAACTTTCAGAAAGAGGCCTGAATGCTTTCTAACTCCTTACAGTGAATACTGCTCTAGGAATATGTCTAGTGTAAGAGAATAAATGTAAAGCAGTGATTATGCAATTAAAAAAAAATACAAAACAAATTGTACTCTGACTACAAAATAGACAAAGACTAAACAGAAATATATCTTTAGAAAACATGATCAGGAAAGTCAAGGGAACCTTGAGTGGTTTATTGACTGATGCAGTAATAAAGGAGAACCTGACGCAGAAGTGCCTATTTAACTGCTCTTATAAATGAATTTTTGAAAGAAGAAGAAGGAATGTAAGGACAGAGGGGTAGGAACTCTAAGCCATGTTATGAAGGGGTACATTGAGAGATTGCTTCCTGTAAAATCTGTTCAGATAAAAATAAGTTGAGATTGGAAAACTGGCATTGAGGAGGAAATTAAGTAATTCTCAGGCTGTGAGAATCAGGTTTCTGTGGAACCTACTGATGTACAAGGAGTATGAAGTATAAAATGAACTTCAGATGAATTCCCTAGGTCTTTATCTGCAATTGTTGCTTCAGTAAAAAAAAAAAAAATACGGTTAATAATATTGTAAATAGTCTGTGTTCTGTTAAATATCTTCAGTTTTAGTATATCCACTGTAAGACTGCACTGGCTGTGTGGGATAAAACTAATCCTGGGAAGTGTAAATTGTGCTTCCCAGAGCATCCTTCCTTTGGAATTACAGACTTGTTTCAAATTTGATTAGCAGCTGGCTGCTAAATTTGCAATGGGTGTTAATGTATTTTACTGTAACAATTTTATTCAGCTCAATTAATTTTTAAATTGTATGTGAATTCAAAGCTATTTTTGGTGAAGATATCTATGTTTTAGCTGAAAACTGTCAGTCCATTGAATCTGAAGCATTGATGCTTCTGTGAGCACTTTGGCTTCTTTTCTCTTCTTGCAGGATAAGTTAGGGTCCCTGCTAAGAGGGTCTACTGTTTGAGAATAACCTGGATCTGATCTTCTTGGTTGTTGTTAATAACCCACCATAGCAGAGAACTTGAGCTGATACAGTCAAAGCTAAGTGACTGAGGTTAGTCATGCTCTGTTGTGACATTTGTGTGTCACTTAAATATGGACACAGTAGACTTGTTTAAGTGAAGGTTATATCCTTGATTCTTTCTCTACTTCATCTGTTTTTTTCTGTTTGATTTTTTTTTTTCAATGTCAGCTCGTAAGAGAATAGATATCTACCAGAACTTTCTTATTCTGGGCTGAACACAATGTCATGTGTAAATGAAGCTCGGTTAATCCCTTCATTCCTTTGTTCTGACCCCAGCACCGTGGCTGAGTTATCAACAAAACCTCACAGCATCAGCCTCAGTCTTTTTGCTGATTTTTGTGAAGTGAAAGATACCATTCCACAGTATCCACAAAGCTAAACAGCAAGCACCATTGGGTGTTACATGTATCCTAAGTGCTTTGGGCAAGAATGCCATTGATTTCTCTTTTGAGTTCTCCACTTCTGGATGCTGGTTGTAGGGTATAGTATGCTGGGACTGTGTCCTCTACTGGTGTTGTGCGTTCAGCTCTATGGGAATATTTTCATTTTCCAGTTTGTTTATTTCAGCATGTATCCCAAGTGAGTAATGGTTATTCCATTCAGAGTCTTGTGCTGCCGGAAACTACTTTCAGTATTGCGTAACTGTGCTGATGGATTTTTTAAAAAAGTCATTGTTGTGTTAAACCGTTGGTTGCATGAATAATTGATCAATTTGATCAAGATCAAAAACTATTTGATATGCTCTTCCTGATACTGTATATAGCACAAAACACTAAGACTTCATGTACTGTGTGAAGAAAGGATGGGAAGCATCATGAAGCATCACGAAGCATCAGGAAGCTGACTGATGATTGCAAATTCTTCTATGTTTGTAGGAAAATGAAGAAAAATCAGTCTGAGGTAGGTCTAGAAAAGAAGGGTTCTACACATCTTGGTGTCCTTGTGATCCAAAGAAAAAGGTGATGTTCTTAAGTAAACTGAGTGTTTATTTTCAGTACAGAAATGTGAGACACAATTGCCTGAGAAAAGATCCAGAGTGGAGAGTAGTTTTTTCCTTCTGTGGTCATTAGCTGTGCCTCTGAAGACCAGCCCTTCCTAGATGAGGTTGTGTTGGAATACAATGAGCTGGTGATGACTTTAAGCTTCAGCATGGAACAGCTCCTAGTAGTGGGTAGGTATATATGCTTCAAAAAAAGTGATATTTTCACTGATTAAATTACAACATTTTGTGCAAAATGATGCAACCAAATGAGTGCCAAAATGTAGAGCACTAGCACAGGAATAATAATGTGTATGGTGTACTTCTAAAACTTATTCTATATACACTCATAGTATACGCTGAATTAGTTGGCAGGATTTAGTGCAAGTTGGGCATGTATGTCTTACAGGTCTTATTTTTCAATACCTTTTCTTAGAATTGTAGAATCATAGTCACCAAGGTTGGAAAAGACCTACAAGATCATCCAGTCCAACTGTCCACCTATCACCAATAGTTCTCACTGAACCATGTCCTTCAACATGACATCTAAATGCTCCTTGAACACCTCCAGGGTCGGTGATTCCACCACCTCCCTGGGCAGCCCATTCCAGCGCCTGACCCTTCTGACCTTTCTGACTCTCAGAAAATTAGTATTTCCTAATGTACAGCGTGAATCTCCCCTGGCGCAACTTGAGGCCATGGGAGTCTTTCACAGGACTTTCTTTTAGTATAGTTTCTGAACAATCCTAACGACAAGCACATAAAATGGAGGATCTGGTTCCCTAACAAAACTGCATTAGGTACTGGTTTAGGAAGAGCCTGGAAACAGAAGCTCCTAACATCTCTCATAACCTGCATCCCTTTAGCAGAAGATCTTTCTTCAGATGCTGACATTATACTTAGAGGAGGAGGTAAATATTACCTTTCCTGTTCTGTAAAAATGAAACAGTCGCATTATGGTGATGTTTAGTAAGAGAAGAGACTGACTGCAGCCCTCCCAAAAGCAGCACCTGCAATCGGTGTTCAATTGTGTAATCATCTTAGGTATGTAACTGCCTGATAAAGGGGACTGTAAAGCTGCAGACTAATAAAAACAACCACTTACTATATCCCCCCTCTCTTCCTTAGCAACCTGTGCTGAAGAAACACAAGCATCACTGGGTAGAGAATATTTTACCTGTCTCTTTACTTTCATGAGACTGTGTTTCCTTTTTCTTTCCAGCCTGGCTTTCTGAAAAATTTTGGACCCCAGAGCTGTTAGGATCTTCCTCCACCCCAGTCCCTATGAAGTCACTTTTCAGATACAAATGTGCAGTCCAAAATGTACAATTGTACAGTTTGTACAATCAGGAGACTTATTGGCTTGTCAACTGAAGGGAAGCAATGCCGAGTAGGTCTGTAGATGTAGCCCCTACCTTACGGTGGGCTAACTTTCTGTGGAGATATGTCTAGTTATTTTTGACTGGTAGTTTCTACACTACATTAAAAAATATAATTTTTGAGTTATTTTAAAGATCTGAACCACATTCGGGGCCTGGTGGAATCCTAGGGAGATTATTGTAGATGACATATTCAAAATGAGTCCAAGTTCTGACAAAATAGTCTGGTTGAAGATTTGAGATCTGCCTTTAAGACACTAAACATTTGGTTGTACTTAAGGTGTTCATACAGCTTCAGGAAGGAAATTTGTGTTGTTGATTAAGATCTTCATTTTGAGGCTCCACCTTCTTGAGGAGCTGTAGAGTCTCATCCCAAGTTTCACAGAATCACCAGATTGCCTAAAGACTGCCCTGAGAAAGTCATTATTACATACAATTCTTACATTTCATAGTGGAAGAGGTTATGCACATCTTTGTATTTACGGTGAAATTCTGTGCTCAGTATCAGATGTTTGTCTGAAAATGGCAGTATGATTTATTAAATTATAGCTGAATGAAGCCCAGCCTTTTACAGTAAATGCCATTTTGTGCTAAGTGAGTGATTTTGGCCCCGCCCCCCCCGTGCACACACCTATAGAGTGTCTCATACTCCAAATGCTGTAGATACTGTATGTGCCCCATGGGAGAGTATCTAATGAAAAAGTGAGACATATAAAAAGTCTTCACATGAAGATCACTTTTAAGAGTGTTTCCATATGTACTTGCCCTGAATTTCCTAAGCTTAGCTGAATTCCTGAATCATGTAATTATTGAATAGAAGACAGAGTATTGGGCAAGATGGACATCTGATTTTATCTGGAGTGAGGAGATCCAAATTTGTATTACTTGTCCAGTAATGGTGAATATCTTTCACTTAAAATATTAGCTTGATTACAGTTAATTTTAAAAATATATTATGTGAACAAAAATGAAGACAAGAAACCTTCAGAATGTTGTACTACTGTTGTGTAGAACTGGAGGAATGTTTGCTCAAAAAGGTTTACATTTGTGGTATTTTGAAGATATTGGGAGATTGTTTGTATCAGATATTGATGCTATTTTCACATTGAACATCTGGATTTTGGTGATACTTTTGATTTTCTGATGCAAAAAATATCATTTGCATCCCTTTTGGAGCATTGTTTTTGGAGGTGCAGCCCATATGCTGATAAACGGTTACTAGAGCATGAATAAAGAACATCTGGCTTTAGAAATGTTGTATGTGTTGCCATTAATACAAAAGAATGCCAACAAGACATTAACTTTAGTGTGGCATACCCAGTGATAAAGACACTAGCTGCGAAGTGCCGGTTTTATAAGTATAATTCATTATACTTTCTTTGATCCAGTGTTACAAATTAGGGTCACTTGTGTCAGGAGATTAAAACCTTTTTGTCTCTCTTTGATATCAAACTATTCTTTTTCAGTCCCTTTTATCTTGCAGAGCAGAGCTGAATTCCACAGCATCTTTGTCATTTCGTTCATGTTATTTGCAGCAATCATTTAATTGGTTTTAGTACTAATATTATTTAGTCATAGTGTCATTTCCAACAACAGAGACTCTTTAATATGTTACAAATGTTAAGAGGCTCCGGTGTTAGCCTGGTAAGCATATGTATAAGAGAGAGCATAAAGACTTTTGGGACCATGGTGGGAGTGCAAGGTAGCTAAATTGGGTGGAAAAAGAGAAAAAAACATACAAGTCAAAGTAAGATTGTACATCTGAAAAACTACAGCAATCTACTGAAAATTAGTAGAGGATAGTCTTGAGTAGCTTACAGTGAACCACAGGTACCAGCTTCCCTGAAGCACAGAAATAGGAACTTGGAGAAGCCTGTAAAAGGTGTCCTCAGGGAATCTTCCATTTTTTCACTATGATACCTTTAATCCTAGAATTGTCAAGCCACATGGAAAATAATAGGACTGAATAGTTCAGTCAGTTAAAAGTTAGTATTATTTCTTTTATCAAAAATATTAGGTCTTTCTGTGTTTCTGGAGCTGTTAGGATTTGTATAAACTTTGAAACAAGTGAAGTCAAGTATTGAAATTGCATTACTCTTCCTTCTTTAATTTAAGACCATTATCTGTCGCTAAGCAGACAGTACTCAATAGAAATAAAGAACTTAAAACCAATATTTTTTAACAGATGATTCAGCGAGAGGCAGAAGTAAAGAATAAGGTAACTGCTGTGGCGTTGACAGACTCTGTTCACAATGTGTGGCATCAAGAAGCTGGCAAAACTATTCGAGAGTGGATGCGAGAGGTGAGGACTTTTTTCAAAAGGTTGGGGTATATACACCGGTGTATGGTTCTATAAACACTTCTTTATCTACTAACCTCTTCCATTTCTTTAGGCTGTGAAAAAGAGCATGTTTCAAAACCATATGAATCATGTCCCCATACCAGCCCCTAAAATAACTGAGATGAAAGCAGTTTCTGAGCTTCAAAGCCAACAGTCAAAATAATAAGATTTGGCTGCAATGTGCAATATAGAAGCATACACTATTGTAGCCCAGTTGTTGTCTGGTAACTGGTGCAAAGTCCTGAGAGCAGCCGGAACACCAGAGTTCTGCTCCTGGCCTGATATGATGGTGGTAGAAAAGGTCCTTTGTGTTCTTTGTGATTCAGCTTGCTGATTTGTAGAGCTGGCAAAAAAAAAAATTGTACAGCTCTTATAAGACATGATTACTTCTGAAGTGTTCTGGGATTTTCTTACGAGAAGTCAGAGTGTTTGCTACTGTAAGAGGGAAACAACTGGTTGATCCAAGAAGACTCAATGGTGATTTATGGCCAGTAAGCACAATTTTCCACCCTTGGGTGAAGGATGACTCTTGCATTCATTATTCATTTTGATACTTAAGTATGGGGTTGTTGTGATTTTTTTTTTTAAGTGAGACTCACTGAATTTCTGAGTTTCTTTCTTGTCAAATCAAGCTTGTACCCATGTTTTCCATGTTCATTTCAGAATGGTAAAACAATAGGTGTATGTGGCAAATATAAACTGTCCTGAACTTTTTGTTAGACTTGACTTTTTCTTGTGGTTTTAGTGAAAGATTGTATGTAGACTGCCTACTCTGGGCTTAACCTGAGCATTTTATAGGCCATGACTGATGGGAGTAGAGAATCACCTGGGATGCAGTTTGACAGCTCTGACTTAAATGTTAAAAATATGAAGAATGGTAACCCCTACAGGCTCTGTCAGAAAAAAATCCCCATTTTCTTTATGGGAAATCAAAACCTTAAAATATATGTTATATAGTAAAACTGAAATTTTAAATCCTGTAATTTGAATCTGACAACTCCATTTTTCTTTAAGCATTTAGTCTGAGTAAGACAAGTGCATTACCTTTAATTTCATTTGCAGAATGTAGATCTTAAAGAATAAGTTAAATGATTAATGGCCTAAAAAGTGGATGGAGTGTCATAACTTACATTAGCATTGAAAATCTCCAATAAGAAAGAAGAACTTTACATATGTGAAGTGTGGCTGAGTGGTATTAAGACTAGCATATCACCTGGATATCTCTTACTTTAATCAGGTTTAAGGCTACTGGTAAAATGAATAATAATTAAAATATACACCTAATCGCTGCCTGTCTGTAGGGCTAATTGCTGTCACTGAAAGAATGAATTGTTAAAAAAGTAATTCTTCATCGAGCTATCTCTCCTGTATCATTGGTGGCCTATTTTTAGTACCTATAGAAGTCATGATTTTTGAATTTATTAGGAGCTGTGATGAATGATAAAACAAATCATCCATTTACATATCTTGACACTGCTTTCGAGAATACTTATTTCTTACAGGCAAGTGTCACATTGTATATAAAAGCTGGTTAATTGTGTGCTAATCTTCTGTATTATCTCCAGCTCTCTGATGTAGTGTTCTATTGGTAGTTAATATTAATTTTACTTATTTCAAATGAATGTAATACTTCATAAAAATTCTACTTCTTTTATAATTTTTACCATCTTACATTTGCAATTTCACATTCAGCTGTTAATTAAAATTATGTATGCAAATTGTAAAATGTGTAATACTTTACTACTTTAAACCCTGAAGCCTTTGTGAAATATTCCATTTTAACCATTTTTTTACTAAAAAGTGACATTACTGGGTAGTGTGTTTGTTTTTATTTTTTTTTGTCCATCGAGTTCAATAGTTTCATTGATCTACTGTTTCTTACAAAAATCTGCCATGCTTTGTGAACTTCACTTTCTAATCTCATACAGCAACCCTTCCTTTATGTTGTTCCTGCTCTCCCTGGTCCCAGAACAGTAGGGTTGCCTTGACAAATCTATTCAAAAGCCATTCCTCGGCCTTTATTGGTGGGGACTGAAGCCTTTGAAATTCTCTCCTCACTGCAACACAGCTGACATCTTCTTCCAGACAGAATGAATTAAGGAAATACAATAAGACACTTGATCTACCAGTCAAGGATCTTTCCACAGTGAGGACAGACTCCATGGTGCACAACTAGGGCTGCAAGCATCCACAAATACACAATACATGCTTGTTTACCAGAATAGCAATCATCCATTTTTACAATCGTGATTGATGGGATGATTTTTTAGAAATCTGCCTGAAAATTCATAGGGTCTTTCCCCATAAAAATTTTGTACGGTTTGTTTTTTTTCTTTGATGAAGTTAATCACTTTCTGAGGAAGGCAAAACTCAGATTTGTAATAAGGGAAGCCATGTAGATCTTGTGTTTCATCTGGCAATCCTATTAAAAATGTAGTTGTTTTATAATTAACTCTTCAGTTCAATATATTGGACATAGTTTCAGCATATTTTATTAAAGGTGTATTATTTAATACTTTAATTCATTGACTCCTCTGAATAGATACTATTTGGAGCAAAACATTTACAACTTACTTGTAAATACATCCTACTCAGAGATTCAGGAATGAAAGTAAATGTTAATGCTTCCTCAACCTAATTCCCCAAAGACCAGTATTTACATTTTTAAATGTTCATGCCAATTCATCTCAGTTATATTTTCAATTATTTGAATGTATATTAATGTATATTAATTAATCTGCTGTCTTGAAGGCTTCCACGCAGTTGTAATTTCTTGTACTGTAATTTCACAGCCTTCTCAGCACAACATACTCCATCAAAACACCCTTAAAGTTCTGACTTCTTGTGACTTCTGAAGCAAGCAGCTCAATGTTTATATAAATGCCTGTTTAACAGTTACAGAGAGGAATGGCTTAAAATGTGCAGTGGCTGGTTCAGGCACCCATTAGTCCAAGAACCTACTGAAGTCAGCTGGCACTGAGAGAAGTGCTTAAAGATAGCACATTACAAATCTGCTGAGTTATGGTCTTTCTCTTTTTAAATATTTAGGATGAAATTAGAATATTTAAACATTACTTGGTATGACCAAGCTAGTGTAGTTTACCTTCTAGTCCCTGTCGAGATTGCTCTGTATATTATGATGTGATCATTACAAAGTCTGTGTTTATTCTTGCTCTGAGTTTTTGACTTACCAATTGCACATTTTCTCATGCAGAACTGTTGTAACTGGGTGTCAAGCTCTGAGCCACTGGACACATCCGTGGAGTCCATGCTGCCCGACTGCCCCCGAGTCTCTGCAGGTATGTTGCTTTGTGTGCAGCTAGTGGATATACCTATTTGTGCCCACCAAGTCCCCGGTTATTTAAAAATACATTTGGTTTTGAGTATATTTTAACCATTTTACAGCAAAATATGGTTGAAAGCATATGGATGACTGAATGCTGCTCTTTTATTACATACACTTAGTTTTTTGGTTTTTGGATAGCATGTAAGCTCTCCTGTCTACTTACATTTTTCTAGTCTTCTTTTCTCTTTAGGTTTTATTATTAATGACTTATGGATAGAAGCTTAAGAAAAACAATAATGATGATGAAAACTGGGAAATTTATCATATGTCCTTGAATAAATATCTGGCTTTATGTAGGCAAGAAGAATTAATGAAAGGTACACTTAAGTGAAGTAAGACACTTTTCTGACTCCTGAAAAACAGAAGTCTGGTGTATGTAGCAAATTATTTACACTGTCCAAGAATCTTGATATGAGATTTCTGTTGTTTTGGAAGCATACAGCTATGCTCTCCCATTACTGAATCATAAATCATAAGGAGCACGTAAAATAATACACAGAGTTTTGTTAATGTGTAATAATTCCAGAAAGTATACATAATTGTCAGCATAGCAGGAAAATCTCAAATCTCTATAGGAAAGTAATCTAAAATACATAAAGCTGTTACTGAACATGTTTGATTTGATTGTTCATGTTTGATTATCAGATTTCCAAAAAGCCATAGGTAGCGTATTTCTGTAGAATATAAAATCAGGTTCAAAGGAACACCATGGCCATGCCTATACAATATTAATTTAATAGCTGGAGCACTGTTTGACCTTGCACTGTGAGACTCAGTTGTTCATTTGTCAAGTTAGGAATTCGTATCTGTCTAGATATGTGAGGTTGTTAATGAGACCTCACACTGCAGATGGAATTTAGTTTACTGCACGTTATTTTTAAGGCTTGAAGAATTTAGCTGTGCTCTGTTTGAGAGCTCAAAACAACTAGAGACCAGTAATCCTGTCTATACTGTGGGTTGGGATCTAATTGTGCAGATCATCAGCTCTGTACAGACGCAGTGCAATAGCATTTACATTGCTCTTTAGTGCTTAGGGAAATGAAATATTACTAAAATTTTCATAGATTCAACATTCATTTACCAACTTCTTCCTCCTTTAGGGAAAAATACTGCAATTTAAAAGAAAAATATTGTTCAGTAGTAGAATTCTTCAAAACAGAATTAACTTTCAGTCTTTGACTTTTGTGTCACTATTCTGGAAGAGAGCACATTATGGAGGTCATTTTAGTCAGGTAAATAAGTGCTTCGATAGCAACCTGTCAGTTTATAGTGCACTTGCCAATACTGGAAATGGTTCATTTGAGCTTCTCTCTCTTTCTTCATATTCATCCCATGTAAATAATGTAAAGAGTGTTACATAAAAGAAATCCTAAATGCTACTGAAAAAACAGACTGACACTTTAATAGAGCTACGAATAAGTCTTAATTTTACATTTCTGTTGAGAAAGGGTCATAGTGGGCATAACATTTATGCTCAACTTAAAGAAGTCCCAGATACACTGAAGTCTTTGGCAGAAGAATTAATCTGAATAAAGTAAGATTTCATCAAATAAAAGTTGTAAAATAGCAAGCTGGCTATTTGTATTTTTTTTTCATGTGTATATACAATGCCACGAAATTGAGATTACTGATACGATAAGAAATTTTGGACAATGATTTAAATGGAAGCTGACTATTTCCAGCTTGGTTCTTTATAATACAAGGACGTTTTTAAACAGCACAGCCTTATGTGACTACTGCTGAATTATCACTTTACTCATATGTTTTTGTTTATTTTTCTTTCTATACATGGCCAACTGTAAGACATTAACAGAGGAACAACTGAATAATTATTACAGTGTGTTTATTTGAACAATGGCAAAAGCCTGCATTAGGGCAATCTGTAATAAATTTAAGTAATGCTACTAGGTTTAGGAGCGTTAGTATTTAATGTGATTTTCTGAGAATTGCAGTACTGAAATAGCCCACATTTAAACACTGGCAGCATTGCCCTTGGTATTTAGGTGAATAACAGAATAATCACAGCAATGAGAGGAGATTTTTTTTTAATAAATCTTCTGCAGAAGGAAGGTTAAGTTCTCTTTTCTGCTTGGAACCCCATTTTTTATTTGGGTTTGTACTGAGAAGTAAGTTCTAGAGTAATTGTGTCTTGGGCACATCTCATGAGAAAATTTTACCTTAAAGATTAGGTACTCAAGCAGTCAGCATATTGGAATATACAGGCAAATGCAGTTTATTTGTGAGCAAAGTCCAGCTGCTGTCCAACACTACTTATGTTCTTATGTTGTTACTCTTCCCTTTTCTTTCCGACAAGAGCCAGGTATTCTTTGTTATCTGAGAAGACTCCAGCAGTCTTCCTCAGTCATTTATAGTTTGCTGGTTTGGGCTGGCAGAAACCGGTCCCCTCTGCTCAAAGCTGTCTCTGGTTTCCAGCCATGGAGCACAGCATAACGTCCTCAGCTGTTGCCCTGTCAACTCATTGGCTTGGAGGATCTCTCTGTCTGTCTCTTGCCTTTGGTCTCCTGACTTCTCCCACCCTATTCACTTTCAGCCTCATTAAAAACCTGTTAGACTTTTTATCTTTTTCCTTGTTCGTAATCCACCTTCCTAATGAAGTAAAACCAGAAGACCTCTCTTCTTTCTTTCTCAGAGGAGATGGATCCATTTCTTATCTGTCTAAAGATGTAAACAAATGTAGGGTGGAGAGAGGGGAAGACTTCAAAAGCAGTCTGTACATTAAGGACTATCATATAAAATGCAGTGACAGTAGGAATCGTACAGGTTGGTGATGAAATCGGGACAGAAATCTTAGTGACATGTGGCTTCGCATTACTGGCAACTGTAGTTGTGGCTCTCTTAATGTCTGTGCAACTGTACATCATTTCCCCTATTTCTAGAGAAGGGAGTTCACAAGCCCTTTGGGAAGCATCCTGTTGGAATAGGTGCTGGGCAGGAATTGAGGATGGGAGAAAGCAGGTCCATAGGTCTGACCATCTCTTTTGGTATCCTGAACATTAGCTCAGGGAAGGTATCATTGATAAATTTTGTCAGGTAAGCATGGCCCTTGTTTTCCTGAATACTGTAATCCTGGGATGTCTCATAGGGAGATCCTTAGTCTTTGCATAGGATACCTTCGTTAGCTCATGTGTTTCTAACATAGTAAGCTTTTTGTTTAGGAGAAAATACTAAACTTTTCAGTATTTTGCCAAAGTGGATATGCACCAACACTCGTTTACATAATCAAATAAAAATGAGTTATTGTAACATCAATAAAATGAATTACTTAATCAAACCCTTTTAAAGCCTTTCTAATCGACCCTCAAGATTACTAGTTATTTTTTTAATGGTTGCAGCCAGTGTAGTTAAAACATTGTAAAGCAAGTAAACTATTACATCAAAAGACAAACGAGATAACACAATGAAATGAAACACTGACAGTAATCAAGGAAAGCTCTTTTCACAGATGGGCCTAGATATGAATATATGTCTGTATAATACAGAAAATAGTGCAAGAATGAATCTATGTAGCTGAATAAATTGAATTCTGGCTGGCTGCAGAAAAAGAAAATCTTAAATATGGGAGACATGGGAGACCTTTGTTAGTGCTGCTCGTGACCAATGTTGACTATGAACTTGGAATAGTATTTTGAGGGAGGGATAATAGGTACTGGTACCAAACTTCAAGCATGATTCTGTATGTTGTATAAAACATTTTGTTCAACTTAGGCGAACGAAGCACAACCTTTTTTGCTTTGAATTCAGAAAATATCATTAATATTATTTCTAACAGGCTGCCGCAGGTGTTAGGCTTTTTTTATACATAAATAAGTAGAAGGAGATAAATGGTTTTACAGAATCACAGAATGGCTGATGTTGGAAGAAACCTCTGGAGGTCATGTAGTCCAACCACCTTCTCAAGAAGAGTCACCAAGTTGGCCCCTGTTCCCCAGGAGTATGGCTAGCCTTCTGTAACATCCGTTGCCATGTCAGTAAAGAAACCATGGTCATAGTAATTAGTGTACAAATAAGTTGTGGGGTTTTTTGTTAGTATACTTGCCCTACCTGTGGTACTAGAATAGGAGCTCAGTTACAGCAGATTGAGCTGCTGTTTCAAACTTTCCATGTCTAAACTTACCTGTCCCACTGAGCCCCTGCTTGGTGTCTCCTCAGGTTCTCCTTCCACCTGTGCTCCTCTGGTTCCATCATACTGCTGATGCAGGGGTATGGAGAAAGAGGCCCCATAGTTGCTCCCATCAAAGAGCAGCATTGTCATCCACTGAGCCTCTCAGCATAGCCGCTGCCAAAAGCATTCCTGTATGCATTAATCACATGCTATGTACTTTGGCAGGGGGGAAAGTTGGAGATTTTTCTGTAGGCACATAAGAGACTTGCAGTTCAAAACAAATGAAAGATGAGATGCAGCAGAGCTCACTGAAAAACAGGAAAAAGCTTGTTACCTGCTGTTTTTGAGTTGTTGGCATAGCTTGATTTAATATCCAGACAAGAATATGCTACTAAACAGTCCCCTGGAGACCAGTGCTTTGTGCTAAGTAATAGAATAGCATCAATAATCCTTCCATGGGGCTACAGTAAATTTCAAGTAAAGTTATTCTGGACTGTTAGATCTGTTTAAAAGCACTGATCCAAGAAACTAAGAGCATGGCTTGCACAGCAAGCCTTCCTGTGGAAGAGCAGACCTGTAGCTGTGCCCCTGCGCACACTTCCACCAGCTCATGAGATAACACTCTTGTGGCAAAGCTTGTGTTGGTGCTGGTGAAACCAAGAATTATCCATTTGAGTGCAGAGGTGCTAGTTTTATTGGCTTTATCTGACAGCTGGCTTTTGCTGTCAAAAAGTTCAGAATTTATGCAGACAGGCCTCCTCAAGGCATAGATGCGTGCTGAGCAGATCCTGGGCTTCAAGCAGAAGGACCTCCAGCATGGTCAGATGGGCCCTGCTGAGCTGCAAGATCTGTTCCATGAGGTCGTTACGTGAGAGAGGTCTACCACAGCCACAGAGAAGGACCAACTTACTTGTCTGTGCTTTTTACTCTCAGATGTACTTAAACCCCGCTAAACTGCTCGTAACAAACAAGGCAGAAGCAACCATAAACTGTATTAGGCACTGAGACAATACGTGGCTCATCCCCTTAGTGGTTTTTAGCCCAGTTTACCAGTGCTTCTGATTTTTCACTCTTTAATCAATTTTCTGAAGACTGATCTGGAGTATTTTCTGACACTACTATTATGTAACCAGTGATTGGTGTCCAATAACTTTACCAATTTAAGAAGGAAGTACAAAACCAGACACATTTTAAAATAAGACAGATTATGCATTTTACCCGTTTTGCTAAAAATGTTATTTTTGCATTCAGTAGTCATTCATGGAGATTAAGATTACAGTAATCAGTGTTTACTGTAAACCTCTTTGCATTTTATGTCTTCGTGTTCATGTAGTTCTGTCAATAAAAGCTTTTCACTTAAAAGATTAAACACCACAGTGTTCTGTCAAAACGGCAGGCTCCTCTATTTACTTACATGTCAATTTGTTTTAAGGTATTTGCAGCCTTAATAGTGCAAGCTGAGAGTGCAGAGATCTGCAGCATGGAGGTTACTCTGTAGCCTGGTGTGAGCATCCTTCCGTGCTGGAGGAGCTCATCCTGCATGTCCATTTCTGCCCCTGTACATTGTCTGTCAGGTGATGGAAGTTATTACAGACACTTTGAAGCATCAGCCTGTCTCAGCACTGGCTCTAGCAGTTGCTGCACATGTGCACTAAGTCTGACTTCAACTAATGTCTTCTTAGTGCAGGAGTAAGTAGCTTTTTCCCTGCTCCCATTTCTTCAAAAGAGCTCTGCTCTTAGTCTCCTGCTCAGCCTCAGGTGTTTCAAACAGCTTTTTGTTTCATGTGTAATACCTAGCTGAATGTGAGCTTGCATGTTGTGTTTTGAGTCCCTTAGCTTTGCAGTGCTTTGGAAAGGGTAAAAATCTATAAAGACCTGTTGAGCAGTATTTCACATTCAGTTCCAGAAAGCCAGAGCCTCAAAAGTAAATATGAAAATATGAATTTGAAAGCATTGACTGGAGCTACTTGATGTCACAGCAGTGAGAGAATTCAGTTTTGTAAGACTTTCAATTTTGTCATTAATTTTTATTACTTCCTACATGAGCGATTAGGTTTTTAATATACCCCTAGCATTGTTATTTTGTAGCACAAAGTACTTGTATTCATGTCATGTTCTACAAAATACTGTAATGTATTTGGGGTGGTACGGACATCAGAGAAACTATTATTTCATCAAAAATTACTCTAGTACTCAAACATCTGTATCAGTGCATTTTTTAGAGTACAATTAACTTGCTAGTGTGACATGCTTCTCTTAGACTCCCCAAGGCTGTCTTTGATTGTGGTAATAAAGAATAATGTGAATTACTACAGCTAGATATTTCCGACAAAATGTTTGACAATGATTAGTTGACCAGCCATAACTATTGCTTCTCATACTGCTTAATATGATTTCTTCCATTCTTAGTGCAAGGGCTGCCTCAAAATCTATGCCTCCTGTGTTATTATGTTGGCCCATGACATTAGAGGTGGATGTTGGTATGGCAGAAGAGGTTGAACCTTCCCATCAATATTCTGTTACATTTTGTTGCCGTGTGACAGATGGCAGCAGGGGGGCAGTCTGACCAAACGACATCTGGCATAGAAGTGCGGATGGAGCAAAGGTGTGTCACTTAATTCCTCCATGCGGAAAAAAATGGCGGCCATTGACATTCATCAGCACTTTCTGAACATTTCTGGAGACCAAACAGTGGATGTGAGGACAATGAGGCGGTGGGTGGTGCGTTTCAGCAGTGGCAACAGCGACAGTGGGTCGCTTCTGCTAGAGTAGGTTGTTGTGAAGCAGTATGCAGGCTCTTGTTCATCACTGATGAAAAGGCATAGTTAATGGTGGTGGCTGTGTTGAAAAAAAAAGTGTTCTGCAGCTGAGAATTTGCTCTGTCAAACAGTGTTATTGTGCTCTTCGTATCTGTTGTAGTTTTTGTGAAAATAAATAGGAGTCATTACTTCCAGAGCAACCTGCGTATATCCAGGTTTGTCTGCATTGCTGGCTGATGTCTTACTCTGAAGCAAGACTGCAAATTCTTGAGTTGAGGCTCTTGTTTTCTCTTACTTGTGCCTCATCTCATCAGATGTAGATGCTAGTCAGAGCAAGTGATGCTTGGTCAGTCATTAGCATGGCTGTGCTCCCAGAGCACCTGAGCTTTGTCTTCTCACAAGCATTTAGAGGCTTTATGGCTGTGCAACAGATAATGAATACATTCACGTTGTGAATGGGCAGATGGAGCTTTAATGCAGATTTCCACATGACAGTTTAGACTGACACTTTAAAGAAGCTATGCTAAGTATAATTAAGTTATTGCTAAATAAAACAATATAGTACCCGGACAACCAATGCTAGTTCTGTCCATCAAAGGGGAATAACTAAAGCAAGAGATGTTTTATTTTCCAGACCCTTGAAAATCTCTAGATAAGAGTTGATGCTGGGATTCAGATTGGCTTTTTCCTTCAGATCATGTTAGAATATGTCCTAGCAGAAGTAGGTATTTTTCTACCTCCTGCTGTTTTTTGTGATTGCAGCTAAAACTTCCTTTCATAGTGGCTTGTCAGCCCCACTGCTACCCACAATGCCTCCTGGTGTCGCAGTGCAAATGGGCACCCTTGTGTCAGATGGTACCCCTCAATCCTTACTGCAACGCTGGGGATAAAGCAGGGTGGGAAAGAAGGCTGATGTCCTCCCCCTGTTATCTCTTCTGGAATATCTGCAGGCTGCAGGCCATCAAGAGCAAAACACTTCACATGGGTTTCAGTGAGTTTTGATTAAGTACTTTGTGGGACTGATGTTGAATATTAGTTTTGGCATTCTAAATTGTTTCCATGGACTGTTACTCATTTTAGGAAGTGTTTTCCGTGTTTCATTCTCAGTAGGTGAAATGAAGCAAGTACATCTATAGAGGTGGAAGCTGGTACATCACTGCGATCATAATTCTGACAAAGCACAGAGCCTATAAGGAGAAATTCAGACCCTTGAGGGATATAATCTGAAATTCAATGACAACATATTTATTTGTATTGACATGATATCCAAAAATTCATTTGCATTTCAGCTTATGTTCTCTCTTAAAATCCAAATTTGCAGATTTGGCAGAATTTTTTCAAATGTTCTCATTCAGTTGAAAACTTTTGATCTTTTTTCATAAGTGCTTATAGTTTGAGCCAGGAAGGATGTTTTAGTAACTTTTTCTCCCTTCATGTTTAGTTCTTTATATTTTGAGTAGATGTAGTTATATAGCTATAACTAGCATTTGGTTAAAGTGCTTCTTCCCAGAAGCAATTCAGCTTTGGCTGGAATGAATCAAGAGGTGGGAAATCCATTGCTTCCTTTTGTAATTTGTCAAACTATTAACAGAAGTAGCTCATTTCTTGTTTAACTTTGGTTTCAGATTCCAGCCATTAGTTTTTGTTGCATCGTTTTCTACTAAGTTATAGAGCTATCAAGTACATTTGCTTTTTTTCCCATGTGAATTAGGTACTGGAATGAAGTCAACATTCCAGTTTCTTCTGAGAAACAGAACACTTTGAGTTCTTTAAATCTCACTGCAGTTAACTGGAGTTAATTTCTCCAGGTTTCAATGCTTTCATACATTTTTCTGTGGTGTCTCTGGTCTTTCAACATCTTTTCTTTGAAATGGACTTCTCTCCATTTCTAAGGCAGAATAATGCAATATACAGACTTTAGAACTTCACTACTTGCTTTTCTCCTATTTCATCCACCAAGAGTCAGATTTGACCCTTTTATCACCACAGTGTAGAGTCTGTTTTGGAGGAGCTTGTCCAGAATCTCTTAGTATCCTTTCTATAACTGCTGCCCTTCATCTTGGTACTAAAGAAGTGTTATGAAAGACTGCATGTATCCTTAAAAAAGGAAATGAAGATTAACACACAAAAGAAGGCAAAAAGGCTGCAGTCTTTCTTGTTAATAACCATTCTGCCAATCTTCACACAAGTTTTACCACAGGTGAATTTACATTTACTCTCTGTGTTGTTGAATAGCCTTAGGATACTCTGTCAAGAACATCTCTATTCAGTAATGGTTTCTTCATGACAACTACATTTGCAGATTATGTAGTCTACAAGTTCCTAGAAATATTGAGTAATATTGATTTTTAACATGTTTTCACAAGTAAACAGGAATTCTGTAGTTGTGCTGTTTGTCTCCTCATGACTTTATGAAGTATTGATCAGTTTCTGCCTAATTTGAAGTTTTAGTGGTAATTAAGTTACTCCAAATTTAGTGGTAGTAGTAGATCGCTTAGAAGAAGAACTGAGAAATATATCTTCCCAATAAAAGGAAGACTTTTAATGTCTCCTTTGAAAAACAAGGGGGAGTAACTCAGGTGAGATGCATGGTGCCTGGAAACAAACAACAAGCAAAGCAGCAGTCATGGCCAACAGCATATTTATTTCCAGTATAAGAGCACCATATAGAGTCTTTTCCAGAGTTATAAAAGGAAACCTGAGCAGAGCAAGAGGTAGCTGCAGGAAAGAAAAGGAAAACAAAGCACTTCCCAAAGATGTGTAGGAAACTTGGTATAATTTGTTCAACTGCTCAGAGTATTCTGGAAGTCAAATGCTTGAAATAAAATTAGTATACTCTGTTTACATGTAAGTCCTTATCCGCTAAACATGATAGATCTTCAAGAGTGAAACTGAATTTATTTGTTAGGGACTTATTTGCCAGTAAGTTGTGTTGTCTTTAATCAATTATTCTATCTTGATCCCTCATTAGTGGTCTCCAATATCACAGAATTGTAGACTCGAAAGGGATTTTTAACATGGACCAGCTTCATCTCTCAGCCCAAAGCAAAATCAAATATTTTCGCATTGTTTCCTGACAGATGCCCACATAGTTCTTTCTTCTGTGTTGTATGATGCCATATCCTCCTTGGGCAATTTCTTTCAAACTTCTGGTTTTAGTTACTCTGTCTTCCTTGTTGCATACGTACAAGCTCAGGAACAGCTGGGTAAGCAACGTTTACCCCCCAAAATACATCTGCCAGTTGGATGGCTTGGTAAGTACTGAGAATGATTAGAAGTCTAGAGCAGATGGCTTGCAATGAAAATTTGAATGAACTGGGATTGTCTTCCATAAAGAGGCTGGATTTGCTGAAGAAAAGCAACAGAGGAAGAGAGACATGTAAAACGCTGCAGTAAAAAAAGTGAGAAGAGATGACTCTTCGTATCCATGGAATTTATGGAATTATATATCCATTTTCCATTATTTTTTCTTCAGATTTACGGGTATGCCAGGCTATGCAGATAAGGGTTTTTTTCTGAAGGCTTTCTGATGGATTGAGATTTCTCCCATGTTAATTTCTCTGATATTTTTATTTAAAAGGAACTTCAGTAGCCAGTTTTATGACTCTTGCATACAAACTCTGCAAGCCTGCCAGTTTAGAAATATTCATCCCAGAGAAGATATTGATGAGTTGAAACAGAATGAACTTCATCAAACACCTTGCCTTTTTCTTTCTAAATAGAGAATAGAAACATATATTGAACAACTTCATACTTTCTTCTGCACAGTTATTTACAGTATCACAATCTCTATCTGAAAATCGACATATGTTTGCTATGGATTGCATTTGCTGCTTGTATATATAAAAAAAGTTCCTCATTGTGCTAAGTTTACCAGACGTAGATTGTTTTTGCTTTGATGACTTTAGCTTTCCTTATCATCTTTTTATACCAATAACAAGCTATTACCACCTTTTTCTATACCTAACAATTGATTTTGCTTTTCCACTGAACCAGAAGGGCTAAGGCTCTCCATTTTTTTGTTGTTTCATTCTTGTCACATAACAATTTTTTTAAGATATTGCTCATTCTTTTATGTTGAAATATCTCGGCTTGAATAAATTTGCTAGTGCTTTCGCTACCTTGAAGAAAATAGCCATGCAAAGCACCAAGCTTGCATGTTGCTGGCTGACTTCTCTGTTCAGTCAGACTGAATGTAATCAGGTCAGGTTCACTGGCCCCAGGCAACCACCCAGTTCCAGCCCAGTGATTTCATTCATATTTATCCATCACAACACTGTCCAAAATGGTAAATTCATGGAAAGCATTATACCTTTTTATCTTAGAAAGTTACCGCGGTTATTTTTAGGAACCCTTTCTTAATTTTGCTGTAGAGCTGCCAGAAGAGGCCAACAGTATTCACTTCCCAATCTGATGTCTTCCAAGGCATGGAGACTTTTCATGCACTGCAGATCCGTGCTTAAGGAGCAGTTTATTCTGTTCTCTGGTTTGCTAAGGTCACAAGCCTCCCTGCACATTTTTTGACACACTGGCATGCATCCACTGAACACCTACAATCAGATTTATTGCTGTCTTTGGAATAAGTAGCAGTGTTTTTAGAACAGAGCGCTACATCCTCACTGCTTTTATTCACTCAAATAACTCTAAATAGGTAATAAACAAGCATTTTAATATTTCAGGCATACAAATTATCTTAAGAGCTGTCAGTAATGCCTATTATATCAAATTTCTGCTCATTGCTGTGATTGGACAGCAAACAAGAATTGGAGAAACTCCTAGCAGTGGCATAGAATTGATTTTAACATTCCTTTTCTTTTTCTATGCCACATAAATTAAATTTATTTGCAACACATGGAGGTTAAACTTGTATCATATTTGCCTTCTTAGCACCTTGCCCTCAAATTGCTAATTTAACAGTTTTCTGACTGCTCCAACTAGCTCTCAGCTGAGAAGATTAGTTTCCCAGCCTGTGAAATAACCAAAAGATGAGAAACATGAAGCTTCACAATGCCATTTTTAGAGGTCCTCTTCACAGTATATTTGCACTTTAAACTTTCTCCTCTCAAGGAACATGCTTATCATTGTGAGGCCCAATTTTCTGTCGGAATGACTTGTCATTTTCTGCCAGCAACTAATCTCATCATGTTAATGTGCAGGGACAGCTAAGTGACTTGTTTTAAATGCACTGTGATTATTACTTATTTATTAAAAGCAAAAGCAAACAACTGCTTTTAACTAATGTTCAGATGCTGATTGTTTGCGCAAGTAGTTATAAGTGCAAAGCTAATTTAAGTAGACATGCTACATTCTTACATTATGTCATGAAAACCCTACTCAGTGGGATAACTGTTTATATGTTATGAATATGTATTTATTCCAGGAAATACTTTGTTCCGGCAAGCTGATTTTGCTTAATAAGATTTTTTAAATTAAATTCCAAATTCTATATGAAAAAGCGACTAGAGGTTTTTCCCCACATTAACCCTTTTTTTTAGGTAAGTTTACAAGTCATACCTACAACATTTTAATAGAGAAATAATCCATGCATTTAATAGAGTAAACCATTAAGATGATGTTCATTATTGTTGCTGTGAGTACAGTAGTCAGTTTAAGGCAAATGTTATAGACTTCCAAACAAACACTAGTAAGTGCCCATCATTATTTCCAAGGACAAGAAAAGAGATGTATTTTTTGTTTGTTTAATCTATGTGCAGATAAACATTGCATATAATAATCCTTACTAGTTTATCTGAGATTTTTATGTTAATATCATTTGAAATTGTATATTATGAAATACAACATATGCATATATAACTTTTATTACATGTAAATAAAATACACATTTATTTGTAATCTGAGGTCCAACTTTTTTACTCTTAGATACTTGCATGAGGATCCGTTTGAGTCCCATAGAGAGCTTCCACACCTGATGAGGGCATGTCGTAGCTTTGCTAAGTAGAACAGCTTATTTTTCTAGCTGTAATTTACCTCTTTGCCTCCAAATGGTCAATGCTTTTATGCTGAAGTTTAAATGATATGCTAAATCAAATGTTGAACTCAGAGGAGCTTCCCTGGCTTTTGAATGCTCCTGCCAGTAAGTGCCAGTGCTAGGATGGGAATGCTTTTCTGATACGGCTGCACATATGGAGTCTATACAAATCTTGAGAACACTCACACCCTAGGAGCTGATCTCACTTTGCAGTGCTGGGGTAAATGGCCCTTGAGGACTTGCTGTTGCAGTGTTACATTAAAATATTTGTTATTTGGGGTATTTGGGAACAGAAGTCTAGTCATCCTCTTACACAACTTGATCGATTTAGTGAAATGTATTCCCTTTTCAGGATTTCCCCATAAAATCAAACAGATATGAGATAATGACTGAAGATTTCCTAAAGCAATACAGTGCCAGTGTCTTACAATGACGCATGTAAGAGCTGCAAAGTACAACTTGTTTTATTTTGAGAGTGCTCCGGACATTTAGGATTTTGACAGTTTCCTGCTATTGACTGCAGAACCCATGTGCTCTGCATACAGACTTAGCTTATGAATCTTGCAAATTCCTGTTCATTGCTGGGGACCTGATTCAGCTGCCATTAAAACCAAAAGAAAGATTCCTGGTGGTTTTAGTGGGTCTTGCATCAGTCTTTCTACCTCTGGAGACCACTGTTTAAACCAAGTACCAAGTCTGAATTAATAGCAAATACTTACATGTATTTTTTTCCTGCCTGCCAGTAGCCACAGGTTGCTGTCTTCAAGCCAGACCAGCAAGACCATGGTCTGAACAGGGAGATGGGTTGCAAATTGAGCAGTAAAAGGTATACACACATAAAAAAGATCAGTGCCCATATCTCCCCATGTCCTTGTATCTTTGTTCCAGGATAGTTCAGGGCTCAGAAGTCAGGATCTTGTGTCTTCATTAAAATTACATTTTTATATGTATTTCTTTAAAAGTGTATTCACAGCTTGTAGTTTGCACCTGCAGACAAATAGTGTTATCTTGGTAACAGAGTTCCCAGCAATTGCAGGTGGATTGATTTGTCATCATGCAAAGCTTTTATCTACCATGTAAAAAATATTCCCCATATGAATGAGGAAATAGAAATTGATTTTGAATAGCTATTCTTTCCACACACAGGCTCTTTTGTTATACATTTTGTTAATTCTGGTATGATTTTTATGCACTACATCTTTTTTCTAAACTTTTTTTCTGATTTAGTGCCTGACTTGTTTAATGCTGCTAAATGATTTACTGAAACTTTACAAGTGATATTTCAGTTGCCAGAGAGACTCTGAGCTGAATGCTGTCCCCAAATATGATACAATATTGTGTTAGCATTAATATGGATATTGATGCAAAATCAATGCAAATAGACTCTACAACTAATCCCACACTCCCTCACTCAAGCTTACTGGCAGCAACACTAAGTTATTTCTTTGATTTCCTTGCTGAATATGCAGTATTTATGAGGGGTTGCACTTCACTTTACATCCTTATTTTGGTAATCATTATGCCAGTGCACACTAAAACTATTCTTACAATTAAATCTTTTTCAGCATTTTTGTCAGACCCCTCGTAGACTAACCCATGTTTTAGGGTTGACTTTGATTTGTGTAACAAATTTCTCCTGCAAAACACTGCACCCACTTTTTCAATGTGACAAACATCTTGAAGCTAGTAACAGTAACAGCTGAAAGTTCATAACCTGTCACAGGCAATGCAACCCACTGTCTAAAAGGGCCGAGTGCCTGCGACCTGCACAAGACTGTTCGGCTGAAGGTCACAGTTCCACATACACAGATGGCTCTGGAAAAAATGCCTGGCTCCAGTGCACTATTAGGATGTAATTAGTGTAACTAACAACTAATATGAAGGAGCAGAACAGAGGTCACCACGAGACTTCAAAGGTCTTAACAGGTTAAGGTTGGAGGGCAGTCTATCCCCTGGCTTAATCTGTTGCCATATCTTCTGAGATTTGTTGAAATCTTCACTGACCTCTAACCTCGACGTGTTGCCCTCTCATAATTTACTGGTCACATGCCACTTTCTGTATTTCTGTCCGTTTGGACAGGCATGGGTCTTTGGGAACGGTGTCACCCCTTTCTGTTCAGATACAAATGTGCACAGGTAAAGAGCTTTTTGATGTAGGATCGGGATGGTGGGTTAAGTCTTTAATGTTCTTGCTCTGCTAACTTCAGGCTCATTGGAAATGATTGTTTTCTGCACTTGTGATTGGCAGATGACATTTGACATGTAGAGCAGGATCAGGCTTAAAATCTATCTATTGAAATAAATCGGGTAATATTTAGTTGTTTTCAGAAGATGCTAAATGCCACACTTTCATGAACTGATTCTTAACTAGCCAAGGATAGTTGTGTTTATATTCTCAGTGAACATGATTGCTTGAGTTTGCTACTCAATGAGAGCTTGTCTTGTGGGACAAATCAGCAGACAATCCTTCACAGCATTTTAGTATGAAAATGATGAAATAGCCATCAAGGAGCCTGCCACCATGATGCTCTGCAGTTCCTCACCGTGGCTAAGCATGACAGCTGTGGGGAAGAAAGTGCTCCAGGTCTGTCGGCAAAGCAGCACACAGCAGACAACTTGCCTGGACCCAACTGAGCATGGGTTTAGTCATCTTTTCAACTGATAAAAACACTTTAAGAGCAACCAAGAAGGAGTGAGAGCAGCCCAACATCAGATTTAAAGTTCACTAGGGAAAAAAAAAATCATTGAAGGATTTCACAAGCAACGACACTTGGATGGTATTTGGGAAATCTTTTTCTTTCAAGACTATCTTGCGATTAACTATGGGAGCAGTACATCAAAGCTCACTGTCTTCAAAGCTCAGAACCACTTACAGCTTCCAGCTATTACTAAAACCTACTGCTTCACCTTGCCAGCAGTTTGTCTCAGCTGTCTCTGCAAGTTGCGCCCATGTACTTCCTGCCTACTGATTTTGGGGAAGGGGAAAAAAAAACAGCTTGTAAATTAAATATAGCTGAAGCAATGTCAGAGTTGGGGGGGGGGAAAGAAAAACAACAACAAATGGACCATCAAGGTGCTGAAGACTTAGAACAGACTCAACAGTGATTTGCATATACATATTCTCCTTTGGCCAGCTCTAATGAAGCCGTCTGTGTGGAGGAAGTCTCCTGACTGTGGTGTATCCCTCTGTAAAAGTCCCTGAGTGAAAAGAGCAAGCTGTACAGACCAATGTTTAGGTCCAGATGTTAGCTATCAGACAGGAGGTCCTGTACAGGAGTCCTGACAGGTGGACAAAGTCAGCACTAGTGCTGACTTCATACCAGCAGAACTGCCTTGGGACCCCAGCAGGCCTTCACATACTGATGAGATAGATCTACAGTGTCCTCAGGTTTGTGCAGACATACATTCAAATATGTCCATATGGTAAACCTGGAAGCAGTCTACCAGCACTGGGCAACAGTCACCATTTATTGCTGGAAAATTATTGATTCTCCAGCATTATCCGGGGGGGCTGTAGAAGCAAAGTTTGCATATTTGCTATTTTTGGAGTCCCTGAAAGAACTTGTTTGTAACATTATGGGACTGTATTACATCCTCTGAACTGATGCCTAAAGAAGGCTGAAGTGTACTGAAGTCATAATATATTGCAGTATTAACATTATGCAGCATTTAGAATTGTTACATTGTTATTTTCTGATTGGAAGCTTTATGCCTAGGGTTTTCAAAATGGTACATTAATCTCTGAATAAAATTTGTCTTGCAAATGACGCATTAATAGAAAGTTAGGAACAAGGGTGAGTCTCTGAGTGTGTTTTATATAACAGTTTATATGTTCAGTGCAGATCAATGACATGCTCTCTAGAGCTAAATGCCATTAATCCATTTACAGCTGCTCACTGCAATGAAGAGAAATTACCAGTGAAAGAGCAGTGGATCCCTCTACCACCCTGCATAGGTTTGTATTTCGAAAAAGCCAGCCCCCATGTCCTCCTGTTGACACAGAGGCCTTTTGGCAGCTGTCAGCCCAGCTCTGGGCTGGGGCACTCTGATCACTTTGCCCTGAGACCTATGGAGGTGGCACTGCATGGCACAGGCCTCGTGCCTGCCAGGGTCAAGGGCTGTGGCATGGCACGGCCTGCGTGGCCTTCCAGGAGCCGGGTGTGAGGGAAGTGGGGTTGCTCTTACATCTAAAAGAGGCATGCGTGTCTACTGTCTGAACAGGGGGCCACTGCTTTTAGCACGTGAAGGTGGGGGGAGGCTTCCTGACAGGCTGATGGTGCAATCAAAATGTCAGGTTGTTTGAAACACATTGACACGATAGGTATGACTCCCTCTGTGAATTTGTGTATTGCTCTGCATGATGGATCTTTCTTTTTCTGAAAGCGAGCATTTTGCTGAAACGCACTGCAGAGTAGGAACAGCACAGTCATTTGAAGTTCATTGAAAGTACAGGAGGACACTGTGTTTCCTGTCCGTATGTTAAACTTGGCATATTGATTTTTTTTGCACAGCTTGCAGCATGGAAATGTGATCTACAGCTATGGCTAGGCAAGCTAACCACATGTGAATTTGTTAAGTACTGCTGGATTAGCAGGAATCATCGGACTGTGCAAGTACAGAGGCTTGACTTCTGTAACTCTCTATTTATGACTTAATCAATTAAAATAACAAGTTTTGGTTTTATTGGCTGTAAATGAATAAGCACAAATCATCTGCAGAAGCCATTGTTTTATACGCCTGCCTTTTTTCATTACATAAACACCCTGTTACTTGGACACGGTGCCTAAACAGGCAAAGCTGGAGCTGAAGTTGGGGAACAAATATGTGAAGATTCAACAAATGTAGTTGGCTACTGTCTTTTACATTACTGCATAAAATTCTGAAAGGTGTAGTGCATTTCTTAACTTGCTGTTTTTTATCTAAATTTGCTGTCACTTTTCTTTCTGTATTCTTTGCCTGATTAATCTTTTGTTCCCTTTATGTTCAAAGATACTAAGATTATGGAAGCTGCAGTCTGCATTTAAATGCAGATACGATGCAGCCATGCAGAAAGCACTCTTCTGATGTGAGGCTGGTTTGCTCTTCTCCCTACATTATTATACCTCCTTAAACATCTTCATTATACCATTCACCTTGCTTGAGTTCAAAGTACGGCAGCTGCATCACACAGGTGAGCCATAGCTCCACTGAGCAGGCTACCTGTGGCTTCTCAGAAATGCTGATGCGTTCTCTGTTGTGTTTGTGAAGTTTTCTGTTTGCTGTTGGATTTAGGAAACGGCTCTGCAGCTCTAGAATGAAAACAATATAAAGTCCAAGACAAAGAAAGTGGCCACAGGTATTTAGAGGTTTGAAATTATTGCCATTCACCTTCTGAAAACTATTTCTACCAAAAAGAAATAAATTTAAACCAAATGGCTATTTGAGCGCAAAGGAAAGCTGACGCTACTCCTGAAGAATCTCTTGAATGCAGTCTCTCCGAGCCACCTACAAAACCATGTGGGCTAACGCCTGGCTTATCACTCAGAGTTTACTGGGAACTAATCGGTTCAAAATGTTTGGAATAAGCTAAAACCTGGCTTGCTCATCTAATGAAAAAGGTCAAAAGAGAGAAGAAAGTGGCACTGGTTTGTGTTAGGTGACACTGTGCCCTGCTTGTCTAATTTGATTACACAGCCACTGAAGCCCCAGGCAAAGCTGATTTTAGCTATAATCAGCTTCTTAACCTTTTGAGAACTAACGTAAACACTACCTACCAGTGGTTAATTATGTTGCTGAGTTACACACAACAAAGTGCAATGGTAAAAGTGTAGAACTACAGTAACACATGTTGTGACAAGATTACTCGAGGGGATTAAAGTTCCCTGTGTTTTTATCTGTGCTTATTGATTTCTTTCTCAAAAATTAAAAACAGATTATGAGCAGGGAGTGTCAGTATAGCAGTTTTATGCAACATTGCCCTGGTATGCTGGTATCTCCTTCAATTCTTCTTACGTTTGAAAGGAGAGATCTAGTGTGTGTTGGACTGGTATGGGCGTGGATTTGTTAATTTTTAATGATTTTAGATTAACTTTGCTCTAATTCTTTATCGGTAATAGATCATACACATTCCCTTCCTCTAACACGAGCATCTTGCACGAAGTTTTGGAAGCTTTTTTGGCAGATAGACCATGTCCATATGAGACATCTGTCTCCATGTGGAATAAATGGGGTGAATTTTTCTTTCATGTTTTTCATGCCCTTACTATCCAAGAACCTAAGAGCCAAGGTTCAAAATCTGACTCTCTGCGGAGCCCATGTATCCTGATTTCCCATGCTCTTTGTTTCATACACTCCCTGTATTTTGCCAGGAAATTGGCATCTCCATAAACTTCCAAATTTTTGGCGACTTGTAAGACAACAGACTTCCAACAAATTTTAAATTTTCCTGACCTATGATAATTCTTGATGCTTATATAAGAAAGCATTGATCCACTCATCTTCTTATAAACTTGCTGCTCTTACATACTTTTTGCATGGAGGTAGTAAGCTGCATCTCTCTGACCCTTCCAGTCTATAGAAGTGGACTTAATTTGCTCTCTTTGTGTCCCACTGTTTTTTTGTCAGCTATATCTCTCCCACATGCTTCCCATTAGCCTCTCTGGTGATGTGCTGTGGTAGCAGATAGCACAGGTGGGATGTAAATGCCAGGGAAACAGACGAGCCTTCATTCAGGTATCAGCTAAGTAAGACTAAAAAAGCCATAGTAACTAGAGTTAGATAAACAATAAGACTAAACTAAACAATGCTTGCACAAGAACAACAATAAATAATAACACACGCACACACATAAATCTCACTGACACATGGTTCATTGCGGTCAGGTACAAGGTCAGAGTTGGTTTCCGTTTCTTACAGTCAGTAGCTAAATATGTGTTTGCTATACACATACTTGTCTCTGGCAAGGTTACAGTGTGTTGAGATGAGCTTGGGCAGACTGCTGGATTCTGAGTGTCAAGAGAGGTGGCATATCCACTTAGCCGACTGCTGCAGTGCCAGCATAGTGGTGAGAGCACCTTCAAGATCTAGACAAGAAATAGCTTATGAGCTTCTGCATATATTAGAGATTCATTCTTCATCTCAAGCTCTGTGGTGTTCTCTGAGAAAGGCATACACATAAGAAAACAGAGGCTAAATGCCATTGCTTTGAGTTTCTTGGAAATGTTCTAGAGTTTCAGCCTTTAGCAGTAGAGTTTATTGCATGTTCCATTGGCCTATCAGGATCTACAAGTTATCATGCATATCTGTTTGGTTTCTGTGCCCTGTATTTCCAGCAGGTGAAATATGAAGGGAGTTCTGCTGGCACAAAGGTGAGCTCATCTGCTGGCTGCTGATAATGTTTTCTAAGGTTTTGTTTAGAATGCATTTTCCCTATATAGCTGTAATATAAATCTTTTTCCAACCTACTCTAACCATCCCTGACTCTTTGGTTGTATTTATACTAAAATGGAAAAAAAAAAGTTCTAGTACACCACTATAGCACTAGTTGCATTTCCTGCAGTGGGAGAAGCCTTGTCTGTAGCATAACAGGGTGTCATTATTCTGCAGCAACGGGATATTTTTCTGTCTTTTCCTCCCTAAAAAGAAGTGGGATCAGACTCTCTCTGCTGGGCAGGCTGTCAGAGCTGGGTGGAAAAGACTGCTGAGACAGGTCTGCAAAATCCATCAGTCTCCACATTTAGGAACAGCTGTCCTTGTGCCTTCCTATTTCCTCAACTTGTTCCAGCTACAAGGAGGCTTTATGCAAAGTCTCTGCCACATGAGTACCTGCCTTCCTCTGGTATTATTATCTGGGGTTTGTTTCTGTTGGGCTAATTGCATCGACCAATGAATGAGTGCAAGGCAACAAATAGCAATAAAGCAACAGAGCTGGAGTGCATGGAGTCTTTTTCTGCCAGAAGGCAATTTTGGGGCCCCTGCTTGGTAGATAGCTTCTGGAGCACATGGCAGAGACACCAGAATTTGGCTGCGTCTTAATGACTTAGGTAACTCTTTGGATTGCTCACAAAGAAAACTGAAGACTTGGTTCTGTTACTGGGTACTCACAAAAGCACAAAGACAGTGCTGCTACTAGCAGTACTGCGGCACCAGCACTACTCATGCCTTGACATAGGCAGCAGCTGCTCTTCAGTCCCTCTTTGAGGGACAGCCTTTCTTCCTATCAACTGCCATGAGACATGAAAGTACTGCTGCTCCTCACTGCTCCTGACTGCGTGTCACACAGTGCTGGGATCACAGCCACGACAGATTTTGATCCAGATCTAGCAGAAGTGGGACCCTGAAGAAGAGGAGCGTGGCTTGTAAAGGGTGAATTTATCAGAGGCTTCAGAGCAGATCACAGTAGCAGAAGTTAGGCAATAGTTCCCTTTCCCCCTGGAGAATAAATTGTTACCCTTTTCATAGCAGGCGGAGAAAAAGTCAACAATGACACGTTGCTGCAGAAAAGACAAACCTTTTGCTGAAATGTCTACATAAGCCTATGGCTTGCCAGACAGGCTACTAGTGAGACATCAACTGGGATACCACATATGTTGATGGGCAGCATCGCTGATGAAAGAGGGGAAGAAACTGGAGAACCTCCAAAACTAGCAGCAAAAATGTTGCTAGAAGCCTAGAAAATGTGGCCCTCCGAAAAAGGTTGAGAGATCTGAGAAAGCTTAGCCTAAAAAAAAGATTGATAGAAATAACATGGTAGAAATCATCAAGTGTGTGAAAGACTGTTGTGAAGTAGAAAGGAATAGTCTGTTCTCGGTGTGCATGGTAAATAGTACAAAAGCAATACAATTAAATTGCAGCAGGAAGAATTTGGATTAGGATTTAAGAGAAACTTCCAAATGATATGGCTGGAGGATACTGCCTCCGTTCTGGAGGTATCCAAGGGCGGGTCCAATAGATAGACATGTACCAGAAATCAGCATAGGTGCAGCTGATCTTGCCCTGAACCAGGGCATGGGGCATGTCGTCTAGAGACATCTCTTTCATGCTTGATTGTCTATGACTGCATAAATAGGCAGTAAAAAAGCACGGAGATTCTCAGGTTCATCATTTTTGAGCTGTTTTCATAATTTTGGAAACACCTTTCCTAGGGTTTTTTTTTTAGAAGATGTAATGAAGACTGTACAGTTCATTCAGGCAAAGCTGCTTAAATAATGCAGAATGTAAGGTGTTTTTCTTAGTATTTGCGTAGCAATACATGGGTGAAAGTTCTGAGTTTTGTTTTCTGACATGCATGTGTTGGGTAATGTTATCTGTTGGTTTTGGCAGGATGCAGAGAACTGACAGTTATTGATAACGATGTCCTCTCCAGTTTGACATCCAAGAGCAAAAGTAGGTCTGTTAGAAAGTGTTAAGCAGAAGGATACTATCCCTTGTCATTGCTTTTGATGTCCACAGTGTCCCTGGTCAGGGTGTAAAACAAATAAATCACACTGCTTAGGGAAAAACTACATTGTAGGAATAACAAGTAAGCATTTATAGGAATAAGGAATTATTAAGGAGTAATAAGGAATAATAAGTAAAGCATTTATAAACACACCATTTACAAATTCATTTAGTACATACATATAGTAGACAGAAATCTGGATTGCTTTGTGAAAAAAGATGCATTTATAGCTAATGTTATTTGTAATAAATAAATAAACCCTTTGTACAGCACTGTAAAATGCAAAAGAGCAAACAGTGAAGTCTGCCTTTTATTCATGCTAATTCCAGAACATTTTCAGGCAAGTGAATTGCAGTGAATGAAATTAATAAAATGTGCTGATCAGTTTGGTTCTGATCTTACAGCTTGTAAATAATTTTTTGATGAGAACACTAGTACCTTTAACAGCAGTTGTGTGGTCTCTAGCCAGCTTCGTTTCCAGTCTGTTTCCAGGAAAGAAAGGAGCAAAAAAACTCTTGCATTTACTACTTTTTCTGAGAGCCAAGGAGTGCCTTGAAATAGTGATCTGGCTGAAAAAAAAAATTATTAATCCGATAAAAACAGTACCCTGAGAACATTTTCTTTTTTTTCTTTTCCTTCCCAGAGGTCAGATCCCTAAACTCCTGGGATTTTGGACAGTGGGGATGCTTTAATAAATGTGCAATGATAAAACTGCCTGATTGAAGGTTTCTGAAATGCTACTGTCCAAAATCACCAGCCATGCTTGAAACTAGTAATTCTTGACAGAACACACACACTCAGTATGTGACTTTTAGCTGCAGGGGGCAAAGCATATGCTTCAGTGCCAAATTTTTTAATTGTATTTGTGTCATAACCTCTTTTATTACAGTTTTAAGTTCTCTTCCTATTTCATTCTTCGAGGCTTGCCATGAAAACTCAGCTGTAAAAAAATTCTGAAAGCCTGTACTTTATTTAAGAACTTATGAATTTATAATTGATTCTTTGCGTTATAGACTGGTACAATCCTCAGTAAATGTAGTGACATTTTAATCACCTTTTTTTTAAGATTAAATAAGCGAAGGCATTGTGGCCCTGAAGGGTTTGTCTTTAGTTGCTTTGTTAATTCAAAATGTAACTCCTCCTAATGAGCCTTGTATGATTTAATGAATCAATCCTGAAACTTCTGAGCACCCGGAGTTCCCATCACTTCTCAGTACCTTTGGGACAGCAGCAGTTGGGTTACTTTTGAGTTCTGCTGTTTCCCAGGGGCAGTGAAATAAAAGCAGACAGCTAGAAGCACTTCAGTAATACTAAGGTAACAAATCGGGCTGATGCAGAGCGTTAACCCCCTGGCTGGAAGCAGATGAAATCTGTCTGCTGCCACCACCTAGGTATGTCTTAAGCTGCTGTGATCTTCAGTCTCTTTCTCTCTTATTTCTGTGTATGTATTTATTGCCTATGGAAGCTGCAGAGATAGGTCTCTTCGTTTACAGTGTGATGACAGCAGATTTGTTTTACAGGGCCTGAGTGTGGAGAGGGTTAAAACCCATTTGGCATAGACAAATGGAAGAGTTGGCGTTGGAGGATCTGGTGGGAAGAGGAATCAGTCTGGCAAAGATGTAGCTAATTTATTAGAAGGAGCAATTGCTATGGCTTGCTAGAGCCATTTCTCAAATCTGTACTTGCAAATTCCAAAGACATTACTTTTTCTGTATGTTATACCTCCTTGCTCTAGATTTAATTCAATTTAAAGATTGTGAATGATGGCACTGGGGACCATAGATAGAATCTGTTGTTTGCATATCGAGATGGCGTGGTCATCTCAGGGAATCAGCAAGTTGTCATGTCAGCTCTGAACAAGTGCTTCCCACAGTATACATTGCAAGTATCAAATGTAAACAGCTATTCTCATTTATGATTTTAGAGTGAATTGGTGGTGGCCTGTGCTTTCTTTAGAGATGCTGCAGTGAAGTGATCAGTTCCTGAGCCTGCAGAATCTTCTCGTTACCCCAGCCTGCTGTGGGTGTCCTGAACCTGGGGGGCAGTGGAGACACAGGCAGCACCGTGCATGCTCACATTACAAAATCAGGGTGATCTGCACTGCATAACGAACTGCTTCATGCAAGCAGGAACTCACTAGCAGTTGTATTAGGCAGTTAGGCACTGAAGAAAAATCTTACCAAAATAATTCTAAATTTGTCTCTCTGTTGTAATAGACAAGATGAATATGCAAATAAATGAATAGTGTGAATATTTTGTACTATGTCCCAAGCAATATAGGAAATTAAGAAGCCATGTGAAGTAACTTGGAGAGTCAGTCCTAAGATACAGAGCTCTCTGTCACTGACAGCAAAGCCAGAGTTGTTTCTGTCTCATGGTGAAATTATATACAAAACAGAGAATTAATGTATTTCAGTTGGCAAGTGCCTATCTTCATGACTCTCATCCTTAGCCATGAGAGGGTATGGAGAGGTGGCTGTCCAGCGATGGTGCCACACACCTGACCACCCCACCCCATCCATCTCCTCTTTACCAAGGACTGTCAAGGGGAATGTTCTTTCCCATAACCTGTCAGCATTCAACTGCAAAAGACACAGATTTGTGCTAATATACTGAGTGTGTTTATTCCTGCCCATTCACCCCAGAGCCAGCAGAGGCACAGGGAGCTGCAGTACCTTCATCCGCTAGAGCTGAGTCTGCAGGAAGCCCTGAAATATGCTCCCAGCCTGGAGTGGTTTTCAGAGCTTGTGTGGACATATTGTAAGGGTACACAGAAATGCTTGTACTAAGACTGCCTGTTCTGCAACAGTTTGGACAACAAGGTATTTCAGTTTTGAGGGTTTTAAATTGATTCCTAATTATTTGCAGCACAGACACAAAACACATTTGCAGTGTTACCAGTTCCTTTGACAGTCACCAGTTCCATTTCTTTATATTTTTGTAGTTACATGCATAACTTTCTCACATGCTTAGTCTATCACACTTGCTGTGTTGTTTTTTGGGTTTTTTTTTTTTGTCTAAAGATAGTCAAGGGCTCAGAGTAATGACACTCATGATCAGTTTTTCCCTACCTTCCTTTTCCTTGCCTACAGGAAGGCTTGTGTTTGTCCAAAACTTTCCTTATTTAGAGGTGGTTTTATTTCCTCAGAACTCCCAAGATCTCAGGGCGCACCCTGACAAAAGCACAGACTCCTTGAGGCATCTGATAACAAAACTGGACTGCTTTCCTTAACAGCCTGCAATGGGGAGGTGACATCCTTTGGTTTCATCAGGTCATAGAATCATAGAATCATAGAACTAGCTAGGTTGGAAAAGACCTAGAAGATCATCCAGTCCAACCATCCACCTACCACCAATAAACCCATTAGACCATGTCTCTCAACGTTATATCTAAATGTTTCTTGAACACCTCCAGGGACGGTGACTCAACCACCTCCCTGGGCAGCCCATTCCAGCACCTGACCACTCCTTCAGAAAAGTAGTACTTCCTAATGTCCAGCCTAAATCTCCCCTGGCGCAACTTGAGGCCATTCCCCCTCGTCCTGTCATCTTGACATGTTGTGAAGCTTAGGTCATCCATGTGCCAGGTGCAGCCCCAGAGCTGGTTTATCACAGAGCTGTGACAAGGTGGGTTTGATCCCATCAGGTTACAGGTTGCAGTAATTCAAGAAGTTCTGTTTGTTCTTTACTGTTGTTTGGTGCTGAAACACTATGGCTTCTTGAAAAGCTAGTATGCTTAGTCTGTTTAAACATAAGTGTTGAATGGATGGTGAGGCACTAGCATAGGCTGCGCAGAGAGGTTGTGGATGCCCCATCCCTGGAGGCATTCAGTGCCAAGTTGGATGGGGCCTTGAGCAGCATGATCTGGTGCCTGATTTAGTGGTTGGCAATCCTGTCTGTGGTAGGGGGATTGGAACTAAATGATCTTTGAGATCCCTTCCAACCCAAGCCATGCTATGATTTTATGAACATCACAAAGTGGGAGATCAGAAGTAACGAAGTTATGAAATATGTGCTGTACTGCATGAACTGAGTAAAACAGATTGTCATGGTTTTATGATTTTCGGTTATTGGTATTCCACATCATAACATCATGTAGTGAATGTACCTGGTCCTCAGAAGAGAAGGACTGCTACAGTCCCCACGGTACTTTGCTCCTCTGTTACCATTTTCCAGCCTGAGGGAAAAGATAAAAGCTCACAGTATAAAAACTTGCAGATCACGAGACCTCATCCTTTTTTTCCGCCGTCTCTCGTCTCAGCAGCACCTCGCTCTCCAGCCATCTTATCGTCGGTAGTAGAGTAAGGCCTACCTTGATTTTGGGACATTCTCTCTCTCTGTATTGGATTTATCAGCTTAAATTGTAATTATATTGTATTATAGTGTGTTGTTTTGCATTCCGATATCTTATTTAGTAAATTAGTTTGTTTCTCCTCAGATTGTTGCTGCTGTTCTTTGCTCTCAGGGCCATCTCCCTACCCTTTTCCCCTTTCCCCTTTTCCCGGGACGTGGGCCCGTGGGTCCCCCGTCCCCTTTGTCACGGAATCGGGCCTAGTGCCCGTAAACCGTTGACAACAGATGCAAACATTGGGGTTTTGTGAGATGTGCTACATGTCAGCAGGATTGGAAAGTGAGAAAGCAGGAGGCCCTAAGTTCAGCAGACCATAACTCAAAAGTGGTAATACAAAATAGTTGTACGCTCTGTGGCTATTTACTTTGCAAAAGCATGCAGCTCTTATTGCTTCTTAAGTACCATTGCAGAACTGGTCACAGGAAGGCATTGAACCAGGCACCATCAATGTGCACAGGAGGCAATGGTGGAGACGTAAATTTTGTGTCAGGTACTTGTTCATGAAGCAGGAATGCCACTGCTTCATCACATAAATGTAACCCATCTTACAGGACATTCAGATTTTATGGACACAAAGCCTCATGCATGCACAACACAGAAAGTGCTAAGGTGTAGAAGGTCTGTTTATTTTGGAAGGAGGAACTACATTAGGAATATAGCTTCAGCAAAACCATAGCCAGCTGTGATGAAAACATCAGCTGAAGTGTTGGACATTTACAGAGGAAGGAAAACGGAGCTAGAACTAATTCCTGTCCTTGCTGGTGACAGGAGCGCTCAAGATGGCAGGATCTGGCCCTGCCCATGCTGGCATTACGCATCTGGTGGAGTGGAAGTGAAATACCAAAAGTGATTGGAAGTACGTTTGAAGATGTGTAACCTGCATCAGACCATAATATTTACAAATGAGCGACTGAATAGGTATTTACTACTGTGATCATTTACAACAAACAAGTAAACCATGTGATACCTTTTGAAATAGTAAAATAGAAAAAAAATTAAAAATCTATAATTTTAATCAAAAGTTTGTTTCAGTCATTGAAATTCTGTTATTGCTGCTTACAAACATTAAAGTCAATCAAAACATCAGTAGCCTGAAAGATCAATATTTTTAATATGTTTGCATTGCAGTGCTGCGGATTTTTGGCTAATGGATCTCACCCATATTGATTTCCATGGGAAATGTTAGTCTGATACTGAAATAATTAAAAAAAAAAAAAGGCAGGGATTATTGGTTTGGAATTTTGAAGGAGATAGAAGTATAAAAATTGGTTATTGACTGAATTGCTTGGGGTGAATGAACCTTGGGCACTTGCAATAAACTTGTAGCACAGAGTCATTACTGCATACCACCTCAGTCCCTTAAACCTAAAATCAGTCAATAACCTATTATAACAATGCAAATTGTGGTGAAATAACATAGCGGGTCCTTTTCAAAGCAGCAGGTTATTAATAAGCATCTACATACATATATGGATGGATGTATTAAACCACCTCTAGAATATGTACAATAGCTGATTTTCAAGTTTGTTTTAACGTATTGAGTTTGTGTTGGTACAAATGTGAAAGGCTTGAAGTAATTGTTTAAAATAAGATTAATGGCTCAGCAACTACTGAAATGAATAAAAGTATAACAAAATGCTATGTACAAATAGCATAAACAAGTGTATTCAGTATTGTCCCAGTTCTCGGCAAATGCTGGGTAATTTTTTTTTTCCTGTTTATTCTGTTGCTGGGGTAGGAAAACAAAAGCAGTGACCACCCTGAACCAGCAGATGGTCTGCACTGGGGCTGTGCTCACCCTTGCCCCATTGCTGCTCCCTGCAGTGTCCATGCTCTTCATTCGCCCCTCCTTCCACAAGTGTTACGATTTTGCTTACCTAGCATATTCTTATTTTTTGAAGAGAGGATTGTCCTTGCCTCTGGAGCCATGCTTTGGGCATTACGTTGGTGAAATAAATCAATTCTCTGCAGCAGAACGTACTCTGCATTCCCAGCCAGGGGCTGGATTAGTTTACCTGGAGAAATCAAGGCCTTACTGGCTACAATACTAATTTTTATTCACAGTTAAGTGAAACATGTAAGCAAAGCAATGCCTTGCAGTTCCTGCTTTAAAAACACTCCAAGCCTCTGTTCTGCTCGACGCTAGGGACTGGCAGTGCAAGTGTTTCTGCTAAAAGTAGGTACTGTGGTAGGCAAGCTGTCAGGCCAAATATGTTTTCACCTGGGCTGTGTGAATATTTAATACATATATATACTAACACAGCGATGATAACTCAGTGCCTGTGATACTATGGAAAGGAGATTGTTCTTATATCTTATTATTAGAGTTTCATCTTTGGATATTTTCTGATTTCCCTGATTCGTTGCTCTGCTCATAGCTGGCAAGGAACAAAGTGGGCTGCAGTGCAGCCGCTGTGTGTAGGTCAAAACCTGCGGAAATGCACTAGCAGCAGAAAGCTGCAGAGGCAGGATCTGCAGCCAGTGCCTTGGTTTAACTACCGTTGTCTGACAGCAGGCAGGTTACCGCGTCCTGCCGGAGTCTCAGCAGACTGGCACCGTCTGGGAATAACTCTTAATGAAGTCTAAAATTTCTAAGTAAACTTGTTAATGGGAGTCTCATCATTGGGAAGCTACCTCTGTAGTTACTCTTCAAGTCACGTAGTTTCTTAATAATTAATATCTTCCCCGTTGCCAGAGCCACGTATTTAGGACAGAGAGATGCTGTCGCTGCGGGTGGCAATCCCATGGTGTGGGGCCACCGCTGTCTGCGAGGTTGCATGGGACATGGGATGGTCGTGCACTGTCCCCTCTTCATTTTGCCTGGACTGGAACAGATTTCACTTTTTAGATTTTTATCAGTTTTCATGGCTTTCCAGGTTGATATCAGGACAGCATTTCAGACTAAAGCTTCGCTTCCTTGACTTTCACACCTGCTGAAATGCTGAAACACCTGTTCTGTTGCATTCAAGGACCTGGTAGAAAGATGAGGAGTGCTTCTAGAAAAACAAAGAAATAAGGGAAGGTAATATCATCATTTGTAAAAGTCAATCCTTCTTGCAGCTTAAAACATTTTCAACTAATAGAAGTGAAGATTTTACCTTTCTTCCTTATCAGAAGCAGAGGCTAACTAAGTATGTGCAGGGAGGTACACTGATAACGGGAGATGAGACCTTCTCCGTGTGTAGAGCTCTAAGTTTTATCTTTCCATAGTGAGAAAAAAAGGAAAAGGTCTGTAGAACAAGTAATGGAGGTTTTCCCAACACTTTTTTCTACGTTTTTCCTACCTTTTGCAATTCAGAGGAGAGAGAAAGGTAGCAGTTTGAGGTGGTAGAATATTTCCTGAGGAATGCAAACTGAAACAATGCCTTCCTCCCCCCTGCCCCCCTCCCCCCCAAAAAAAACCAACAGTGCCAAGTGTTTGTTTCTAAAACCTATTAAAAAAAGTCAAGTTTTATGAACTGTGGGAGTTGCATAACAACTGGATCCTAGGAAGAGTTGAAAAGATGCAGGAACAAAAGGAAATGGCCTAGCCAAAGGATTCTGAGCACAGATTCCCACACCTCCATGATGCCACCTGTGCATGAAGTAAATTATCAAAGAGTATTACAGTATTTTAGCTTCATAACTAGGCTTGACCTTAATGAGCATTGTGTGGCTGCAACTTTAGGCAACACACTACAGATCGAGGAAGCATTCTCGTTAATGTATTTTTAAAATCATTTATTTTTACCTTTATTTCCTGAATTCTGTGATCATATGTAGAACTGATTGTAACAGGAAGTTACTTTGATAACCTAATGTTTCAGTTTCAAAGATACTGCAAGCTGCACTTATTTCAAAAACACAGAGTAAAAACCTGAAAGTAATAAAACAAGTAGAACTCACAAAACATGGGGTTCTTCGCAGAGGAGCAAAGCTTATTTATTTTCCCAGAGCAGAAGCATGCTCCTGAGCATGGTTTGAGACACGTATCTTAAATCTGTAATCTGATTGTATATGCTACGGAAAAAAAGATCCTCGGCTCAGGTGTACCACATCTACCTGCATACAAATTAGAAAAAGAAGCTGGTACGTTAGAATCAAAGCTGTACTGCCTTGAGTTTGTGATTACTTTATCATTCTTAGTGAGAAGTTGCATGGGCTGTCTTTGGAAGCTGACAAATGTACATCATCTGATACAGCAAAACTGATTTTGGAGAATTGCATGCCTTAGCCTTGCTTAGGAAAACCCTGCCCCACAGAGCTGTGAGTAGCGCTTGGTGATGAGCAAAATGAATTTTGCTAACTGAAATTCTGATCAGGTCTTGAGGACCTTGAAGAGGTAGCCCGAATTCCAACATGCGTGCGGTGACAGCATACTGACAATCAGGAATACAGCTTTAGGTAGTGTTCTTTCATGTTTTGATACTACAGCTATATTTCTGTCTGGGAGGTTCTGCTTTCTGGCAGTGTTGCCAGGTGCCATCACAGTGTTTGAGACTATTTTCAAGAGCAGAGAAGAATTCACTGAGCTGGCTTAGCTTTTTATTTGTAGTAATAGAATTTCTCTTATTACTCTGCACGTGAATTATGATGGAGATTGGCTTAAGGATTGGGAAAATATAAAATGTTTGGTGTGGCCTTAGTTCAGGAAACTACTTGAAGTGAGATGCCATAGCACACTGGACTTGACAGTTGTCTCACTGAATTTAATGCAGATCAGGGATGTATAGCATCCTGCAGGATCAATGCATCAATCTTATGCATTGAATTTAGTGCATACTGAAACCTGTGGGGGATTTTAGGCCTAACAAGCTGAATTTTCAAATCTGTGGGCTTCAGTTATATGTATACTTTAGTAAATGCTAAATAGTTTATTCTGAATGTATTTTCTAATTTCCTGCTGTGTAATGTGCTAATACTTCTGTAATCAAGTCTTCCCAGGCAGGTAGTTCATGTATATCTGAGTAAGGTAGTTCTAAAACAGGAATACTGTGTTAGTGGATAGTAGTACTGTTGCTGTAGTAAAAGGCAGAATAAATAGCAGCTCCATGACAACTGTGCAGAGTTATGAACCTGTAGTAAGTGTTCTACTTTAAGCTAAAAGTAAAAATGAATACATTAAAATAAATGAGTAAATAAAGTGTATAGATCTTGTATTAAATCAGTAACTTCTTGAACTTTCTGCTGAGTTTTGGAAAGTTAACAGCTCCCTTTAAAACAGGTTAGAGACAGCATGTAGTTACTGTACAGGAGTGCTGTGTTGGAAAAATGCCTCCAGAGGCATGGGTGCTGGGTGGTGTCACTGCCTCATGCTTGTTTCCACACCCTCAGCTCCATGTTTCTGTTGTAACAGGGGAGAAATTGGTTCCAAATCTGTTTTCTTGACCCACCTACTCCATACATGTTAGCACCTCACCTTAAACGATGTTTCTACAGTCTCGCCTGTATTTACAGTGATTATATGCATAATGTAGCATATTATTGTCTGGACTTCCTGTTTAATCAGTACAGAGCTTCTTACAAGTGCAGCTGAAAAGGGCAAACAAAATTAAAGCTTTATATACCAAAACAAGTTTGATTTGCTAAGCTCCCAGCATTCCAAAGTACACAGATTTGTTCCACCAAGTTTTGCGATGGCTTGCAGATGGGCAATGATTAATCAGAGAGCTAACTGTGAAGTAGTTTGCAATTAAACTGGAAAGCTCTGAAGCATGCTAATTGAATCAGAAAATTAGAGACACTGAGCAGTAATTGGCTATTTCTCATGCAGCAGGTGCCAGGCCACTCATCTGTGGAACAAGGTATTTAAGACGCATTAGCACTAGTAAAAATACTTCTTGATATGGAACAGTTAGATTTTCTGCTCATTTTCACCATGGATGTCAAAACACACAGCTGTGATGTCTAGTGCTCACAGTTTGTGTTGTAGGAGTCTGAGCTGGGCTGTCACCAACCTGCATACATGCCATTTCAGATCAGGCTGAACTTGGGGTGCCAGGGTACCTCCTAGCCCTGGCAGAGCAGCAGACCCATCCTTTGTGTTTATTTTTGAGGTGAAGCTCGTGGGTAGCTGATGGAGTGCTGCAGGGTACCACAGCCCCATCCACCTCATGGTGCAGGATGCACCCAGCTCCTGCTCCTTCTGTCTGCCCTCTGAGCTCTGCTCGGGAGTGCTCTGCTCCTCAATCCAGGCAGAAGAACCAGGAGAGTGTTCTGTGTGCGTTGCTTGCGGATGCAGTGGAGCATGGTTATGCGGTCGCATTAACAGGATGCAATCACTTCTGTCCCATTTCTGTGCAGGTTTAAAAAAATCACAAGTTTCTAGTTGAATATTAGTTGGGAGCATCAACAGTATAAATCTAATACTGCTGTGAACAGAGTAGATGCATAAAGCCGATTCATATCGCATCTCAGCGTGAGTTTATATCTTCTAATTAGTACCACCATTTTATAGACAGCACACGCAATGAAAGTTTGTTTGCCGTGCCAGTGGGGACCGGAGCACACACAGTAGCTTTGCTATGGCAGAGTGATGGTGCTGCACAAGCACAAGCAGCTTGTAGCCCGAGCAGTAGGTAACCAGAAAAGAGTGGGATTTAATAAGTGGAATGGTGGAGGGTTTTTACAGCGATATAACCATTTTCAAATTAGACTGGGTGGGGCGCATGATTTCTTTCTTTGTAACTAATTAGAGCTTGGTAGGCTTATTAGTGAATAAAAAAGTATTAAAATAGAAACACACTGCATCATATTGCTCCGAGTATCGAGAAGAAGAATATTACAATATTCAAATGCTAATCATATCACTTAGCAGAAGACTGCAGAAAGTAGTGTATTTGAACTGAGACATAAATTATAAATTGTAAACAGTGCATAGGGGATATGTTATAACTGTGTCTCATTTAAATTAAGGCAGAGAGTTTTCTCTGAAGCAGATTATGTGCCTTCATTAAGTTTTAAAGTCCCCTCTATAATGTTTTATTAAGATCGCTTGGCGCAGCATTTCCCACACTGGATGTCAGCAGCACGTCCTGGCGAGGGGACCACAGCATAGAACTGTGCTCCTAGCTCACCACACCGCCCGCATGCTCTGCAGCTCAGTGCTGGTGACTGCCCGCAGTGACTTTCCACCTCCCACTCCTCCCCAAAAATCCTGGCACCTTTCCTTTCTGCACTTGAATGCAGCTCCAAAACATTTACATGATCAATGTTTGTTGCTGGAGGGATAAAGTTTGCTCTTCCATGGACAAGTGAGAACATATCGATCATTTTATTCTATTTGCTATTTCTAAATTCAATATACCTCTGGAGTCGATAAGCGAGATCGAGAGCATATTCTTTTTTTGTGTGCCTGCTTGTAGCTTGTTCTTAAGATCCGAGATACATTTTTGATTAATCACGAATGCTCTGGGGTCATGGAGAGCAAATGTGTTTGTGGAGTGTCAGCTGATGCTGTCAGATAAATGTCTTAAGCTTAGCCAGGGTTCGTGCCCCAGCTTTAGGCTGTGCCAAATGTCTCCCCTTGTTGAGGAAGATAACAGCTACACTGGAGGCGACTGTGCTGTTTGTTCACAGAAAGGGCTGACCTTGCCATATGGGGCTGTGCTCAGGTGAAAAAAGCATGGGAGATGTTATAATGGAAACCTGAGAAATCTTAACTTGCCACCATTCCTCCCACAAGATCCAGTGTGCACAGTCCCAGCACGTTACCCTACTAGGCCAGCACTGCTTGGTGGCTGTCCTCAGCAGCACACGTCTCCTGAGGAATGAGAAAATGATGACAGGATACTCCTGAGTGGGCAGAAACCCTTCTGGCAAAATTGGATCCTTGTAGTGATGCTCATGCAGATGGCTTTGCCATCCATGCTGGTTATGGGGTGGTTTTGTGTTCAGATTTCTAGCATCTTCAGCAAGTGCTGGCTCTTGGCCCTGATAAAGGATGCTCAGCAGTGCTGCCCCACATCTGTGGCAGGCTCTAGGGGTCAGGCTTAGCTCATCAGTGGTGATCTGTCCCCATTATTCACCAGAATACGCAAGTAAGGAGTAGTGACATGGCTGCTAAGCTAACACCTGGGAAGTGCTTCGTGCCGAGGCTGTTCTGCAGTGCTGAAGGCAAAAGGATGGATCATATGGTGGTGCATAAATAAGTGAACGCTCCCAGGTCTACTTGTGGGCATTCATTAGGAACCACCTCAAACTGGTGCTTTCTCTCCCTGCCATCTCCCCAAAAACGTGTTTGTTCTTCTTTTTTTTTTTTTTCCAAAGATGATGCTCCACTTTTTCTTTCCTCAAGAAGTTCATACTGTCATGGGTAAATCATCAGGGCTAATTAGACTCAATAATGCTGCAAAAAATTTCAAAAAAAGATATAACACATCTGTCATGAACTCCCACCAGATCTCTTGGAAATGAGACATTTTTAATATTTTATGCTGAACACAAAATATCTGGAGGAAATGGTTTTATATGCTAAAACAAAACCTTCAGTGTCAAACGAGTAATACTGTCTAAGCAGCCCCTTGAATGCTGCTATTTCAGATCTAGCCACTCTTAAAATGTAAATTTCATTTAAATAAAATGTATTCCGTATTTAAAAAAAAGGAAAAAGTTGTAGGCAATAACGAAGAAAGTCCAGTGTATATCTGACTGTCGGAATGGTGATGTCTGTTCCTGTATTGAGGAGCACTCCAGGCTTCAAATAAAATTTCAGTCTTACAAAACAGGAGGGTTTTTTTTTTAATGAGATGTTTTCAGCTAATATCTAAATCAAATTAAATGCAAATATTTTGCACTTTAAACTAATTTTAGCTAAATCTCTAGCTGCTTTTGTTCTAAAAATAATTTTGTCTTCCTTAAAACAATATTTAACATAGAACTTTGAGTCATGTTCTCCCACTGTACATTATTAACAGTCTGCCATACATGCAAGGAGGAGAGATCATAACTGTGAAAGCTTGTAATGTGTGAAAGTTGGGTAAATCCCTATTTCATGTTTATTCTTGGCGGCAGGTCACAGATTAATAAAAATACTAACCTGAATGACAAGAAAAGGTACTTACCTAAATTCCATAAATCCCAATAAGTCATTCATTTAACTACCTAGCTTGAGACACATTCTTTAAATAGATTGGTAATCCTTATTAAAAAGAGAAGCATATCCTGCTCAGCACATCTGCAAGTATTTCTCCAGCAGCATTATTCTTGACTCACAACATTGCCACTCTTTCCAATATTACCAATACAGGGCTTGCCTGCACCGTTTCTGCATCTTTTCTCCCTTGGACAGCCACCAAGTGTGACCCCCTCGTGTATTTTCTTTTCCACTATGCAAACATTGCATTGGGCTGTCCCGCAGGGCCAGGCACAAGGCCAGGACTTGACACCACATGTCCCACAGGTTTCTGAGCAAGGACCACAATGGAAACAGGCACCAAACTCTGTCCAAGTCTCGGTGGTCCCGTGTCAGCTTTGGGAAGAATCTAGACATAGACATAGACATAGACATAGACATAGACATAGACATAGACATCATAGACATAGACATAGACATAGACATAGACATAGACATAGACATAGACATAGACATAGACATAGACATCATAGACATAGACATAGANCATAGACATAGACATAGACATAGACATAGACATAGACATAGACATAGACATAGACATAGACATCATAGACATAGACATAGACATAGACATAGACATAGACATAGACATAGACATAGACATAGACACAGAGATACATAGGGCTGTCCTAAGGCTGTTCTTAACTGGAAAGGCAGGACAGGAAAGGTGAATGAAAAAAATATAATTATTGATGGAATTAAAGAAGCAACAGAAGTCTTTATCAGCAAATTTTGTCAGTGTGGCTGTGCTAAAGGTCTGCTGCAAAGAATTTATTGACCCAGATCTTGCCTCAAGTTATTCTTTGCAGGGGATGCAGCATAATGTAGGATATTAAATATTCAGATTAGCTACTGCAATTATGAATTACATTCCGTTTTATTGTTTATTCCTGATCTGTCCTTTTTCCATCTTGTTTGCGAACTGTCTTGCTGAGTGTGAATTCCTTCAGCAGCTGCTACATTGGACCATAACTAGCTAAGACTAGGAGGAGAGGTCACATTAGAAATTTTAATGGTTTAAGCAGTGTACTATACATTAATTTCTCACTCACACAGAAAGGTTTATTCAGCCTTCTAGAACAGCTGAACAACTTTTGTCCACTTAACCTACTTTGACTTTGTCCAGCAAGCAGTTGTGTTTGTGGGTTTGGTCCAGGAGTTTAGTTTTGCCCATGGAATGTATACCTTTGTTGCTTTGAGCAGGATGAGCTTGTCCTCCAGTGGACAAGCTCCAATGTCTTTTCATTATGGGCATGTTCTGATCAACCACACCTATTGACAGAACTTGCTATGTTTCACAGGCACCATTCACCCGCCCTACTTTTTGATGATGTTGTGTTGGGTGCCATCTCAGTGCCCTTATGTCTTAAAGTTTGTTCATGTGCTTTCTTTACAAATAGTGTTAATTCAGTGCCTCACTGGCTTTTAATTAGGCATAAAGAGAAGATAAGACTATATTCTTTGTACTGAGGATATGACTTTAATATGTCCTGTAAAGGAATGAAAGCTTGCTTTTGTCTGAGCACCTTAGTAAGGGGAGGAGATACTACAACTAGAGACTATGAAGAAGGTTGACCAATCTATGGAAAACAAAACAAAACAAAAACAAACAAACAAACAAACAAACAAAAAAAAAAAAACAAGGAACCCAGAAAACAAGCACAGATTCCAAAGTCCTCTGTGCTCCAGAATCCCAAATAAACATCAACTGAGCCAGACTCGGAGCTGTCTGATTAACACAACAGAAGTGTAAGGGATCTCTGTCTTCTCAGCTGGTACTCTGGTGCTCTGTGGCAGAGTCTACTTTTCTGCAAAAGGAAGAAAGCCATAAGTTTCCTTTCAGCTCCTCCAGGCAAGTGAAGGTGAAGCAAGAACATGACTGGAAAAATAAAACAATGTGGCTGCTTGCTGTCTGAGGGGGAGCTGGCACCTTGCAGTGGTTTGGACTCAAAACACATCTTTGACCTCTTTATATGTGCTGGGATGGACAGCCAGGATTTAATGTGAGAACAAAATGCCAGCTTCCTCGTCATCCCTATTCTTATGTTTGCTGGGGACAATTTGAGAGCTTCAGCCAGTGCCAGCAAAAGTGATTTCTTCACAAGACTCACAAGGTATAAGCCACCAAAAGAGTTTACCACCATCAACACCCTCAAAATTTTCAAGTCTGATATATTGAGTGGCAAATGCAGTCATAACCCTGTTGTATGGTATGACAGTGGTTGTTTAAAGGAGAGGTTGCCTAATTATTCTGATCCCTTGTGGTCATGTAGTGCTATAATGAGGAATTCGAAGGACATTAATCAAGTGAGTCTGCAGAAGTTTGTAGGAAAGGTTGCACAAATTTGGCACTTGGAGGATGTGTGAGGAGCAGACTGGAGGTAGGAGTGACTTTGAAAGGAGATGGGTGAGTTAGGCAGCAGGTTGGGCCTTCACATATGTCTGTCTTCATTAATTAACAGCATTAACAACTCTATATAGGTCATACACACAGATGAGACGTTTGGTGCCAGCTGGACTCAGCGCCCAGCAAAGTTCCTGGGAATGTTCAGTTTATCAGTATAACCCACAGGTTCTGAAGGTGAAAAAAAAATGTTCACTTTCCATATGGTCGAAAAAGCAGAGCCAGTGAGGGGTGCAAAGAGAACAGTGTGGACTCAAAGCAGCAAGGTATGACAGAGATCTTTATGGTAGCATTCAGGAGGAGTATCTGCAGGGCAAGAAGCTGATGGTGGAACCAGAGGAAAAGGTGATGTGGTCACCATGCTCATGTTGGTGAGTCTGGGCATCAGTGCTGGCTTCAGCAAATACAGCAAGATTGATTTTAGAGATTTAAGCAACAGCAGCAGTCAACATGAGCCAAGAACAAGACTTAGGAAGGATGTCTGCCCTGTAGGCCTAGATGGTGTCTGCCACGGATAAAAAGGGATGTGCGGGAAGGACTGGGAAGGAATGCTGAATTGCAGTGAATTCCTGGGAGGGATGGAAGGAATTTGAACTTTGAGGAGAAATCAGAAATGGACACACTGAAGTTGTGGAAGGAGGAGGAGGAGGAGGAATATCTGGAGAGGACAGCTCTGCAGCAAGAAAAGGAGAGGGTGCTTGTACAGGGAGCATGTTTGTAATCAGGGCTGATGTGGCAGGGGGTGGGTGTCAGCCCTGGAAAATGGGAGAGAGCATAAGTCTCCATGGAAAATAAATTGTACTTTATATTAATTTTTACATTTGTTTTCAGTGTCCATTAATGGCGTACTTTTTGCGATATAAATGCAGCTCCTTCAGAGATGAATTTCTTATTATGATTATGTAAATGTTACAAGTTGATTAAGTCTTTGTAGTTATGTTTTGGCTCATAGCAACATCTTTATCAGCAGCATAATTCATACTGTAGCAGTTAGTATGACACTAGAGAGAAGTATCAGTTTATTTCTTAGAGCTAATTGGCTTCGCTACATAGTTCAAGAATCACTGGCATCTAGTCAAACCATAGTCTCATAAAATGCACCACGCTAATGAACAGTGATCTGATGTTAGCTATGTTGGTGTTTAATTCAAATGAATGTATATCCAAACTGTATCGCTATTTTACACCAGAATATCATCATGTAAATGCTAAAATAATTTGACTCAGTAGATCAGTTCTGTCCATCAGGTATATAGGTCTAGCTTTCATAGAATCAATTTCTGTAATCATATTTGTACTCTTGTGTATTTTGAGAAGCAAAAGCGTGTAAGCATTCTCAATAATGAACGTTTTCAGGGAAGCTGAACAAAAATAAGCTGAATATAACCCCACTAAAAAGGTGTAACTGAGTAGGAGATTCACCTAGGGCACAGAGAAGGAAAACATCTCTGTTTTTGTTTTCTATTTCAATTTCCTATTTTTAGAAGGCAAAGACATAGTAAACTATTAAACTATTCTTGTCTCTCTTTTTTTTGTGTGTGTGTGTGTGTGTGTGTGTTGTTTTAAATGGTTGTACTTTAATATTTGCTTTTTCCTGTAGTTACAAAGAGCGGGCCACAGGACAGACAGTGATGACAGGCTTGCCTCCAGCTCCTGTGCAAATGTTAGCACAAGTAAGGATGAGAGAGTGATGGATGGGCCTAGGGAAGCCAGAGCATCAGTGCAGTAGGAGAAAGCCCAGGAGAGGAGAAAACCTCTCTCTAAATGCTGCCTTTTGTTAGCTGCCAGCAAGGACACTGCCTCCTACAATCCTTGCTTGGAATTCCTTGAGCAGGGTGTGAGCAGCTTGTAAATTTTAAAAATTAAAAAAAAGAAAAAAGAATTGCAAAATTTCAGGCTTATTTTCATCCAGTGTTATGTTCATGGAGTACTGTATCTGTACGTGTTGATGGTAGTTGGAAACAGCAGCCGCAAAGAACCACAAGCCTTGCGCCTTATAAAAATGCAGGTTGAGTTCATCACAGATACCCACCAGTATCTTGTATCACCTCCTATCGGGAGTGTATCTCCACCTCAGCCCGTGTGACATTACCTGCTGGGAACAGCACAAAGAAGCTCAGCCCAGTACGCACCGCTCCTTGGTGGCTGCCACTCACATTGACCATCCCTTCACCATCAGCTGCTCCTGCAATTTCTGGGGAGATGAGCAGCAGCCCGACTGCCTCTTCTTGCAGAGACAAGGGACAGGAAGGTTGATTCATGTGTAAATCACCGCCTGCCCTTTATTTGCAGGTCCAGGGAGAGTACACAGGCAGATAAAGGTTTGGGGCTGAGGATGTGCCAGTTCCTCTCGCAGCCATGATGGCAGGCTTGGAGTTGTCAAAGACCATCAGACAGGCTCTGATTCCTTACTTACTCATGGTTTAAATAAATTCATTTATTTGCAGGCACCAGTCATGCACCAAAACCCTGTTAGGGTTTGGTTTCATGTCCCTGGAATTCCCTGCCATGATATTAATCGGCTTGCAGTCTTCCAGCACCTTGTGTTGTGTCTCATCTAATAACGTAGTTATAATATATTTGTCTACTTTATGACTGTATTTGTATTGGCGTGCCAAGTGTGCAGCAGCTGGGAACTGTGTGGGGGTGGCAGAAAGTTATTTGATCTACAAAATCAGTTACCTGTCACTCAGTTGCCTTTCAGTGAAACATAATAAAGAATCATTATGGGCCTATTAGCAGTGCTGATGTAAATGCATTTCATGTGCCACTTTGAGATCAACAGTTACCCACACAAAAGTAAAGTTGTTAAGTACAACCTTCTTTGTTCAGAAAGGCAAATCATAAATCAGGCAAGATATTAAGCTCATGAAATGTAAATTCAGGACCCTGAGGGTCTGATCTATTGGTTCAGCTTTAGCCTTGGCATCAGGGGCTGTCCCTCCCTGCAATAAACAGTATTCAACGTCACCTCCTCTGCCTTATCACTGTCTACTTTTGTAAGTCTGGGGACGTGCTGTGAATGCTTTTTAAAAGGCTTTAGAGGGAGGGGAGAGGGGTGAAAAAAATGAGCCTTTTAATATATTCAAAAAACATGAAATAAAATAATGCAGACTGGATTAGGAGAGTGAGGGTATAACTTGTTGCACATCGGTTTTATGTCTCCCAAGAGAATTCTTTTCTTTCTCATTGTTATTAGTGATACCACAATTTTGTGTATAATATTGATGCTATTGAAATCACTTAACAGCTTTATTTGCCAGAGAAATCCTGTCTAAAAAAAGGAAGTTGTTAATGCTAATATTTTGAAATTCACCTCACATCCCTTGTTACTCTTTTAGTTATTTAAATTCCATTTTGAAAACTCCCACACTGTTTCAGAATCTAAGTTTCCTCTTGATCTCATCAATGCCGCTTGAAGCAAGCCCCTTTGAAGCCACCAGAAAATGCTCTTTGTGTCTCCTTTTGTGCCTCACCTAGTCCTTCAGTGCTTCGCACTGGGGATAGAAAGAAAATATAGAGTATGGGTAAAAGTCAGAGTTTTGTTTTATTTTCTCCTGCACACTTCTCTTTTTCATTTTGTGGGCAGGAACTCATGGTGTTGCAGCCTGCAGCCCGTCAGACAGCAGAGGAGGTCTTGCTTGCATGATGCTACAAGCAGTTGCAGGATCAGGCTGGAGGAGCAGGCAGCATGGTTCTGCGCCCAATGGGACAGCAGTGGCAACTGTGCCAGGCCTCTGATGGTGGTGCAGATGCTGATGAGATGCTTGGATGAGCAGTTAAGTCCAGGCAGGACTGTGTTTAGAGCAAGTAGTGAGAGCAAAGTCTGTGGCGTGAGCAACTCTTGATTTAATTGGATTGATAAAAGCTGCATCCTTAGCTGCAATGCTACCTAGCACTCCCTTAGCTCTAGTATGTTGTAGCCTTCTCAATATACATTTTCTGAAAAGTAAATTGGTAACCCACTCTCAAAAACACCCTGGAAATTAAGTTGTTTTCGTGTTGGTTTTTGTTGTGATTTTTTTTCTTTCTTCCCAGTGATTTCAACCTGTTTGTATAGTAACAGGAGTGAAATATTTGGCAGTTCTATATGTATACAAATATGCTTCATGTATATAAGTATGGAACACAGTACACAAATATTCCATGTACTTAATATAAGCAACAACAATCTGTGGCAATTTTCCTAAGAATATATTTTATACATCTGTGAAGATATATATATATGGTATAATTATATGACAAATAAAAATATTTGAAGGTAGTGAACAGATTTGTTTATATGCATAGCCATTTACTCACCAGGATAGCTGATCTCAAATGCAAAATTCTTATTTACGTTGTGCCATAAACATAAATTTATATACATACAAAACTATACATAACAACCAAGAGCAAGTATCAGTGCTAAAAATAAATGTTTAATTCAGAAAAATTAGCCGGTGGCATACATGAGTACCATGTGCTAATTTATAGTACAGGATGAACAAATACTGCAGTTCAGTTACCTAGATATCTGTCTTTTTTAGTGGGATCCTACACTGTCTTACTTTCAAGACAAAGTCATGTCGATATGGAGTGGGCAGATTTTCAGATGGGCTTAGCATGCATTTGTGCATGTAAAATGCATACACACTGGCATGCCTGGTTTGTATTTTCAGGCATTGTGTTTTATGAACACGGATACGTAAATATGCTCCAAATTATGTATGCATTTAAACTGCATGAATTTTAAAGTTTATGTTGTTTGCATGGCATTTAAAATCTGATCCCACTGGAACAGGCCCAATGGGGAGAAACAAGCAAGAGAGGTCGTAGAGCTAACATGACTTCTGGCACCTTTCCCCATCAGGTGTGGGGCCATTACAAGGAGGGAAGTGGCTGTACACGCTTGTGTTTACAGTTACATGCCAGTCATTAATAGGAAACAGCTCCTGTGTAGTTGTATATCTGAACTGGTTATTACTTCTAAGAGCAACATTTCACATGACTTAGTGCCATGAAGAAAGTTTTGTTATTCAGTACAGGCACAAAAGGAACAACAAAACTAATGTATTGTCACAAAGCCTGTGTAACAGTAATTCTTACAGCTGTGCATCTCATTGTTTTCTGGATTACTTTACAAATAATAAATTCCTCAAGGTGACACATCAGAAATTTCAGATTTGATTAGCTTTATATGAAGGATGTTGGTACATTTCTACATGAACTAATCTTTGATAGCTCAACAGACTGACAACCTGAGCACTTACAATGCCCCTTTGTGACAGTGTGGCTCTCTGAAACAATGTTAGGCTCTTTAAATCTATAAAACTGTGGGGAGCCTGATTGTGGTACAGCTCAGCAAGCTTGACTTTGGCCTGTTCCTCCTAAGAAGATCTGGAACATGAAGTAGCTGTTCAAGAATTGTGCTGGTTTTATTTTTAATTTAGTGGATGAAAATGGGTGGTACTGAAAGGAATCTTCATCATCTGGTTCCATGCCCCAACATTTCAAGTTCCCAGGCAGCAGAGATAAATCTTGGAGTATTCACAGAGCATCAGGTGCAGAAGAACTTCCCATGCTTATTTGCTTGGTTCCTTCAGTTCCTTGGGTTCCCCCAGAGTGTAGGCTGTATTTGTTAGGCACACATACAGAGCTGTGAGTCATGAACCAAACCTCATGAACAGGAAGGCACAGGACATTGTTTTTAAGTACCATTAGCAGATAGAGAGTATTTCATTCTTGCTGGAGCTTTCTGACAGTCCCAGATTTTCATCATAGACAAAACTTGTTATAAGTCCATGGCTTAAACATTCCTTTTTGCACAAATCCCAGAGAAGAACAGATTTGTATTGCTGCTTGTGTAATGATATATCTTTGTTGTATTTAAAGGGACTGTAGAGGAGCTATATGGATTGCAAAGCTGGGAACTTTATTAAATGAAACAATTTTCCAGTATTTATTTTTAAAGAGTGAAAAGCCTAATTCTTTTAGCCTTGTTTTTATTCCTACTTCATATTTTTCACACTTTATTCACACACTTGATCCACATTAAGTAAAAATGAGCCTTATTTCAGCATCCATATTATGAGCCCTTTAAAGAAAATTCCTTATGCTGCCTGTTACTATAGAAGCCTGTCAAGTAGTCTGCTATACTTAATGACATTACTTCAAATTTGGGGAAAATATTTTGAAAAGGCAAATATGCAAAACCCAGGAATGTCAATAATACCCAATGACTGTTGCTCAAACTGATTTGTGTCTGGTGGAGATTTGGCTTTCTGTAAAATGTTAGCTGCTCAATTTCTAGCTTTAGCAAGTTAAATATGTGGAATATAGCCATTTAAGAGAGAAATGTCTACGCTAGTGCCCAGTTTGCATTCAAGGCAGCGAACAAAGGGAGCAGAAGAATTTTTATCCTGAAAAGTCAATGAATAATTGCAAAGTTTTTACCAAATACTTGAGAAGCTGATGCACACCAGGGCACTGTCAACTGGGGCTTATGCATTTGCCCATGGAAGGAAAAAATATGTCATTTTTCCTTTATTCCTTCTTTCTTACAGGCTCCAGTATTTTCATATGTATTTAAATTAAAGTGGTACAGGTTGATGTGTAGGTGAGCATCTTGCCTGGAGTAAATCATGGTGCTTTGATATTATGACAACTTGGAGCAGCTAATAGTTGGGATTTTGGCATTTGCAGTTTTTGTATCACACTGAGTAAATGTGTGTCATTGTATCGTGATAAGCAAGAAATGCCTATATGAGTACATACAGCAACATCATTCACTGCCACATCTGGGAAGTATGTTGTAACATCTCAGTGGCAATCAAAGGAGCTCGGTAGATGATAATGTTTAAAAGACACTGGCCATAAACATAGATAAAAGTGTGCAAAGTGTGCTGTGTTATCTGAATGATAATATGATGCACAGTGTAATTGCTATAAATATGACACTGAACATGAATGCTTATACAGGTGATTGCCTGCTTGGGCAGATTAATGCCTTCATAATTTGCCTGGCTTATTGCATATTTTGTGTAAGTAATACATGCCTCCTTTTGAAACTGAGCCTCTTACGACTTTAGTGGACTCAGCAGAATTTCTGTATTTGAAATTGATCAATTAAATTGTTGTTTGGAGGTAATTGATTCTGTTTGCTGTGGAGTGGCTTGTGGCTGTGTCATCCTTCCTTCTTATCTCAGTCAAAGAATACTTCACATTAGCACAGAAATGCACATGCTAATAGCTGAAGCAAGAAAAAGGATCAATGTGTGGCTGTCACTCCAAAACACACGTCATGGCATCTTTCATCGTACCACATAAAAGTTTAGCTGCACAAATTCTTTCTGATATGATTATCATTACCACTATCATTGCTGCATTTATGGTGCCATGCGTGCCCCTTCATACTGCTTTTTGATTTGTTCATTTTCTTTTTTCACTGTTCAGTTAACCAAACCTCAAATAAGTAACTGTTAGCTAAAGCCCCTGCAGCGCGCTTTCAGGATGAGTATGGAGATGCACGTGATGCAATTACAGAACAATACTGCTTTTAGAGACCAGCCACTCTCAACTCCAACATTTTATGAAATGCTCGGAGTATTGCCCAATCAGTTCAATCTCGTGCTGGAGTGAACAATGAGAGTGTTCAAACATTTTGTATTTTATATGTGTGAGGAGCAGCTGATGTCCCTGGGTTTGTTCAGCACAGAACAGAGGAGCTGAGGGGCGGCCTCATGGCAGCTGCAGCTTCTCACAAAGAGCGGAGGGGCTCTCTGGTGACAGGGAATGACCTAACTAACCATCAGAGAGAACTTCAGCTTCTAGTGAGTCAGGTGACCTGGAAACTTCAGGCATAAGATACTGCATGATCCAGGCTTTTCCATGGGAGAGGTTGGAGAGACGTCTTGACTGAGTGCTTTAGGATGTGTTCGTGTGGTGAGACATCTGCCTGCAGTGCTTCAAAACCCTCCTTGAGACCTGGGAAATCACACAGGTTTTTTCTCCTCTAATGACATTAATTCCCTATTGACATTCTTTAAAGTAGCCATCAGTTTCCACTTTAAATATTTTTTTTTTCATCCTAACACTTAATTTCAGTCACTACCCATGTAATGACCAGCATTTCAAAGTACTATATTACATGAGTTTCCCATATTCAAACTGTAATTACATCCTCCTTAATTTCCTCATTGTGCTTCATTAAAAATGGTATTATTTCAAGTTCTACTACAAAAGCCCAGTCTCTTTGGACCAGCTCTCTCCACTCCTGGCTGACAGCTGTGTGTCAGCAGAGGAGCCTGGTGGAAAAAGACACAAGGGACCTTCAAGGGCAGAACAAAGCTCTGAGCACTGTGGATGGAAGTTGTTCCCATAAGCTTGAAGCCCTAGGCTAGAGTTTGCCCATTGCAAGCAGCATCTTCGGAGCCATCCTGGGCCAATTTTAGCTACCAAGTTCTGAGGCCTCTCTGCTGAGTATATGCAAATGAGACTTAATGGGTTGTGGCTAGGGAAAAGTTGGGTGGTTTTTCATGAGATACTGCAAAAGGACAACAGGGGCCGTACCTTCCGAATTTCAAACTGGCTGTGAAGAACAGAGATGCAGGAGCTGCTCAGTGAAATTCTTGTAGGGCTTTATTTTTATTTTCTCTTTTTTTCTTCCCATCAGAGGCAAAACATGTTTTTCCTCAATCTTATTTCCTGAAGTGACTAAATCCTTTTAGTTGAGACATAAAAAAATAATAATAATCACCCTGAGGCAAAGACTGAGCATGGGAATTTTCATCCCAAATACTTTGCTTGGCAAAATTTATAAGCAACTGGAAACAAGTTCTTACAATGGAGACTATGGCGATCTCTAACTACAAAGGATCTACTTGCTTTATACACAAAAGTCGGATAGGAATATCTCCATGACCCATTTGGGTATACTAAACACATTTTAAAAGTGTCTGCTTTTTGTATTTCAGAAAGCCACATTAAGCAATGGGTGTCCTAAGGATGCATTTGGTTTTAGAACTTCTCAGCCCTTACCAAAGCTGTTGCATCTCTTTGATTTGCTACGCACGTCTGTCACAGATTTATTATATTATTCTTTCCTTTTTTTTCTTTTTTTTTAATGAAACATTTCTGCTGTGAAACTTAATCCAAGTATTACTGCGCACATTAGAATTCAGACTTGGTCAGTGCTGTGTGCAAGTCCAGCTGCGCAATGCCTTAGAGAAATGTACCATAGGCACATCCCACAGAAACATGGTGCAGCGATGCATTTGCTTTGCTGTGTGAGCTCTCTGAAGGGAGGGGAGGCCAGTAATCTCCCACATGCCCAATCCTCCCCATCCTGCCTGTTACAGATGCTCCAGTGCACAGACTGAAGCCTGGGGCAGAGTTTCCTAAGCAGTGGATGATTTCCCAAATTCATGAAGCAGTCCATGTGGGAACAGATCCTGTACGTACAGTGCCTATCCCCTTGATTTGCCCTCTTTTCCCAGCCCAGAAGCAATGCCACGGGCTTCCAGTGGCAAAGCAATACTGAAGCATCTGAAGATGTGGAGTATTTGCACTGCAAAGCTCAGTGAGGCTCCTGCGTAATGCAGCTACAGCTGCACAAATGCAAAACGTTCATGTCATTGTGGTACTGGAACTGAAAAGCGTGTCATAACAGATGCACATGGTGTTGACTGAGAGTTCTTTGCTTTTCAGTCAGTCATAGATTCTCTTTTCACAAAAGATTGAAAAAGTGTTTTCATAATTTAATGTAGCAATATATTGTGGTTATAACGTTTCATTTATCCCTAGACTAACAGGGAATGCACTGCATGTATTCCAGCCACGGTGCAAGTTTTCCTTAAGTGCTTATATATAAGCTCCCCTCCAACTTCCCTCTACAGGAGATTTAGTTTTTATATTAACTCCTTGCAGGATCCTTTATGAGCAGTGACTGTCAAACTGTGCTTGTCTGTGCATTTGTGCATGCTGATATTGTTCTCATTTAGACTAACTTCAGCTCCCACCTCAATCTTGTTTTTCCCCATGCCATTTTTTCCCTAATATATCAACAGTTGTTTTAGAATTATTTTGAAAAAAAAAAACAGCCTACAGTGTTTTAGGCAAACCAAGCCAAGTTGGCGCAATAAGTATTAAAAGATATGCACGGGGCACAAACAAAAGAATTCCCCAAATGTATTTAAGTGATTTTCTTCCTGCTTTTTTAATATAATATTTGTGGGCCAACTGTGGCAATAACTGATAATTTTAATGCAAGATGACATAATTTCAGTTCAGCGATTCTTCAGAGAGAAATTACACTGACAACTTCTTTTCATTTTGTTTTAATTTTATGAAAAAAAGTTAAGATTTTCAATGTAAGAAAAAGAAAATAATTTGATACAAGTTTCAAAACTCATTTAAATACTTCATCTCTCTTCCACTTCTGAAAACACTTTCCTGGCAGTTTCTTGGTTTTCTATCTCCAGCTCTCAAAGTTTACCATCATTCTTACTGAGAGAGACTAAACTAAAGTTTTCTTCAGAACCCGTGGAATGCCTGACAGAAGATCCCTATCATGACATGAAGTTCCTTGCTTGCTTTTTCTGGGAATTTGGCAGCCTGACTTAGCAGCACTGGTCAGAAGACAGAAAGACCAGTTGTTAGGTCAGGCCACTATTTTGAAACAAGAACCTTTATTTGGAAATGCAACAAGGTCATTAACCCCTGTTGTTTTCTCTCTTTTTTTTTCTTTCTCTGCCTGGCAGAGAAATCTTAAGTTTCCTTCGCTTTGAGATGACTCTGCAACATCAAGTTTTGGAGCTTGATGGCTTTTTTTTCCTTCTATTAATGGTGATAGCAAATCAGTCTCCATCTTGGAAGAAATTCGATCTCCCGAAAGGAGATAATTTAAACACTGAAAGTACATAAAAACGTTTCAGCTTTGCAATTGGGTGATAAAAACAGGGTTTGCAGAAAGACCCTGATTTGGGTGCTGGTTTCTGGCCCATCTTGTCTTGCTTCTCCTGAGGATGCCAGGCAGGACGTGCTATGCAGTTCCTCCAGGAGCAGACCTGTCTGTCTTTCACCCTGTTGAGCCCTCTCCAGACACAGCTCAGAAACACTTGGAAAAAATGCAATGAAAGTCTTATTTTTAAGGCTTTTTTTTTCCTCTTTCCATCACAAACTTAACATTTCCCTCTGTGTTCATCCCAGACTGTGAGCTCTTCCCACTGCAGTGGCAGACCCACCTCCCACACACACTCATGCGTCTGACTCCCTGGGAAGGCGATCTCAGGCGGGCGTTGGCAGGGGTCAGCCCACCCTGCTCACACCCAATCTACTCGTCTCCCCAGAGATATGACTGCCTTTGGCTTCCCTCCCTGCCACATTACACTGCGCACCTCCCTCTGATGACATTGCCGAGGTTATGTCATGGGAAGTGTGATATTACTCAGCTTCGTTAAATTTAGTATAATTCACATCTGCAAAGCCTCTGTGAATTAGTGCTTAGTCTTAAATTGAAGGTTTCCACAATATGGAAACTCAGAGTGTCAAGCATTGAGTCCTGGTGTGTTACAAATTAGGGCGTAAAAGTCTGAAATTCCTGAGAAGCTTGCCAGAAAACTGAAGTTTCTGAGCAATTCTAAGGCAAATGTGCAGTTAATTTAGTTGGCAACACTAACAGCTGGGATGGCACCCTTACAAAGAGTTGCTTTGCTTTATTTGCATTTCCAACCAGTATTCTAGAGGTGGCCGAAAGAGGCGGGTGCTCCAGCGGAGCTGCCTGCGTGAGCCAGTCCCAGCCACATACTTCTCCTCACTGGGCTGTAATGGGTGCAGACCTGTATTGATCAGGAGAGAAAAATCTTTGCACTTCAGATTGGATATAAATTATAAATAGCATCTCCAAAGGCTGTGAGTTACAGAAATGGCATTCTTCAGAGACAGCCACATGTAAAGCTGCTGTTGTAGAGGTTATTAATTTTATGATTGAAGCGCAGATGTACTTGACCCGCAACGATGATCATTGTCCATAAAATCTCACAGTCTAGGTTCAGTTCCGAGCCTTTTTCAAGAATGTTCATTAGCAGTGACCAGCAAGGGTCACACTAATGTAAGAAGGTTGACGTTTACACTATCATTGTAAATTCACTGGTGAAATGACATTGTCTTCTTCCCATCTTTCCTTTTTTTTTTTTTTTCAGTTGTTTCTCATAGAGTTTTTTTATTCAACTTTTATCTAAATGAATAGAGAGCCTGTCAGTGACTCCAGAACTTGAATTTTGAACTCTGTTTGTTATGTGATGTTTGTATTCTGATGGCCCAGTTCTGTTTTCTAGGCCATTTTACAAACACAGACGTAATTCCTTTCTGCAAAGTCACTGAAAAATGTACTAACTTTCCCACAGTCATCAACTACTCATTTGTCTTACTGTTCAGGGTAGAGTTGATGTATTTTCATGGATGTGTCCTCTTTTTCCTGCCCCACCACTACACTCGAATGGTTAGTGCAGCCTGTGTCTGGGTTTTCTAAATACCTGCCAAAACCAGATCTCAGACTTTTACAGTTAGATTTAGAAGGTCTGAGTGAGGCCTGTTTGAAGAAGTGTCAGAAGAGTGGAGGAACTGTGGCAGACATTAGGAACTGAGAGATGGGCTAGCTGAGTGGATGAGATGCAAAAAGAGTTAAGGGGCATGTGGTGGGCACGGGCTTGGGAAGAGCTGCATGGTGGACAAATTTGGGGGGAGAAACTCGAAAATTCCTTGTAGGCTAATAGAGGTCTTGGATAGAGGAAAAATGGACAAGGAGTGAGAAGAGATTTGGGAAAAAATGAAAAAGTAAAAGGGGGCATTCCTCCCCCTTGAGGTTTATTTACCTATGAGCATCGTGGGGTGGCTTATCTGCCTAAGACCCGTGAAAGTATTTGCCCTGTCAAGCGTGAGGTGTTTCTGAGCATATACAGAAGCAATGCTGCAATAAGGCACAAGCTTTAAGATCAGACACTCGAGGTGTCAGTGGAGTTTAGATACATTAGGAAGTGGTGAGCAGCCAACTCGGGATCCTCAGGATCACTTGGGTTTAGACTGTTATATTTCACTTCTTGACACAAAGTGCCAAGTCCCTTCTGGCAGCTCATGGCACCTAGGACAGGTGTGTAGTGGGAGAGTGAGTGGATGCCCCCCTCCAGTCTTTCCTTTTGTTCACCCTGATCCTACCCTCTGGCAGCTGCAGTCAGCAGGAAGATGGATGAGTTTTGCTCAGCCTTTCCACAGAGGTACAACCAGTATCACAGATGTGACAACTGCATTGGTGGGACTTTCCTCTCCTTCACCATCGCACGCTTAACCTCTGGAAGACAACCAGGGGATATGCCCTTCCTGTGGCTGGCCCAGGGCAACCATACGCTGAGGACCAGGCAGAGGCTGGGAGGTGGCAAAGGCACCATGGAGAGACTGAGTTGGGTTGGGTTAGAATGGGTTGCATTGGGTTTCCTTTCAAAGGCAGGGCTTTTTTACGACGATAGAAAGGATGGTGAGAGCATTAGTGGCAGGAAATAGAAGACTGAGTTGCCTCTGCACTTAACTGGAAAAAGTAAAAGAGTAAAATACCATTCCTCTACCTTTAAAAATAGTCTGGGCTTGTGTTGACTGTGATCCTTTGCCTACAAAGATACAACAGGACATTATAATCCAAGCAGAAACTTCAGAAAACAAAAACCCTTTGAAATGTTCCTTAATACGAACGTGTTCCTCTAGAAGATGGGGGGGGGGGGACAGTGCAGTAGTTAATTTATTCACTACAGGCTTACGATGTTTGTACTCAGATTCTTGCTGCAATCATAAGAGCACTGTGCCTTTGCTGCAGTGCTTCATGGCCCGTTTGTTCCATCAGCATGAGTCCCTGGGAAGACTTCCTTCACTTCTATGACTGCCAGTGTTGGCATCCACATCAGTTCAGGCATGGAATGGGAGAAAAATATATTCAGCTGTTTTACTTTATAATAGCGTTATTGCAATTGCAGGTCTGTGCCTATCCTGCTGGTGATTAAGGATCTTCTTCCATTTTTGTTAGATAAGGTGTACCGTCACATAATGTGGGACTTTAAAGTACTGCCCTTCCTAGCTGCTGTGGGTGCAGGCACTTCCATTTCCACAGCATCGCATTGGCTGCTTGTATTTTTGGGAGCACCAAAGCTGGATCGGCTTGTGCTCATGCTGCTGGAACAGCTGTTCCTTGGGTGATTTACATAATTTCATTTGCCTGGTGGGTTTTACAAATCTGAGATATTCTTCAGTGAAGGAAGATTAGATCAGCATTTTCTGAATGATTTCCAATAATTAATTCTCTATCTGAATGTTTGATGGTACAATTACTATTTAGGAGCAAATAATCATAAAACAGCATCACAGAGACTAGCTATTTTCTAAGCGCTGGTCCTTTCACATGCCCAGTGCATAAGTAGCACTCTCCCAAGTTAACAGAGCTTTCCAGCAAGGAGTGTAACTTCAGATCTGTGCTCTATATGTACCAAAAGCACTGAAAAGCTGTGGGATTTTGGAATAATTTCATATTTTAAAATTTGTCTTTCAAGTATTTCATTTGGCATTAATGAATTAATGCAGAGGTATTGTCACAGTATGATGGAGGTGTCAAATGCTGTGTGCCCATGAGCGCCTGGTGCTGCCACAGGTCTGGGTTGCACCATCTTGATCTGCTTAAGCATGGCCGTGGTGAGCACTGCCTTGGAAACCACGTTAGACATTCCCTTGGGAAGCATGGGGACAAGGAGATGCCACTGACTTCTTTTATGGCACTGCTGTGTGTCAAGGTCTGTCATGTAAATTAGTGTTTCTCAGATTTATAACCTGTGGAAGCTTTGGAACTTAAATACACATTTTGTAGTGGTCTCTGAAGAAGCCATATGTATGTATGTTGTCTCAGGAAGTACAGGGTATTGAACAGGTAAATTTCCTTTGTTCATAAAATAATCTTCCTTTGTCCTGCTTGAGAAGATGACAATTTTCAAATGCTAAGTACTATGTGCTCTTGGGTGCAATTTTATAGTTCTTTTTCTAGATCATGATAGAAGAAAAGCAGTCTACACTTTTAAAAATACAGTTGTCTCACTGATGTGTGTTATTAAAACTCTTCAGAGCTACTGTGACATACCATGCAAATGTAATCAGTGCTACCTGTTGTCTAGATACAACTGATAAAATCGCAGACTAATAAAAAACAGAACTGGATGCAAAGAAACTCAAGAAGTTGTTTAATGTGTCAGCTGCATCCATCATATTCCAAAGAAACTGTTGCCAAACCTACTCTTAACTTAAAGTGATGAGATCCTGAAACTTGCATAGGTACTTTCTCAGCTCAAAAGCATCTTCCTATGATGAAGTCTGAACTTCTCATCTCACATTTGACAGAATGGTTATGTTCATGTGTAAATACAGGTAAATGCGTAGATGCAAAAAGGGATATAGGTATAGATGGTACAGATATGTTGCATGTGTAGATAGAAATATATCAACATAGATAGATATGGATTTGAGTATAGGTTTGTATATGGATATGGATATAGATATGGGTATAGGTGTGAAGAAAGAGACATATATGTAGATGTTGATGTAATTTCAATCCCTACCTGCTTATCTCTGCAAGCAGTACCACTTTACCATGTGTTTTGGAAGCCTGTAGTTGTACTGTACTGATATGGGACCCTTTCTTCAAGAATATGTCTTGATCTCATGCAAGTGTTCACTGCTCTTAGAACTCCATTGGGCAAGAGCATTGCTCAAAGTCATGCTGCCAGTCTGACCAAGCTAGCAATGGCTGGAAAACTGTAGGGCTGATGGGACAGTCATCTGTGTCATTTCAGTGGCAGCGAGTTTTCAGCAAAATTTCCTGTGTCCTGGTTCCTGGAGAATGCAGGGCTGCTGCCGGGCCTCATGAGCTGCTAGCCAGTGTCCTTTCCACTGCCTCCCTGCCATCTGCCAGTGTGTCCTAGTCCCTTCCAACACCACTGCTGGATCTTGTGGAAACAAGATGGGCAAGTAAGTCCCCATCCACCCTTGGTTGTGAGGTCTGGGGCTGATTCAAGCATTAAGCCTCTGCTGCCCACACAGGCTGCAGGGCAGATTGCAGCAGTTTCACTTGGGTTTGCCAATTTGCCTATGTTCTTGCCCATTTGTATAAAAAGGTTTCTGTGAAATTTTGGGCTTGCGAATAGGTTTGCTGTGTAGGACCAGTCACCCCAGAGCAACCTACAGCCAGCCCATGGCCTGGTACTCCTTTAAAACCAGAGATTGTGACATTTCCATCTCTTGAAATGCCATTTTATCAGCCTCCACTTCTAGCTGTTGCCTTTTTCTAATTCTCACTGTTTGTTAATGTATTTGTATGCCATTTGCATTACTGCAGCTGCCTACAGTCTGACCATCGCACTGATGGAAATGACAGCTCTGTCCCAGCCAGAGAGCCACGCTCTGACTAGGAAGATAGCATAGCTATTCAGTACTCTTTCTTTCCTTTTTATAATGCATACTCAACAGAAAATTTCTTGGCTTCCAGTGACCTCTGCTCAGATGTGAATGACCTTACAACTTTCACTTATTTAGCCAGTTAGCACTCAGAGGAGCAAACAAATGACCCGTGCTCATGGGACTCCCCTTAATATTTAACGAAGAGTGGTGGAAAATGAGAGCTGCAACGATGTGTTAGCCTCCAATCTCTTTCTTGCTTTACAAACCTTGCTTGCACTCAGTTTTTGTATGTGTTTTTGCATCTTTCGCATGTAGGCTGAGAGGAAATTGTAACATATTTTATTACCTTTTCAAGCCACTTGTCGCTTGTGTGTAGACTGTGTGCTGCAAATGAGGGAAAAAAAAAACAGATTGCAAATGTAGGAGCTCAGAGATAATCTTTGGCCTGGATTGGTGGAATTCTTGCTGCCCTGTTTCTGCCATTCCATTAAAGATACAAGAGATAATAAATATCCGACAAAAATAAACACTGTTGTCAGTGCCACGGGAGACAGTAATGTAGCATAATGTGTCTTAGTATGTGTAGTCTATTCTTGAGCTTTGCCAAACAGCTTCCCACAGTTTTCTTTGCATGAGTATTCCATCTAAACTAGCATACTGTGAGTCTAAGCCCTCTCCATAAGCTGTATTTTCATTTCTTCAGCTTTGTCTAGTTCTTCCCTCTTGGTTCATCCAAAGAATTAATTTCCCTACTCAGACGTTTTTAGATGGTTATCATGTCCATGACTCCACAGACAATTACTTCTAAGCCAAACTAAACATACCACGGTTTTGTTCTTGTTCTTTTGTTTTGTTTGCTTATTTGTTTTAATATCCCCTCAGAAATCACTGCTTCCATTTCATTAATTGGTTTACGGCTTCTCTCAATTTTTCCCAAGCTTTTAACCTTCCTTCACCATTCAGAAGTCTAGAACAGCATATGTAGAAGCTCCTAAGATTGTCAATTCTCAAACATTTTGAGCTAATATACTCCTTTCCAATGTTTTTCCTGAAGTTCTCGTGCTCCCTGTCAGAAGTACTTAATGACTTTAAACAAGACATTTATTAAATCTCCTTTTTCCTTAGCTTTACTCATGCTTTGAGAGAGTCTTCTGTTTTGGGGTTTGAGATCTGGAAGTTTACATCAGTAGAGCAAAACAAACGCAGCAGACGATAATTTCCGCAAACCACATTCCACTTTGTACAGATCCAGGGGATCCTTCTCCAAGAATAGTAAATGAAGAAACCTTATGAATTAAAAATAGTTAAACCTGTCATTCTGGATAACATCTCACACAGCCAGAGGTTAAAAAGTTAAATTCCTGTTTGGAAATAACTCTGTGATATAGAAGTCATTTAGTAGCAAACAGAAAGATAGATGCATCGGAGGCAGGAATATCTTTTTCTCACACACGTGAAGATTTGAATGGTGTAATTGCATTTTAACACCATTGCAGAGTGGCATATGTAAGAGTATAAAGTCTTATGTGAAGACTTTAATTTGTGCATGTGTGTATCATGGGAGAAAGAAAGATAAATTTCCATTAAATCCTTCTGAATGGTATTTGCATCGCTGGGTCAGAGGGGAATGTGACTGTTCATTTGTTCATTTGTTTGTAAAAGGAGAATGAATGGCATTGCTTCTTCACGTTTTATAAATATGAATAAAACACACTTGCTAAGTTTTAAATTGCTGCTGTTTGTGCAAATGGCCCCAGAAGGCTGCCTTTCACCCTTTGAAATATTCAGAGAGAGCTTTGATAAGGCTCTTTGCTCTGGTGTGTTTCAAAGCCTGGCACCGCAAGCACAGAGGCGAGCGATATGGTGCTGGGGGACGAGGTCTGATGTGGCAGCTGGCGTAGGATCCACTCCTACCAACACCGGCTGGAAGCTTTCCACCGTGCGAGGTGCTTCATGGAGAACGGCGAGGCTGTCTCCTCCATCAGGAACTAAATCCTGAGGCGTGGAGCACCCTTAATGCTTTTTGAAGCCTGCGGTATTGAAGTATTGAGCTGCTGCTGAAAGAATCAGACCCTGGGTCAGCGTTGTGGCTAATATCTGTGGAGAAACTTTTCAACCTGGAAACTTTTCTCTGCAGACGTGCCTCAGTGCGGAGCTGTGCCTCGAAGTCTCTCTGCTCCTGTGCAGCATGGGAAACCTTTGTCCAGCACATCGTGTCATCCCCGTGGGGAGTCACCATTGTGCTGCACGCTTCTAAACACCACGGGAGGAGGTTTTTGTGTGGCGCAGTGGGCAGGCACGGCAGGGGGGCACCTTTGTGCCGCGCAGCTGGTGACCACGGTGACCGCCATGCCGCTGCGCCGGAGCGAGTGATGGCAATGGCAGCCCACAGGCGGGCAGCGCTCCATCCCAGTGCCACCAAAGGACAGCTTTCCTGGGTGGGAGCAAAGCATAGACACAGTAAGGATGGCTGCGTGCCTGGCCACGGCACACAGCCACCTCTGAAGACATCAATCCAAACTTCATTTTTTTGTTGAGCTTTTGTATTTTTTCTACCCATTCAGACCCCTTCTATTTTATTATTGTTATTAATTTCTTCTCTGCCTCTTCTTTTTCCTTTATCTCCTATTCAATGTATCATCTTTTAATTCATCCAGTTAACTAATAAGCGGTCTCATTCTTTTTTTCAGATCACTCACTCACAGCCATGTTTAAAAGACTTGAGCCCTAATACCAGTCCCTCTAGGACACCATAGATATATTTTCCGCCTGACATCACTATGTATTAGTTATCTTCTCAAGCACTCTAGCCACTTCCCAAGAGGTGCAACAGCACTTACTCACAGAGATGCCTCATAGTGTGAGGAGGTGAGGGACGATGCTGAGGTGAGACGCTGGACCAGAGCCCCGCATGCAGAGCCTGGACCTGCATGGGCACCATGGCCACCTGGTGTCTGCAGTCACCATGAGAGCAGCACACACATCACCAGTGCACTCATGCTGGGTGCTGCAGGGCACCTGCAGAAGTGCCTACCCATGTCCTCTATGAGGAGTCATATAAGGCTGGATCTGGCCCCAAAAATCCCAGGCCTGGTGAAGGTTCCTTGCTGGAGCAAAGCAGGAGCAAAGCAGGAGCAAAGCACACTGATGCACAAAGAGGCAAGGGCCATGGCAGCCTACCAGATAGAGGAGGTCATAATCACTTGTGATTCCTCTTGTTCCTCCCATGCTCAGTGTCAGATTAACCTATGCAGAAATTGATCAATCTTTTGCCCCCCAATTTTTGTGATTCATTAAAGTGGTTGAGTTTGGTTCTCGTTTGTTCCTATTAAATCCGAGCCTGTTTTGTTCTAGGGCTTATGTTACACTAAAGGTACTTTCAGGGTTTAAGGTTTTTTTTGTTGTTGTTTTTGAGGGGTTTTTTTTTGCAGATCTCTTGCTTTAATAACATTCAAATATAAATGTGTGTTAATTTCATTTAATCCTTCTTTTCTCAGACTACCATTGTTTTTCTTCCTCCTCTCACCACAGTCCTTTGGTGCCTACCTGATTGTGCATGAATTCTCAGAAATAATTGCCAGTAGTTCAGCAAGTTCATTAACTGATTCCCTGAAGACCTTCAGATGCATGTCATCCAGACCTGGTGATTTGTATATTCAATTTTAGCGAGTATTCCCTTACCTGATTTTTTGTATTAACAACTGTATTGTCAAGTCCACGTTATTTCTAATTGTCAATATCTCTTTCTTGCAGTGCATAAATTGATTCTGTAACTTGTTAACTGCTTTACATTGCTTGCGTTACCTCACATATTGCTGGATTCACCTTTGGAGTTCCTCCCTGAGTGTGTTCTGCATTTAATAAAATACAAATCCAGCTCTCCTTTCCTCCTCTTGCACTAGAAGCCAGGAGGTCACATCTCTCTCAAACACTCTTTCTGTGTTTTTTGACTGCCATGCTGGTGCTTCTCCAGCACCGTCTCCCATCCATCTGCAGGTCTCTGAGTGGCCCCTTTGGCAGCCCCCTCTGGGTCTCTTTGGGGCTGGGAGAAGCAAGATTGATAGGTTTTGTCCTTCTGCAGCAGTAGCACTAGCATATTTTAGGATGTTCTAGCTGTCTCCCACATGTAGCAGTTTGCATACATCTTTTTGTTACACAACACACAGTCCCCAGATTTCTCCAAGAATGAATGCCGTAAACCACCATACACTGTGCTCCAACCCATTGCTTAATGCAGTGTTTTGAGTTGTGCAATCTATAATCACAGCTGTTGAAATTAGTGAGCGTTATGAGGATATATACCTTTGAGTATCTTAGCTGTAGTACAAAAGCTTCTTGTTATATGACCCTCACAAATGATTCTTTCCATCAAAAAAAAGATGGCTTATCAAGCATTTAATTTAGATTTATCTACTACTAAATACACAATTGAGATTGCAGTCATCAATGATATTTTTTCCTCTGGCAAAAACCTTATGGCCAAATCTGTCATCACCCTGAGGACATAACTCCTCTCACTTCTGTCAAATTTTCCAAGCCTTTGGTATATTAATCATAAATGCACAGTCTGTGCCATGTTAAATTTTTAGGGCTCTCACTTCAGTAGTAGTTGAATGTGAATAAGAAAGGACAAAATTTGACCTTTAAATGACTATAAAGGGCCAAGGCAGATACTTGGCAAGCTTTTCTTATTGCAATATTAATCAAGCAAAGAATCATCATAATCCCAGAAACTAAATAGCCATTGTAGTGATTTTATCGCCAGGGAAATTGTTCATCTGTCAGTAAGATAGTCACAAGGAAGGAGAAAATAGGGAGTGTTAAAATTGCTTTAGACCAGTGAATCATTGAGTCCCTCTAGATTCAAAGCTTGAATTGTTTTTTTGAGAGGGGTGGGTTGAGAGGGGTTGCTACAGGAAAGCTTTAGGTTAATCAGTTTCAGTAACACCAGTGAATGTGAGCCTGATCTCTCTTGAGGAAATGAGGAGAGTGCATGGGAGAAGGCAAGGCGGAGAAAGGGAAGGGGAGGCTTCTGAAACTTACTGTTTTGTCACTCTTTGTTTCTGGATGGCCCTTTCACAAAGGAAGAATGTTGTTGATTAAAAAAAAAAAAAGAGAGAGAGAAAAGCATAATGTTCGCTGCCTGTATTTTCACCTAATTGAATCCAGCAGATATTAATGCACATGATGCGACAGGGACAGAAGGGGATGGCTGCAGGCAGGCGATGGCGCTGGATCTGTGTTGGTGCAGGCCCGGGGAGCCATCTGTGAGGCCTTGTGCCTGGCGGGGCTCTGCACTGTGCTCCATGTGTGTGACACAGGTGTGCGAGGGGACCTGTCTGTCAGGAGCACCGTCAATCTGCACTCTGGCATCCATTCCATCCATAAAACCAGTACTGGCAGGTGACGCACATGTGGCACTGCCTGGAGGCACTGCCACCAAAGGCTTCCAGGCACCGCAGTGACACCAGCCACACCGAGGGCTCGTGTCCTGTGCTGGGACACAGTGAGAGTCCTACAGGTGGAGGGTCTGTGCCTGCTGTCCCCGCTGGCCTGCCACGTCCTTCCATGTCGTCACCCCCAGATCGTGGTACTGTCACAAAACTGTTGCTAGGCAACAAACGTGGTTACCGGGTCTCAGCGAATAGCTGAAGGGGAAAGTGAAGTGTTGCGCCATTGTAGAGTAACCATAGCAATGACCTACTATTACAGACTAAAGAATTATCATTAACAATGTTAAAGTATCAAACAGAGGCCTGGGATCCAGAGACTTCCAGGCAGCGTCTCCGGGTAATTGGGGTCTCCAGGAAGAGATCCCGGCGCTTCCCCGGCGCTCAGCTCCGTGGGAAGGTGAGCGCTTCTCTTGGGTTGATTTTGGATGTTTTGTTGTTTGTTTTTGTAAGTCAAGCAAATGCGGCACACATTCAAGGAAACACTTGTAAAGCAATAGAAATACTCAGCAAACTAAGGGATATGGATGAGTGGGATACCGAGGGAAGAGTGGAATGATGCTTGCTTTCTGCCCACGTGTCGAGTTTGGTTTTATTGAGGAAGGAAGCACTACCGCCATGCAGTGATTTCTGCTGAGGTCTGGCCTCTGCTTTGGCTAATAAGCATATATCAAGCTAAAAGCAATGAAAAACAAAAAAAGATACAGGACAAAGTGCTCCAGCTGTTCTCAGTTGGATAGATAAGGTGCTGCCATGGAGCCAAACATCACAAGGCACTGTGTGTTCCCTGGACAGAGATGCCTCCGGACTCCTGCCATTCTGACACAAATGCAGCCCCACCACTGTATGCCCATATACCTGTGGTTGCAGAGCAGGTTTGCTGCAATGCTCAGGCCACCGTGAAGTGACTCATGCTGTGACTTTGTTTTGCAGGTACGGAGCGTCACGAACTGACTTCCTGGAAGAGTTTTCCATCCATTTTCAAGTTCTTCAGCGAAGCAATGGAGGCAAAGAACAGTTCAGTGAAGCCAGCCCCAACACGGCGCTCCAATAGAATAAAATATGAAGAATTGTAAAAGGAGGAAGGGGGGAAAGTCTCTTTGCTTCTCACTCTCTGCAAGGAGTCTCCCAGCCCCTCATTAGATTGTTTTCTTCCTAGAGCACAGGGTCGTGATGTATACATCTAAATAACGTTTTGCATTATTTCTAGATGAGTGCAACTGTCAAAGCAATATGGGTTCACTGGCTGTGCTTCCTGTGGGCTGTAACTTGGATTTTGTGCTGCCCATCAACACGCAGATTAAGGCTGACAGTGGTACTGCACAGTGCAGCATGGTGCAGCTCTAATTGCCCTGACATAGCCCTGCTGGGGCTGTGTTTCTCGATCCGGTAGTCTTCTCTTTCTTGGCGACCGAGTGGGATCAGCTCTTCAGTCTTTCTGCTGATAGGAGGGTCAGAGAAGTTTGGTCCAGATTTATGGAAAAGCCCCTTTGTTGTAGAGATTTTCTCCACCTGCCGGATCAATGGCATTATCTGTGGATCTTATCTTGCTTTTGAAAGCGCCACTTAAAAAAGTGGCTATTCATTAACCACCTGGATCACACTGTGAAATACGACAGAAAAAAAAAAAAAAAAAGGAAAGGGAAAGGCCACGTTTTCCTGTTTATTTTTAAATGCAAAAATGCTTCCGTTTTCACACTCTGGGTTTCTATGGACTTTGCCATTGGCGTGTACCCCCGCCCACTCCGCAGTTCCCTCTGCCCTGTGTGCCGCTCTGCGCTGCATCAGCTGCACGACGTGCCCGACGGCGTGCCCAGCCTGTGAGCGCGCTAATTAAAGCTCTTTTCAGGTTTGATGATGCTAAATTGAAGTGATCTTTTGTGCAGTGGCCATGCCCACCTCGCCTCTGATGTGGTTAGCGATGGGGAGGTGAAACTCACTACGTTGCCCGAGAGTTTGTGACCCCCAGCTCAGCCCTCCCCTGTGATGCTCCCACACCTAGGGGCGGGGCCTGGGGGTGTGCCCGGGTTGTGCCCCTCGAGGGCGCACGGGAAGACCACTTTTGAGCCGAAATGCTTCTGTGATTCTATGATTCTTGGAAATCCTCCGTTTTGCAGTGTCAGCCGCAGCCTGCGCGGGTTTTGCGCTGCGGATTCCCACGGGGACCTGCGGCGGGGGAAGGTGGGAAAACGGCCTGGACCCGCTCCCCTTAGAGATGCGGAGGGGAAAGTATCTTCTGCGTTCCGAGGAGGAGGAGGAGCAGAGGGCCGGGGAAGTTTGTCTCCCAGCCGCCGTCCGACGCCGGTGTCGGGGGCGAGTTGTCAAACGTCACGGGAATGAATTTCTTTTTTTTAAGTGTCGATAAGAAACGAAGTGTACCCGTTTTTCTACTTGTAGCAATTGCCCAGTTCTTACGGCTTTTCCTTACCGTGCCTTCTCCTGGCTTGTGCTTCCACAAGGATCTGTAAAGCACAGCGAGCCCCCCACGACCAAAAATAAAAATGCTCTCATCCCAGCTGCTGCTTCTTTGCCCCAGCGCCGAGTTCCGCGCCCTTGCACAGGGAAAACCTGGAGGAAACGGTGGGCCCGACCGGCGCTGGAGTGCCTGGGGTTGTCCCTTGCGCTGCACCATTCCGGGGGGGCTGCGCGTCCACCCCCACCTCCCGAGTGAATGAGAAACAGCAGAGTGGAGCGCCTAGCCGGCTCCCTGCCCATCAGACGATCGTCTAAATAAAATGACAGTCGTAATAAACCTTGGGGAGCCTGGGGAGAAGCTTCGTGGATTTCCGGGGGGGGAGGGAGGGAACCATGCGGGGCGGGCTGGGAGGGGCGGGTAGCCCTGCTCTGGCCGCAGGGGATGCGCGGGTGCGGGATAGAGTCACCGCGGGAACGGCGGGGGAGGGGGTGCGGGATGGCACCCCAATACCTGCACGCCCGTGGTGAGGGGACGGTGAGAGCCTCTCGGGCACTCAGGAGGAGGGAAAGTGTATTTAGCTGTTTCCTTTGGATCGATGTTTTTTAAAGTTGTGCACCGCCCGTCTCAGGCGGTGATGTCTTTAGCAACTGAAGTCTGACTTGAGCCTTTTCGCACTGCATCACGGGGGGACTTTGGGACATCGGGCGTGGTGTGCGTAGCATGTGCGTGCTCTGCAGGACTTCAGGGTATGGGGGAAATTATACACACACACAGAGATATATATATAAATAATGGAATCGGTTCTGCACGCTGCCTCGTAGCAGAGCAGCTCCTCGCCATGGGCCGACGACAGCCGCATCTCCCCGCCCGGGAGGGGAGCGGAGAAGACGCTCCTCGAGGAAAGCAGTCACCGGCACCATGTGGACCCCCAAACACAGCGAGACTGCGGAAAATAAAATGGATGGGGGTGGGGGGAAGGCAAATCAACCCCTCATTTGCATCGTTCACCCATTGCTGCACGCCGGTTGCACTCATCACGGTACAGTTCTCCAGGACTCGGTCAAAAGATGCGGCTTTTCGTGGGAAAGGGCATTTCTCCCCTGTCCCCGAGAAACACCACCGACTGTTTTTTTTCCCCTCTAGGTATTTCTTTCAGAAGTACAAATGAAAGTGTCGCATCTAAGGCTGAGCGGAGCCACACGTTGCACCGTGCTCGGCTCAGCCAGACCCGAAATGAGCTGCCAGGAACGTGTATATCCCGCACAGCGCACTCGGGCAGCGCTGCATCTCGCAGATCGAGGGATGCGCGTGTGTTTGTGCACAAAGCCGTGGGTACCCGGATCCTGCAGGGACGGGTGTGCGCGCCTCGGTGCGCGCCCGCATTGTGTCGACAAAGTGTGAAATATGCACTTCTTGAGAAAGTTGGGAGATGTCATTTATCATTGCACCATCGTAATGCCGCAAATTTACACATTTCTGTTCCATTTCGGATTGCGTGTGTTTGTGAGTATTTCACTAGATCGGTGACAGCTCTTTATTTGCATAATTATATGCTCTGGTCTGAAGAGAAAACTAACCCCTAAATTTCATGGGTCACCAGACTGCGACAATCAATGTTTTATCACGTATGCTAAGCAAAACCCAAGGAGCTATATGAAGTTTCTTGGGGAGTTTTTGCTCCTCAGAAAATTAAAGATTTTGTGCCTCTTGAATAGATGCAAAATCTTTCCAAGGTCTTTGTATCTGAATTCCATTTGAAGGCAAGACCAGAGATTAGCGGGCAGATCTGGATTTCAGACCAACAGCATTATTACTTCAAAGTGGATTCAGACAAGCAGCTTTACTGCATCTCCGCATTTCGCCGTCCTAAGTACTGTCATTTCAATGGTGGCAAAAACAAAAAGTGGCCAAATGGGAAGACCCAGACGATCCCCGAGCCCGCACTGGCCGCTGGGTGAAATTCCACTCTCTACGAGCACCTTTATTCCTTCTTACGGGCGCTTTTTCCCTACTGGCCCCGTGTGAAGATGTGGGTGTTGGACACAGAAGGACATATAAGCACGAAGAGAGCCATTGCCGTGCCGCAGCTTTCGCTGCGGATCCCGCAGCTGTGGCACGCACCCTGCGAGCTTCGCTCCTCGTGCAGACGCGGGAGGAAGGGCTGCTCTGGTGGGAATCGGGCTGCGGCGGAGCCCTCCCACCGGCAGCACCCTGCGTGCTGGAAGTACTGGGAAATTGTTCTAAGATTATTTTAAAAAGGGAAAAAAAAAAAGAAAGGAAGAAATGTATTCAGAAATGTGTTCATTCACACTTCCTGAGGACCTCTCAGACGCGTAGGTGAGCTGTGAATCCTCGGAGACGTACCGCCCCAGTTTAACTTTGCCCATAAACTGAGGCACTTCTCTGCTCTCCACGCTGTGACCCCTGCGGGGGAGGCACGTTGAGGACGGCCCCTTCTCAGCACCCTGCTTTACCCGCACCGGGCCCGGCACGAAGAGGCTCCGTATCCCGACCCGCGGGGCAGGAGCATTGGCTATGCCACGAGGCCTCGAGATTTTTCGTGAGCATAACCCCGAAAGCCTTTCCGGCCTGAAACACGAGTGGGGAATGAGGTAGACGCCGGGGAGTGCATCTCGCCGCCGCCGCGCTGCCGTGCCGGGAGCTGTCTCCCTATATGGCCCGCTCCGCCTCTCGCAGCGCCCACGCGGGACCGCGGGTCGCCCAGCCCTGGGCCGTGGGCCGCGATCCTCCGGGCCCACGGCAGAAGCGGTCCACCTGAACGCTGCCACGCCCCCCTCCGCGGGGCTCAGCACACAGGAACGCACCCGAGGACTGCTCTGAGGGCGGGTTTGTCCCGGCACAGACAATAGCGGTTACTGCCCGCGAAGTGCGGCACGAGGAGAGCTGACCCCCTCTCCGGGAACGCCCGGGCCGTCCTCTTTTGTGGTTCCCATTTCCCTTTGCTCAAGCCCCACCTAATCCTCTAATGCCTGGCAAAGAGCTGTCTCCAAACCTCTGCCTTCGAACTCCCTCTTTAAAGCTGCCATCTCGGACACAATCAGATGAATAACACAAATTCGCATCTCCCCGCTCCCGAGAGCCTTTTACTTCCTCTCTTTTTAAGCCTGGTTCGACAAGTACTGCATTATTGTTGGTTTCTTTTGTTTATTTTTTGGTTGTGTTTTGTTTTTGTTTTGTAAAGCACCCTATGTGAAGAGCCCTCCGCCACCGGCGGGAGCAGAAGTAACTTCCTCTACCCCGTAGCGGGCCGGGTCCCACAGCTCTGCAAGGAGCGGCGTGGAGCGCGGCGGTGCCATGGGTGTGCTCCACGCCACCGAGAGCTTCGGCCAGCGGCTCTCGGTGTCCTGCTCACACGCTGTAACTTGTACCTTTTCTCGCACCGAGCTCTTTCACTAATTTAGTCGAGGGCTTTGATTTGATCCTGGGACGAAGGCTGGATGGGAAATTTTCACGTCCTATACCTCTTTAAGTGCACCTTATTTATTTATTTTTAATTACCATGATAGCAGTACAAATTATGTGGATGCAAAGTGGTTTCCTTCGCCCTTTTTGCCCACCCACTCTCCGGGAGTGGGTGGTAGCCCGAGCCGGGGGGGCTGCCTGAGCCGCCGGGACAGGGGCGGATGTTGGCTGCAGCATCCTTACCCGACACCGCCTCCCACGCGGGGCAAAACCACGGCTCCCCGCGACCCCCCGCTACCCCATCCGCGTTGCCCAGCGCCTGGCCCCCGCCGCCCCCTCGGGGCTCCGCGGTGCCCGCGGCGCCCGGGCGGACCCAGCACCATGGACAGCGCCACCGCCGCAGCGCGGCCGCGGGCTGAGGGCGCCGCCGCTCCTCCGGGATCTGGCCCGGGGGCGGGGAAAGGGCTCTGCGGGGAGTCCTCCGCTCCCCTGAGAGCCGGAACCCCCAGGAGAGACAAGTTCCGAAGAAGGGAAAGCATAAGACCTCCCGCCTGCGAGACCTCTGGGCTACCTCGGAGGGGAAGGGTGGGAAGGAAGGGTCGCTGGGTGCGCTTCACTGTGGGACAAGGAGAAAAGGGCAAAAAGAGGAATAAGTTCAACGCCTGTGCCACTGCTCCCGGCTCTCTCGGGTACACCCCGACTTGCTGCTGCGGCGGGACACGCGGATCCGGGGAGGGATCGAGACCCTGTCCCCTGGCTCCACACCCCGCCTCGGGGATAGCCCCGGGGGAGAACCCGGGATTCCGCGCTCCCCTCCCGGGGCACCTCCAGGACCGGGACTGGGAATCTGTTTGCTGTGACCAGTCCGGCGGCCCAGGGGCTCGCCGTCCTCGTGTTCTTCGGGGGTGGTCTGCCCTGGTGGCCCTCGCCTCCCCCGCGCTGCCCGGCCCCGCTCACCCCACCAACGACTCAGAGCTGCCGCGGCGGGGTGCAGGCTGCCCCCTGCCCTGGTGCCCCCTCTCGGGGCTTCACCCAACGACTGTGGCTCAGAGGGAGCCGCCCCCACCAAAGGCTTAAAAATTTTGCAGCACTGAATGTTCATCTAGAATGGTCTAATTTTCCATTTAACTTATTTTTATGTATTTTCTTTTTCTACTTTCATCTTATCTTTCTTTCATTACAAATATATGTACTACATAAAAAATTTGAATCTATATTAAGGGAAGGTGGAAAGAGCTTTGGCTCCCACTGCTCCTTTGCCATGATCAGGAAAAAAAAACCCGGTCCCCACGACGCCCCGCGCTCCCCAAGTGCTTTGACAGCAAACGCGGGCTCTGGAGTTCCGTTCAAATTCGCCCCAGCTTTTGGGGTTTGTGCCCCGAGTGCCCACACTGAGTTGCATTTTCTGGTAATTGTTTTCTTATATTTTTATTATTGCTATTTTAAGGTCCCTGTTATTCCCTCTCCCTCCGCAGAGCTCAGCCCACGCCGTAGGGCTGTGACATCGGCCGCAGTTCCGTACTGCCCTTCACTGTCCCCGTGCTCTCCCCGTTCAGATGCGTATTTCTCCCTCCATGTCCCTCTCTGCCCGCGGAGCAGTTTCACCTAAGAATAAGGGGAAATCTATTTTATTTGCTTTCCTGTGGACCTTTTTTTCTTTTCCCTTTGATTTGAAATAGACAAATCCTCCCCGGCCCGAGGGGGAGTCCCAGACCACCCCCCTCTGCTCTCCTCTCCTTCTCCTCCCTTAACCCTCCAAAGTCGTCTGAAGGGACTTTTCGCCTTTTTCTCCCATTTGTCAAAGTCACACCCGCTCCGTCTGCTCGCAGTGAGGAGGACGAGCCCCCTTCTGCCCGCCATTAGCTCGATGCCCGCTGTCGCCCCGGCCTCACCCCAGGGCCGTGCCGACGGCCGACGGCCATCACCGCGCCTCTGGGCGCGCTGCGGCAGCGGCTCCGTCCCTGCCGTCTTGTCGCTGAGCGCCGGCCGGGACTAGCGTGGGGACGGGGACACAGAACGAGGAGATGAGAGGAGGCGAGTACGGAGGGGGGGACCTCGGATGCAGCCTTCCTCCCCACAACCTCTGTCTTCTTCAGTGCAAGGCAACGGAGGACGGATAACTCTGCCCCGAGGGTTTACGCTGCGAAGGAGCGTATTTATTGTCCCCTCTAGACAAAAAAAAAAAAAAAAAAAAAAACAAATCCAGAGTCCCCCGGTGCCGGGACGCGGGGCGGTGGCTGTACCGCCCGGGAACCCCCCAGGGCCCGGAGCGGGCGGGGGTGGCTCGCGGGGAGTGGGCTGCTCTGGGGCGCTCCGCGGCTCCCGGCGCTCCGTGCCCCGAACGAATCCCGGCCCGGGCGGGCGGCTGGCGGGGCTCCTCGCAGCCGAGTGAGGGGCATTGGGCTGTTTTTGTGCATAAAGGTACAGGGGATTTGTTGGTATTTTAGCAACCGAAGTTAGAACAAAATCCAAACTCTTTAGCTTGTAAGTTTTCATTATCAGCTCTCAACCTTGCAAAGCTACAGCCATTTGCTTGACTTAATCCGTAACATATGTTTGCAACAGTAGCAGATTCTTTTGGTGTGTGTGGTTTGGAGCTGATGGAGTTATAAATTTTACGCCTTAGGTTTTCAGCGCCTCCTAGTCACAGCCCAACACCTATTGGGGTGGGAAATCCCACAGCACCGAGTCCGAATCATCCGACCCAAAACCTCCACTGGGGCTTTCCGGTTGGGACGCTCAGTCTCCTTCGGACTCATCCCGAGGGGAATGGAAATGCCACGTTTCTGCGAAAATGAGTCCAGGTGCGCACTGGGCACCACTGCCCCTTGCCCCTCTGCAGGAGCGCTCCTGGGGTGCGCTGATGCTGTTGCTTTCCCCTCCCATAGGCCACTTCCCATCGGGAACGGCGGGATCGATACAGGTGATGGAGACCGCCCAGCCTAAGTGATAACAGCGCGGGTGATGGCAACGCTACAGCCCGGTGGTCCAAGTCAGTAATTTGGGCTCTTCTGGTTTTCTCTCTCCTGGTAACTTTTCTGAGATTTGTTCTGCAGAAAGGAGTTACTCCTTCTGCACAGAACTGCCGGTTGCTCTTTAAATACAAAATTGCGATGGAGCCCTGGAAGGTATCTGGGAGGTGCTCCCTCGCTCCCAGCGCTGAGTGGTGTCCATCCCTCCCGCTGGTGTTACCAATTATCGTGGGGAAAAGCCCTCAGACACACACGGAACGCCCTGAAAGGACCAAAGGCCGCATTCGCTCTGATGGCACTCGCTGTTTAAACGCACCATAATTGCTTTGATCGGATAATGACGGAGTGAAACTCCATACTACGCGTTCCTATTCCCACCCGCGGTGCAACTTCCCCGCACCCTTCGTGACCATGGGCACAACCCGGTCCCGTTTGCGCGGACACGACTCGCAGTGCCGCGAACAAGCGTGGGTGCCAACTCTCTCCCACCAGGGCACCGCGCGGGCTTTGCGCGGCCGCGGGCGCGGAGCTGCGGTCCCGCGGGGCGGAGCGCCATCTAGCCCCGGCCCCAGGAAGCGGCGCGGCGGCGCGGAGCGGGTGCGGAGCTGAGCGCGGAGCTGAGCGCGGAGCAAATCGCGGAGAAAACGCAGTGGCCCCCGCGTCTCCACCGCCTCCCGAACGCCGTAGGCGTCGGGGGAGGCACGGGGGCAGCTCCGTTTATCATCCGAGGGGACCACTCTGTTCTTTGTCCTTCATTTGTTCGCCTGTTTATTAGGATAATCTATTTCTCCATCTTTCCTAATTAACTCCCCGCTCGCACGCTCCGCTCCGTGCGTATTTCAGTGCGGGGGAGGGTGCGCAGAGCGCACCTGAGCGGTGTTGACTGACCTTCGGGACTCTGCTGCGGTGGGAAATAGAAATAAGTGCGGCAAAATGCAAGCAGGGCTCTGTCCTGGCGATGCATGGCGCATTTAGAGTGCGGCCGAATGGCCAAAGTGGTTTGTGATGAGCAGAACTCACTGCTGTGACTGTTACCTGATCGCAGTTCCCCAGTGGAACTTAGAGACAGAAATGCCCTTATGTGCAAACAAACTAACGCAGCGTCCAACTTCGCCGTGTGCTGGGATCCTCCTTTCTAAGAGAGCAAAACAAAGGCAGAGCGGGTGAGATGTCCGCTGCGGTGCCCGTCCCGCCAAGGGTCACCTTTTATTTTTTTGAAACTTGCAGGGATCTCGTGGGAAAAAAAAGAAGAAGAAAAAAAAAAAGAATGCTTCTGCGCCTCGTTTGCATTATATCTGCAAAAATAAAGCTAGCAGTGTGCACACAGCAGGGAGGGGGACCGGGGGCAGCGCACTGCTGCGGTCACCGCGAATCCTTCGTCCGAGCCCTCGTGTCTGGGAGAGAATGAGTAATACCAGTGAGAGCCAATGCATTAAAATACCTTTATTCTCAGTCCTAAAATTTTACTTGATAACTTCAAATTTCTCAATCAGACACAGATATTCTCTAACAGAAAACTATGCTGTTTTCTGCTCAGCAATATTGCTTTTGTTGTTTGGGGCTTTTAATAACTTATTGATTCGTGCTGTGTCTACATCGGAGTTCTGCAACGTTACTACACGTCTCTTCAGCTTCATTCTCCTTTTCCCCCCCTTCTTTCTCTTTCCTTCCTTCTTTTTTTTTTTTTTAATTCCTTTATTTCCTTTTCTCCTGTTCCATTTTTCTTCCTTTCTCTCCTGTCTTCATATTTATTTTCTCTCTTCACATTCTTTTTTCTCTCCCCCTTCCTCCCTTTCTTTTCTCCCCTTCTTTCTACTCTCCCCGCTTTCTCCCCGCTCCTTTCCCCCCTTCCTCTCTATCTCTCAGCGTCTGAAGGATCGCACCGCACACAGCGTGCCAGATGCACCCCATTTCCTCGCACCTCTCGCTGCCGCCCCACAGACGGGCAGTCCCCATTAGATCCCAGCGACAGGCAGGGCAGCGCGCTGCGCGCCGTGCCTCTGCCTCCTGATGCAGAAATGATGAAATTAGCGCTCGGATAATGCCAGCATTGAGCAGTTTCGGCGGGTTACTCTGCTTAACCCCCGGAGCGGGGGCGGCTCGGCGGGGCCCCAAGGATCGGGGCAGACCTCGCCCCGGCTGGGTGCCCCCCGGTTGGGTACCCCCCCGGATGGGTGCCCCACGTCTGGGTGTCCCCCGGTGGGTGCCCCCCGGCCCGCAGGGATGAGGCCGGGGCAGGGAGCGGGCTCCGCCGAGGTTTCCTTCACCGCGGACCATTCTCCGAGATAGGAACCCAGCTGTTTAATTTAACATTGATTTATTGCTTTTAAAAGTAAATTTACACACATGCCAGCAGCACTGCGTTTTGTTTTCCCAGACCCAAAGATTTATTTTCTACTTAGCGCTTGTCTGACAAAACAATGTCCTTTAACTTTATTACACATCGATGAGGAGATCTGTCTTATTTTTGTAGGATTTATCGCTCCGTCGCTTGCGCGGACTTGTGATGCAGCACAGCCAGGGTCGGGAGATGGGCACGGGGCACGGCAGCGGGGCGGGGATCGCCCCACCCTGCAGCGCTCAGGTACGAGTGTGTTCGGCTTTATTTTTTTTTAATGGAGTTGACTCGCTTCCTTCATTTGCAGCAGCAAAGGGTCTCTACTGTCTCCTGGCTCTTTGCAAAGAGTCTGTGAAACGTATCTATAATTATCGAAGGGAAAAACACAATGTTACACAGACCTCTGAGCGGTGCGCTCCCCGTCACCAAACCTGTGCGTTGGCTGCGCTGAGGATCACTCCGCACTTTGAAGCAGCCTTTACCGTGCACTTCGTCTGCGTTTTGGTTTCCTTTAGTTCTCATTAAAAGGCCACTTTCTTCCTGTCACCGATACACCATCTTTGTGTCCTTCCTTCCACACTCTCAGAGGGAAAAAAAAAAAAAGTTATCGTATCTGACTGGGGAAGGGGGAGAATAATATTAATAATAATAGCAATAACAATACTAATAATAATAACAGAAAATGTGGGCTGGGTTTCCTATTGTTTCCCCCTTCCTCATCCCAATTGCAAACCCCTTTTTTCAAAGCAGGTACCGCTGCCACCAACGCAAGCTCCTTTGGAAGGAGAGAGGGTGGAGGGGCACTTCCGCGGTACTGCGAAGGTGCAAGGAGGGATGGATGCGGTGCGAGCAGAGCTCCCTCTCTTCTCTCTTCCTTTCTTTTTCCTCCCCCCCTCCCACCTTCTTGTCTGTGTGCTCCCGGCTCGGTTTCGCAAACTGATTTATCAGAGAGGAATCCAATAATCACTTCGGAGGTGTTCAGATGAGGGCATGGCTCTGTTCCGGCAATAAGTGAAGATGTGACACGTTTTGTTATCTCTGTATAGCGGGGCTTTGTGGGATACTCCCTTTCTTTCCCTGCAAATACACCATCCTTAAATAAAGACCCCGTCCTAAAGTGGGACTCTCCCCGCAGGCTCTGTCCGCCGTGTTCACATACATCCAAACTTCACGTCACTTCACATATTTTAATCATTTTACCAACCAAGACATAACTGTGGGCTTATTCTTTTTTCTTTCCCAGAATTGCACACGGCCATTCCCTGCCAACCCTCTGCCCAGGCAGAGAGCACGAACCGCGTTCCTCCAAGGCACAGGGTGGGAGGGCTGGGAGTCCACATGTCCGTATGAGCAGCGATGCTACGGCCTTTGGGGAGGGAAAAAGAAAAAAGAAAGAAAGAAAGAAAAACGAGGAAAAAAGAAAGAAAAGAAAATGAAAAAAAATAAGTGAGGGGGAGGAAAAAAAAAAAGGGAAAGGAAAAAAGGAAATGCAAGAAGAAAATGAAAATGAAAGAAGCTCCCTGTCACTCAGAGAGGATCTGACTGCTTGGGTCCCCCTATCCCCCTAGTCCCACGCAGAGTGCACACACGGACACAGGGAATCCCGCCCAGGACACCCCCGGCTGCAAGGCCCCCGCGGCGTAGGCCCCGGATTTTGGGGTCCCCCCTGGGCCCTCCGCGGGACTGTCACATTGTCCTCTCCGTGCCACGGCCCACTGCGGGGGTGCAGTTGGGACCCCTCATTCCCAGGGCCCCGCGGGGAGTCAGTTCCCCCGTATCGTGACAGCTCTTACAGGGAAAGGCGAGGGGAGGAGGAAGGCCCATTTGGGGGAGGGGGAAGGAAGTGGGGATCCCTTCGGCTGCCTGCGGGGCGGCCGTCCCGCCGGGCCCCGACCTGTCATTGCGGGAATGGCAAGGGTGGGGTCAGGACCCCGCGCTGAGGGCGCAGCTCCGCGGAGGGACGCGCGTGGGAGCGCCGCGGGATGCAGCGCAGGCGGGCTCTGCGTCCGGGACCGTGCCATTCCGCCTTGATATGCAATTAAATTACAGCAAATTCCTCCTTAAATAACATCGTTGGGAATCCTTCTTTAAGATGCGGGGATGTCTGAGGTTAAGAAGCTTTCAAAACGTCAGTTCTAAATGGCTTATGCAATGAATAGCTACCTCCGGAGCCTAAAACCATTACGGATATGGTATGCATATGGATGCCAGTTTATCTCCACATATTTCTCTTTAAACTGAGGGAAGTGTTCGTAAGGAGCCACGTGGAGCACTTTATTTTCGGGAAACAGATGTTAGTTTTTCCACGCACCGGCTCTATGGCCACGCACACGTGTAACGCTGGAGAGCACCCGGAGCGCCTCTGCTCTGTGCTCTGTGCTGTCGTTGGGGCGGATCATTCTCGGCACAACCGAGGTGCGGTCACAGCAGCGAACCCGACATCTGTGATTTCAGCAGCATTTATTTTGTACATACGTGTTTTAAGAGTTCCCATAAAAGTGAGAAAAGCGCTCACGTGGGGCGCGCACACCTGCGCGGGGCACCTGGGCCGTGCGCTGCGCGGAGACACAGAGCTCCACCGGGGACGCGGTCCCTGTAAGGCGCGCAGCACTGCCGGGAGTGCCCCCAGAGCGCCTCGCTCCGTGGTTGGGACTCGTAGAGGCTCTGCGGGGATGAGGAAGTCCCTCTTCGCAGCGAAATCTCTCTCCGCGTTACGGGCGGTTTGGGTGCGTGGGAGCGCGGTGCGCGGGCATCTCAATTAAACGTATGCAATATTCATCGCTGGGTGATGTTTGCCATCGGCACGCTCAATGGAGGTTTAACAAACAGAGCGTTATTTATCAAACACGCAGAATAAATATGGCCATGCATTATTGATCCGCGCACACATGTAGCTACACGGGCGGCAGTGTCATTACCGGGGCGGGGGGGCCGCCTATCCCGTGCGCGGGGCTTTAGCAATAAATGCTGCAAATGGGAAAATTGGGTCACCGGCGGGACCGATGCCGGCACGGAGCATAACGGCAACAAAACGCTGCGGAGCGGAGCCGGGGCCCTGGGGATGGAGTCGCCTGGTCCGAGCCGTCTGCTCGGAAATATCTATGAGTATTTCTGCCGGAGCCCAGGGTACCCCCAGCTCCGGAGCCCCAGGCGCCCCGCGCACCGCGGGGCAGTGCGGCGCCGGCCGGGGGCTCCTCGGGCGCGGCCCCACCGCTGGCAGCGGCTCCCGGTGGCGGAGAGGGGGGGAAGGCGGGGGCGGCCCCGCTCTGCGCCCCACGCTCTGACGACGATAGGGTGTGCGGCCACTGACGTCACTGCGCATCGGCCCGGCAGCGAGCGTGACCCAGGCAGAGCTCATCTGTTTCTCATCACTTGGGAAGTTTCTCTCGCTCCCTCCGTCCTCCCCTTTCCTTCTGATTTTATTTTAATTTCCCCACGTAAATTACCGCGTGGGCACGGCCGCTCCCTCCCGTTCGTCCCCATCCCCATCCCATCCCCGTCCCGCGGGGGGGTGCAGTTCCCGGACCCCCCGGCCCGTCCCACGCCCCCCGCCGCCCCCGCGCCATTGTTTGCCCCTCGCTGCAAACTTCGGCCGCTGGCTGAGCCCGGCTCTCCCCGTCCTGCACTGTGCGGAGGTCACTTACTCTTTTCCCGAAGTTGGGCTCAGCTCCTCCATCTCTCCTCCGCTCGCCACGAGCTGACGCCTTCTCCCCACGCACCCGGAGTTGCACAGGGGCACGTCCTTGGCAAACCCACTGCTTGCGACGGCCCTGCGCGGTGCGCGCAGCAGTTAAACTTCCCCTCTCTCCTCCTTTTTTTTTCTTTATTTTCCCTTTCCTATGTATTTTTTCCTTCCTCCAGACTGCGCTCCCCTCTCACCATGCCATGGGAGATGTATTTCCTCCCCGGGAGCCATGCGTGTGTTTCTGGGGGGGGGGGGCTAGAAAGGCGCTCTGGCTCGGTGATTTGCGCGCAGGGAGCGGCGCCCTATATCCAGCGGCTTTGAGTGAAGTGCAGATTGAGACATATCGGGTTCCCTATAAAAGGATCATTTCTTGTGGGAGGTTGGACACGAAGTTTGGACTCGTGACTCGCATTCCTGAGAGACATGCATATTTTAAAACAACAAAGCGGGCTCGGAAGAAGGCTTAGAGGAGGGAAGAGGGAGGGAAAAAAAAAAAAAACAACCTTGGAAAGAAGTTACTAAGTGACAAACGTCTGTCAACACGGACCAATTTGTATGGCTCTCTGGAAGAAAAAGTACCTGAGCGGCGTTATTTATTGCTCCACGGAGCCGCAACACTGTGTCGGGAGTTGCGCGGCTCTCCGGCCCCAGAAGCGCCGCTCAGAGCGGCGGTACGGCTGCAGCTCGGGAGTTTAAAGAGCTCTTTGGCCTTCGGAGCTGAGTCCCAACCCCTTCTCCTCTGGCTCTTTGTGAGGAGCGGGTGCAGCCCTTCAGAAGAGATCTGATCCCCCAGAATAGCCCGAGGGAGGAAAAAAAGACCAAAGGAGAGCAAACACGGAGACCCGCGTGTCCGTGCTTGGAGTCACGCGTGGGTCCCGCAGCGCGCATAGCGCTGAGTAATCGTGAAAAAAAAACACCAAAAAAAGAGAGGAAATGATGGCCCCCTGGGGAGCGTAGGCATGGCGGGGAGGGGGGTGATGGCCGTGGGCAGGACCCCAGGCGCCTCCACGCTGCCCTGGGCTGAAGCGACACTCTGTGACATGACACGCACGGATGTTCTCGTGGGGATCGAGTGCGGAGCCGACGCCGCGGCCGGGGCTGCTGGTGTTCGGGAGAGCGGTGTCTTCGGCAGCCCCGAGCGCGGCGGGCAGTGGAGGTCTTCTGAGCCCAGGACAATGGGACGGCTCTCGGCCCGCAGCGCGCCGCACCTTCCCGCAGCCTGCCTCCCGCCCTTCCTATCCCTCCTTCCTTTTCTTTCTTTCTTTCTTTTTTTTTTTTTTTAACAACTGGGGAGATGTCGTGCCCTGGGGTTGTGAGTTTGATCCATGGCTTTAGGCAGGACGGAGGGCTCTGCGGAGAAGGAGACGTACGTGCACCGCTGTACGACCATCCCTGACAGCGGTCTCTTGTTGGTCAGAGCGCCCTGACGGAAACACTGCTCGCATTATCCCGACTTTTCAAAACTGGGGGTAAAGGGAGGGAGGGGAGATACAGTTTCCCACTGCCCCTTTTGTTAATTGTTTTCTTTCCTCGCAATTACATCTGAAGCCCGGCCGGGCCCGTTGCTCGTAGCGTCTTTGTATTTCTGGTGGGAACCACGTGGGATGGCAGAAAAGACCCCGAAGTCCCTCCTCGCTCCCACCCGGGCTCCGAGTCCGCCCCCTCCGCCCCCGCAGAGCCCGGACCACCGAGGCCGGGCTGAGGCCGGGCCAGGTCCCCGCAGAGGTTTCGGACCTTCCCACTGCGCTCTCAGCGCATCCATCTCCCGGCGACTGCACCTTGCGCCGGGCATCCCCGGGGTGAAGTCCGATTAAAAGGAAAAAGGGGAAGAAGCCGTTCTGCTGCAACCAGGCCTGCGGGGAGAGGAAGAAATGGAGAAGGACAGGGAGCAGCTCGGTCAAAGCTCTCTGCGTTTCGCGGCGCGAAGCCTTTCCCCGGCTCTGTGCACCGATGGGAGGGGAGGGGAAGGAAGGGGGGTGTAGGTGCCGAAAAATTTAAGGGACCGCTTAAACCCGGAGCCTGCGATGAATGGGGAAGGGGCGAGGGGGTGGGGGGAAAGTTGGAAAATGGATTCGCTGACAAGGAGGGATAATAAATGAGAGGCGCTTTCAGATAGATATCTCAGACGTGAAATTGCACCCAGCTGGTTGTGTAAGCAAACAAATAGTTTCATGTTAGGGACTCTCGACTTGTGGCTTGATGAATAGAACACGACAGAGGTAAATGGCTCTTTAACTCATTTAGGAATAAAACTCTTTGGCTTCGCGAGCAAAGGACCTGGTGACGCCATGGATCCTGAGCAAGCACTTTAACAAGAGTTTTATTAGTTTCCACTTGCTCTCTCACATCTCCCCCCCCTCGCTCACCTCCTCCCTTCCTCTTTTTTTATTTTTTTTTCCGTTTTTGCCCATTTTCCTCTCTCTCTTCTCTCAACTCTCCTGTAGAACGCCCCTCGAGGAGGAATCCCCACGTCACGGCGCGGGGGTACTCGCAGGTTCGCACGTGGCCGTGCTCTGTGCCCTGTGACATTTTCGTGTTTGTCATTCCCACTGAGTTCCTGTATCATCGCAGAATGACCATCCTCTGCCTCCCCGACCCGATGTGGAAAACCTTGGGGGTGAGGGGAAGTTGTTTGTAAAAAAAAAATAATGTCAGTGTCAGTGATAGTAAGCACAACTCTAGAAGGAGGCATTAAAAATGTACTTGCACGTTTAAGTGGGGGTCACGGCTTTCCAAAGTGGAAAGAAACTGGAGGGGAAGTGGGGAAAGGCAGTGGGCACTGGCCACTGACCGCCTCAATAAAGCATGGAGGGGACGGGATGGGGGTCTGGGAATAAAAGAGGAAGAAACAAACAAAAAAAAACCCGCCAGAAAACAAAAATCACACACACAATAAAGGCAACCAAAACCCTCACCCACACCAGAGCTGTTATTTCAAGACTTAAAAATGAACCTTTGAATAGCCAAAGCCCTCCGCGAAGCTGGAGGAGGCATTTTGGCGGAGTCCGTGACAGCCATGCACACGCATGGGGGGACAAAGACTGGGGAGGTCCGTGGTCACTAGGTCACTGCTCTGGGGTCAGTTTGTCTGCCAGCCGTTGGTCCATCCCGGCTGCAGTGCAGGGCCGCCTGCCCCCCGCGGACGCCCGGATCTGCTTCGCCCGGGTGCTGTTGTGCAGAGGGGACGGCTGGTTGCCACACGCTGCAGGTAATTTGGGTGAAAAAGGGGAAAAGGAAAAAAAAAAAAAAAAGGAAGGAAATCAGGAATCCAGAGAGCCCTTTCCGTCTGCTAAAAGGAGCTTCTCCCTTCGTGGACACGGCCAGGCGGGTTCCACTCGTGTGACACGAAAAGAAAAGGCGGATTTCACTTTGTAGTTATCACTTCTGCTGTCCACCCAAAGTGACCCTGAGGTAAGGCCCAGCAGACCCCTCCTCGCCCCAGGCACCTGGAACCCCCACGCTGACACCTCCATCGCTGCCAGCAGCCGAGGCCCCGCTCCTCTAACCCGAAGCAGCCCTGACCCCTGTGGGAGCGGCAGTGGTGTCTCATCGCCCCCTGACCCGCAGGTGGAGGCGGTGAGAAGGGGCATGGCTCTCCCCGCACCCCCTCCCCTTCAAACACACACACAGCCCGACCACAGCTCTGCCCTAAGCGCCGCCGGGGAGAGCAGGGTTGACCCCGAGCCCCTCACCCCCGCTGGGCTCAACCCTCCATTTAGGGGTATTTCCAAATATTAGTTCGAAGGAGGATATAGCAGAGGGCTCGCTGGGCAGTGAGCAGACAGCTGAGCGAGGGAAGACACGTTGCGGGCCGCCGCGCGTGGGGCTGGGGTGGGAGGAGGGGGCTCGGCCCCCCACTGACCCTCACTCCACTCCTTGTCCGCGGAGGGGCCGAGGAAGGGCGCGAAGGGACTGCGCACACCTGCGCGACAGCAGAGCAGGAGAGTGGTTGGTTTCAAACCAAGGAATGGGCTTCAAAGCAGTGTTTTGTAGGTCACGGGCGAGTCAGCAGGAACTGGTGGATGGAACCCGGCCGCTCTACACAATCACATTTCTTTTTCTTTTCTCTTTTTCTTCTCTTTTTTTTTCCCAGCAGAGCACCGCCGGGTGCCGCAGCCGCGCGGTATTTTCATCCGCACGCCCAAGGGCTGCAACGGGGAGGAAGGGAAAGCCGCGGAGCAGAGCGGAGAGGGCAGTTCACACCTCGGCACACGGCACTGTCGTGTCAGCAAAGTTTAATGAGGGGTCGGAACACTTCTTTCAGACACATACATGGAAATGAGCGCATCTCGCACACCTCCTCCATACCTGCACGTTCCTTGGCAATCCATTGGTCATTATAATTATCCATAAATTTGAAAATTAATTAAAAAATACTCTTCTGACCTACGAAAAAAAGTTTATCTGTTTTCATCAGTGGGATAACACTGTAATGAATATATTTACATCTCATTGGAAGCGACCGAGAGCTGCCTTTCTTTTCCGCTATCTCCATTTGTTTGTGGTTTAATTTTTTTATTACAATATTTAATTATTTTTGAGTTGTTGTTGTTGTTGTTGTGTTTTGTGGATTTGTGTGTGTGTGTGCACGCGCGCTTTAGCTCCTCTGCTTCACCCCCGCTGTTGGTCCCTCCGTGCTCTCACCCACCCACCCCTGCGCGCGACCGGGGGGCTCCTTCAGCACCCCCAGAGTCTGGCCCGCCCCCGGGACCCCCACCTGGGCGGAGGACAGAGCAGTATCCCCGCGCCCCATCCCCGCCGGCAACCCCCGCTCCCCCCGAGCTGTGCCCGTGGGCCGTCCCCGCGCAGCGCCTGCCCGCAGCGCTGGTACCCGGCTGTGAGCGCGGAGCTGCGCTCGCCTCGGATCTGCTGCGCCTGGAATATTAAAAGCCCCAAGCGGGTTGGGTTGAAGGATCTTGTTAATGCAAAAAGAGAGAGAGAGAGGGAAGAGGGAGAGAAGGAGAGGATGGAGGACAGCAAATTAAAAGAACGCCGCCCGTGACTCAACGAACCTGCCTCATCCGGGCTCGTTGGGGGCACGGGGGGTGCCTGCGCGCGGGGGCAGTGCTATTTTTAAAGATCCGGCTTTATTAATACGTTAAGAAAGAGCTCCCCTGGCAGTGTGTGTTCTTACAGCTCCGTCTCGGATCCCATAAAACATTAATGCGATGGAAGCTGTTACAGAGACCGAGCAGCACTGAGAAGCCTTCACCTCCACAGCAGCTCCATTACGGAAATGATCTTTAATTTTTCCTTAGCACACACACACAAAAATAAACATAAAAGCACACGCGGAATACGCGCAGGGCGCAGAGCTGGGGCAGGTATCTGCCGTGGGCATAGCGCTGGGTCCCCGCTCAAGGCTGGGGCAGAGCAGCCGCGCTCTGAGTCCTTGGGGCAAAAGGGAGAAGGCGGGGGGGGGGGGGAAGGACATAAAAGTCGCAATGTAAAATATAAAATAATAATTAAAAATAAAGACGAAAAGGGACCGTGTCCGCACGAGAGGTGCAGCAGCCACGGCCACTCCACGCCCCATCCCGCGGTCCCGCAGGAGGCAGCGTGGTGCCATGCCCCGGCTGGGCCGTCCCGCACCAGACACGTGCGCGGGCCTCGGTCCTCCCCTGTAGGGCCGGTACAAGAGATAAAGGTCCAGGCAGCTCTAGTGGTTTTGGTTATTATTGTTTTTTTCCTCTCTTTTTGCTGAACTGTTGGCATGTTTCAAGCAATGAGACTCGTGGGTTGTGGGGTGATAAGTTGTTGTTGTTTTTTTTTTCTCTCTTTTTTCTTTTTTTTTTTTTGCTAAATTCTTTTATTTTTGTTTAAATTCTCACTTCAATTTTAATTCTTGAAGAACAGCTTCGACAACATATATCGCACTCATTATAAGAAGCAAAGGGTTATATCAAAAATTATTAGTATAGAATCACAGGAAACCTGGTTTGGAACCAGAAAAAAATACAAAACAGATATAGATACATAGACACAGGACAATTTTTTTTTTATAATTATTTGGAAAATGTTATTTTCCCCTAATTGTTTCTTTTTTTTTTTTTCCTTTATGCGCATACGATGTCTTAAGTTTTACAAAAAAAATGAAAATAAAGACTAATATTTTACAAAATGAGTAACAATGCTCGTGGTAAGTGTTTGCGCGTGGAATTGTTTGTCGGTTTGTTCGCTCGTTGGTTTGTTGCTCATTCTACACAAGGTTCAGTTCGGCTTCAACGCGATTTGTTTTGTTTGTTACTGTACAGCATATATCAACAACAGTCCACAATAAATCCTGGAAGATCCAGTATCCCCTTCAGGTGTGATTAATATCCCCTCAATACTCATATTTTTATTTTTTTGTATTTTTTTAATTTTTTTTGCCTTTTTGTCTTTTATTATTATTATCTTATTTTTTCCTCCTCTCCGAAAGAAAAAAAAAAAAACGGAAAAAAAATATAAAAAAAATAATAACCGGAACCCAACCAAACCGAAGACCAACCGCAACACCACGACCCGCACGGACGCGAGGTCCGTCCCTCTCCCCACCGCGGCCACACCTCTGCTCCCACTCGCGCCGTTCTTTTGTTCAGTGTCCGCCTCCCGGGCCCCCCCCGCGCCCCGACCGCCCCTCGGTGCGCGCGCCCCCGCCTCCGCCGCCGCGCAGCGTCCCCGCCGGGCTGCGGCCGGGCTCTAGGAGCACTGGATGGACATGTAAGGCCAGTTGAAGCTGCTCCCCGACAGTAGCATATCCCTGATGAGGGTCTCGATGGGAGTTTTACCTACCAAGCGGACGAAGAAGAGCTGCTCGATGACGGAGGAGGAAACGGTGCGCAGGGAGGGCAGCCGCAGCAGCAGCTTGCCGAAGCGGCTGGGCTGGTTGGGGTACTGGCTCCGCACGTACTCCTCCAGCGCGCACTGCGATTTCTCCTGCAGGCTCTCGATGTGCGCCGCATCCGACAGCCCGCAGGCGTCTGCCCGGGCCGCAGCGCGCCCGCGGAAGGGCGGCGGGGGGTGCGAGGAGGGAGAGGAAGGGGGGGGTGGGAGGAAGGGAAGCGGTTAGTGGTGGCGGATGGACCGCAAGGCTGCGCGCAGCCCTCCCATTCGGTGCACTCACCTCCCCCCCTCGTAATAAACACCGCACCCGCGGATGTATGGGGGGCC
>NC_034438.1:58026435-58033681 GCF_002078875.1 Numida meleagris
AAAAAAAAAAAAAAAAAAAGGAAAAAAAACTCTGCTGCAACGGGATATTTGAAGTTTGTGCCTGCCCGTATCAAGAAGTGGCCTCACACGGATTTCTGAACACCTTCATCTACAATGCTGTGGCCTCGAGCAAAAATACAAATAAAACACGCCATAATTCAGGAACTTCTGAAGAGGGCACCTTTGACCCGCGCCGTGGACCTGGCGTCCCTCAGATGTACAATTATCTGAGCTGGGCTGCGCTGCTAATCCATACTGTACCTTTAATGCAGTGATATTTTCCCACATCTAAAGCACCAGGTTGCAGAATATATATATATCAAACGCTTGGGCCTGTTCTTGTTTGCAACATATATCAAAACCACAGGTCTGTTCATATGTTGATTGCCACAAATCACACTCCATATTTACATATATCTTGCTATTTTACATGCATTATCTGCCCATTATGCACCAGGATCCTATTCAACTTCCAAACAATGCGATATGAAAGGGTCTCACTGACACCCTAGCAGGGCTCTCTCTTTATGCCCCATATGTCATACCCTTAAGGTTAGTAAAATATTTATCAGGTCCACCTATACCACAGGTCAGCGGCACCAGGGACGGGGACGGTGTTGCTGCAGGGTGCAGCCAGGGCTGGGTTTGTGCTTCACCTCCAAAAGTGCACAGGGTGTTCTCGTGCCGAGGGCACCCGTGGAGCTATGGTTATTTCAAATGTTCTGGTGGACGCGTTTGTTGGGGTTGTATATCGCATCCTTCAAGGTGGTGGTGGGGGGGCTTAATTCTCCCTTTAGAAGGGGATTAAAAATAATAATAATTAAGAGGTGCGCAGCTCGCTGCGCCCAGAGAGGTGCGATCTATGGGAGAAATAACGCAGCCCACGTTCACTGGAGGTGAATTATTACCCCATCACAGAAAGTGGGCTAATGTGGAAATTCTGCGTGCCTCACTTTCTCATACGGCGGAGTGTCAATACGGGAAAGCTCTATATTTCTTTCTGCAGTCTATGGAAAACAAATTATGTAAATAAATAACCATTACTGCTCAGCACACTCCTGCCTTCCCCTTTGTAGTGATGGGAATGTATTTCATGTTACGCCTTCAGAAGAGTTTAGTGCTCAGGAAATATAGATGTAATCAGCTGGCATCTAACTAGAAATCAAAGTTCTTATTGCGCTGCAAATAGATTTATTGGATTTGTGTTATTTAGCCCAGTTCCTTCCTGGAAACGCTTATTTATGGGGAGGAAAAGAAGGTGCAGGAATTAATAACTGGGATTAAGGAAAAGGGGAAATAAATAAACAAATAAATAAATAAATAACAAATAAAGAAAAGCAGCAGGTTTTGGGTCACAACCCAGCTGTTGGACGGTGTCCAGAATTTCACGGATTAAATATACTATCCAGAGCCCAAATGGAAAAACCACAACAAGAGGAACCCATGCCAGCTTTAAATGCTAAGTCCTCAGGACTTAGGACAATATGCCTAAAAATGTCTTTTCCATCAGTCAAAGTTTGTTTAAAAGTTGGATGACTTTGAGCAAGGCTTCCCATGAATTCCCCTCTGGCTAAGCAATCAAAACAAGTTTAGTGAAAAGTGGAAATGTGAGGATGGGGGTAAGGGGTGGATTACTCCTGACAGCTGTATTTCCATTTTCTGAGGTGCCCTGTGTGATTCTGCTCCAAAATAATATTATTCTCCCTCCAACCCCCATTCATGCTCTGCTCCATGGAGGGAAGGGGCTTCTCTGGTCGTAAACATTGAATTATTACGTTTGTTTTTAATATATGTAAATGAGGGGCTTGTCTGAAGCCTCTGGCTGCCTCTCCAGCCAAGGTCGGACATCTAAGGAGGGCAGAGGGAGCTGGGGGTGGGAGAAGAGAGAGAGAAATAATAATAAAATAATCAAAAGCAAAGCCCAAACCAAGCCAAAAGAAAAAAATAATCCCAAACCCCCAAACGTCCTCATGTGGGGCAATCTCCTCCCCTGAGCCTTTGCAAAGGAGGCGCAGGGCAGCCCCCCTCTGCGGGGCATAATCTCTCCAAGTGGGATTCGGGAGAAGGGATAGGCTCTCCCCACTCAGGCCCACATATTGATGAGACCCTGAAACGAATGGGGTGGGGAGCATGGGGCTGCAGCGTGCTGCGCCCGCCTGATAAATGCTGCCAGGTCTCTTTGTCACTTCTGAAAAACGTGTTTCCATCCGGAAGACTTATTAAGATAAAATGCATCAAAATGTGGAGCTGGCTATTCGGCTCATCTTCCATTTGTTTTAAGATCTGCACTTTATCCTCTGCAAAGAAACATTCCCTCCGATGCGGAGCGCCTGCATTTGCACGAGAAGGAGAAGGGGGCAGTCACAGTACACGGCTCTGACCACCCTGCATACAAATTAGGTGCTCCTGTCTAAATAAATTATCCAATGTTCAAATCGATATTAATACTACATTTGCTACATTACAATACTGTGCAAATTTAGGAGTCATTTTAATACAATGTAAATACTATTTTTCATGCATGGGAGGCAACAGATATTGATGGATTATAAACTGCTTACTGTTAAACCAGGCCTCTGAACGATTTGCCATCTTTGTTCAGGAATGCTTTTAATTTTGCCTCGGCCCTGGTTTTAACTCAGATTTATTGGAACTGTTTGGGTATCGCTGAGTGGGGAGACAAGGCTAAACACAACAACAGCAGTACCACAACCAAACCCGCAACAGCAAACTGGGCAGAAAGGAGAGGGGAAGAGGAGAGGAGAAAGAGGAAAACAAGTAGAGAAAGTGGCAATTAGCCCCATCGTGGCGATAATTAGAATAATAATTAAAAAATGACATTGCGAGGCCCCTTATCTCGCCTCGCTCCTATTTCCTACATTTCCCTTGCATCGTTCGCCTTTGATGTTTATAAATTTCCCCCTCGCAGGTTATAATAATAGAAGATGTATTATATTCTTATAGGCTACAACCAGAACACTTCAAAGGCGCTGTTAATGCACTTTCCTGCCAGTTAATTCGAACCATCTATCACCAGGAAAAATTGTTAACATGCGTGCACGCGTGTTTCCACCGCCTCCGCTTAATTTGATGGATATATACGTGTGTTTATATCTATATGTGTGAGTGTTTACGGGGACGGCGTGGGGCAGGCCGCACCGCTCCCACCCCACGCGCATGGGAACTGCCACCCCCCATGTCCCCTCCTCCCCCCCGGTGCTCCCAGTGCTCACCTGAGGTGAAGAGGACGATGGCTTTGAGGCAGCTGTACTCGGCCGAGTCGACGTGCAGTGCCTTCAGCTTCTCCACCTGCTCCTGGAAGATGCGGATGTGGTCCATGAAGGCGACGACGCGGTCGGCCGACATGGGGGAGGCGTGGAGGCCAGCGGCGGCCAGCAGCGGGGCCACATGCAGCGGCATGGAGCACTGTGCCGCGTTCAGCACGAAGAGCTCGCTCCAGGTGAGCCGCAGCAGGGCCACCTGGTCGGTGATCTGCAGGTCGGGGAAGAAGGGGATGTTGCGGGCCCACTCGACGGCGCTGAAGAGCAGGCGGGCGGCCAGCTCGCAGATGTTCTCGATGCCCATGATGTTGTTGGGCTGCATGCACTGGCTGCCGTAGCGGGAGGTGGGGTAGGGCTCGGCCCGCAGCAGCAGGGAGATGTATCCCGAGAGATAGCAGTGCCCGTTCAGGGGGTCCCCGTTGGTCAGGGCGTATTGGCCGGGGTTGGGCTGGGTGGGCGGCATTCTTCCTCGCTGAACCGCTGACAAAAACAAGGAGAGAAGGAGAGGAAATGTGCATCCTGGAGGCTTGCGGGCATTGCCAGCCGGACGGAGACAATGCCGGGCTTCTCCCCGCCGCCGCACGCCCGGACACGGAGCCGGAGTCGAGCGGGGCCGGGCAGCAGCATCGCCCCCCCGGCACGGCCCAGCCCGGCCCGGCTCGGCACCCCCAGCACAGAAGCGGCAGCCAAGCACCCCCCGCCCCCGGCACAGACAGGCTTCAAACATAAACACAGACTGAAAAAAAAAAAAAAAAAAAAAAAAAAAAAAAAAAAAAAAAAAAGGAAAAAAGAAAAAAGAAGAAGCAGAAAGCAGGAAAGGAAGAAAGAAACGAGAAAAAGGAAAAAAAAAAAAAAGAGCCAAGGCAAACAAGGCAAACCCGCTCCCCCCTCCGCGGCCCCCTCCCCTCCCGCGACAAAAGGCAGCCCCGCACGTAAAAATAAAATCAAATAAATCCTCCGGGCGGTGGGAAAGTGGGGTTAAAAATCACAGCCAGCTGTTAAGCACAGCCGAGCTCGCTGCGGATCCCGGCCGATCGCCCTGCTGCTGGCACCGAGATTTACAAGTCAACCGCTGTGCTGCTTGTTCAGAAAAAAAAAAAAAAAAATCATAAAAATAAACGCGTCCTTATTCTTCAGTAATACCACCTCGTTCCCCCGGAGCGGAGCGGGTCGCAGCCCCCGCTCCCACAGCTAACTTTATTGCCCAGCTGTCCAGAGAGCACCCCCTCCCCCGCCCCGCAAAGTTCTCCCTGCTGAAAGGAAGAGAAAGATTAAATATTATCGAGGAAAAGGGGGGAAAGGAGACAAAAAGGTCCGCACTTACAATAGCCAAACATTCGTGGAAAAAAAAGGGGACGGTGTAATTAATATCTTTGGTGCGCTGTCGCCACTGCAAAAGCCTGCAGTCAGCGTTGCACAGTGAATGCACAAGCTTGCAATTGCGAAAACACCGGATTCATTAACCATCTCCGCACAGAGCGTGAGCGTGCCGCCAGTCCCGAGCGCTGACCAAAGTTTTTTTTTTTTTTTTTTTTTTTTTAAAGCGTGTGTGTGTGTGTGTGTGTGTGTGTGTGTGTGTGTGTTTCCCTCCAGCAGTGCCACACCGCGCTCCCAGCCGCATGCCATGTAAACAAAGGTAACTTCGGGAGAAACGCGGCCGCTCGGGCCGGTCCCCGCACGGACACCCGCACACACCCGCACCGCGCACCCTCCCTCGTCCCGGCGTGGCACACTCCCCCCACTTTCCCCTCTATTCCCACGCGTCCCGCGGGCCGCACCTTTCCTCCTCTGCCCCGGGCCCACCTCTGCCTCATGGCTCTGCCTTAAACTTGGCACTTATTTTTCAATTCACCGCGAACACAATTCCAAGTTTTCGGGTGGTGGTTTTTCTTTTTTTTCCCTGCCATTTTTTGCCCCCCCAAGACCAACAGCCCCTGGAGATACCAACGAGGCCGTCACACTTAAGGTCTGGAGCAGCTCCCTTGCCTTTCTTGTGGCAACACAAAATAACAGTGTTACAGCCCATGAAGGCAGCAGCAGTCAGCGGGACGCAGCGTTCTGCTGCTGCGGCTCTCAGACACATTTAGCTCAATCTTAGGGTTAAACTCCAGCGGCCAAATCGGGGACCCGGGGGAAAGGGAGGGCAGGGACCTTCCTGCGAGGGAACGCGGGGAGAGCTGGAGGAGCAGAAGGGGAAGGGAAGGAGCGAAGGAGCGCTCGGAGGGCGCGGAGCCCGCTGCCAGCCGCGAGTTCTGCTAGGAGGAGAAGGATCGGTAAATAGGTTATAAATCGCGATTTGTATGCAGGCTTTAAGGAGAGGGTGGAGTTTGATGAAGAAATAAAGCGAGCAGCGTGCTAAAAAAAAAAAAAAAATGACAGGAGCACAGGAACCCGGCTCGCTCCCAAACTTTCCTTTGAACAACGCGTGGAGTGAAAACAAGGCCAAACCTCGCAGAGCAGCACACTCCGGGCACCTGGAGAGGGGAAACAGTGCCACATTTCCCCCCCATTCGCCCCCCGTTCACTCCCCTTTACTCTTTTCTTGCCTACTTACACGTCCTTCATCTTTCTTTCAGGAAAAATGAGCCTGGGAATGGAGCTACCGAGAAGTGTTTGGGTTTAAAGAGAAACGATGGGGTGGGAGGTGGGGGGGAAAGGAAGCTGAATGGGAGCACATCTCGTACGGAGGGATGCATCTCCCCCCACCCCACCCCCGGGCTCATGCCAACAATAGACAAAACCACATCCACCACCGCAGGCGCACACACGCACACGCGGAGGGGCACCGCACGATAAACGTGTAGCGAGAACCGTGGTGATAAATCCCGGGCACAATGAGCGGGGATGGGGAGAGAGCGGCGGGGCCGGGGAAGGGGGTGGGGAGCAGCGGGAGGAGGGCAGGAGGCACGAACCGAAAAGCAAAAGAAAACATCGCCAACCACCATCCGCAGCAACAACAAAACCTGGCGCGGGGCTGCCAGATGGAGTGCAGGCAGAGGGAGAGATTGACATGTGCATGTAAATACGGAGGGACCCGGATCGCCGCCGCGAGCCGCGCATCTCGGGGCGCACACACCCCGCGCGCCCCTGCGCGCACCATCCGCCCCCCCACTCCGTGCCCCCCGCTCGCACACCCGCACCCGCGCTCCTGCCACGGCCACGGGGAGGGAGAGCGATAGCATAGTAGGGAAGAAATATTCACCTTCCCGCCTCATGCCCACTTTGAGGCACTTCTTGAGGCGGCAGTACTGGCACTGGTTGCGGTGGTGCTGGTCGATGGGACAGTTCCTGTTGGCACGGCATGTGTAAGTTAAGTTCCTGCGGACGCTCCTCTTGAAGAAACTTTTGCAGCCCTCGCAGGTGAACTGGCCGTAGTGCTTGCCGCTGGACTTGTCCCCGCACACCACGCACTCGATGTGCTGCTGGCTCTGCCCCGAGCCCTGCTGCCCCGGGCCCTTGTCCCCGGCCGTGCCCGGCGTGGAAGGGGGTCCCGGCTGGCTGGGGGTCTGCGGGGTGTGCGGGGCGGCCGAGCCCCCCTGCTGCTGGGGCGGCTGCTCTCGGGCCGGCTGCGCTGCGGGGTTGGGGCCGCTCGGGGTGCCCCCGGCCACGTCTTCCTGCGGATCTCGCCAGCTGCTAACTACCATTGCCATATCTCGGGCCCAAAAAAGTGCTGGGGAGCGGCGCGTCTCGCTGCGGGCTGCCGGGGAGAGAGGCGGGGGGCGGGGGGGAGGCGGGCGGCCGGGCGCCGGGGGCGAGCGGGGAGCGAGGGAACCGTGCCTGCCGCCTGCCTCCGCCTCGGCTGCCGCCGCCGCCGCTGCCCTGCTGCCGCCGGCTGGAGCCGCTCCTGCCGTTTTCTTTATTTTATTTATTTTTCACCGCGATCCCCCCTCCTCTTGCTCGCGCTCTCGCTAATTTTTTTTTTTTTTTTAGGGAGGGGGAGGGGGCGTCGGAGGATTTTCTCCCTC
>NC_034438.1:58036401-58043846 GCF_002078875.1 Numida meleagris
GGCCCCGGCGGTGGCGCGGAGCCGAGCGGGAATCGCTGGCGCCGGCTGCCATCTAGCGGACAGCCGCCCGCCGGCCCCCGCCCCGCAGGGCCCCGCTCCCTGCGAGGCTTTCCGCGGGGTTCATCCGCCCCCCACAATCCAGACTGTTTTTCTTTCTTTTCTTCTTCTTATTTTTTTTTCCCCAAATCTTTTTTTCTTTATTTTACAAATAGGGGAAAATAATAAAGAGAGTTGTGCCCGGGAGAAGAAGCCCCTTCTTTGCAACCGCGTGCATCCTTTCCTGCTCCTTCCTTCCCCCTTTTGCGAGAGGTCTGGGATTTGCTTCGGATCGAGAGACTGAGGCTGACACAAGGAAACAAACAGTGAAAAAAAAAATGTATATATATACATACACACAGATAAAAACAAAGAAAAAAGGAGAAGCCTGCCCTCAGCTCCCATAAGAGTTTATCCTCAGACTGGAAGCCACGGTAAACCCTACAGTGGGAAAGGGGATGAAATATATCTGTCGGAAGTTTTATTGTTATTGTTTTAGCAAAGAAATGTCACTTTTATTGAGAAAATACCCCAAACCCTCCACTTTGATGTATCGCGGTCACATTTATTTTATTTTTTCCCCTGTCACTCTGAGGTCTGAGCCGGGAGCCGGCTGCAGGGGAGAATCCCTCATCATTTCTGGGATCAGAATAAACGCCCAATTTTGTCCCGAAATAATGAAGAGATTTTCAATGAGTCCCTCGGCCAAGCCGTCCCCATTGTATAACGCATTGATAAAAAGGATGTTATTGACTATGCAACAGTGGGCTCCTTTCCTCTCTCTCCCTCTTTCTAAATAAACTCTCGGTCCTGTCTCCTGGTCATTGAAAAGGTGAAACGAATAAGATTAAATCAGACAAAAAAAGCACGCTCGGTATGTATATCATCCAGATTTTACTCCCCAGACTGTGAAGAGACAAGGAGTAAAGGAGGCAGAGCAAGGCACAGAGAGAGAGGGGGAGAGAGAGAGAGAGACAGAGACACAGACACAGACACAGAGGGAGAGAGCCTAAGCGGAGCCGGACGGACCAAGCGTCGCAGCCCGGTTCCTCGGGACCCGCTCCTCGCTGCCGCGGCCACGTTCCCCGCCGGCCGACCCCAGGCAAGTGCCGCTTCTTTCCTCGGGCGTGGGGCGGGGGAAGAGGGCGGCGGGGCCGCAGCACCGCAGCACCTCGCGGGCAGAGCTGCCCCCCCTGCCCCGCGCGGCCCCCCCGGGCTGGGTGCGGGCGTCCCGCTGCTCGGGAGTGGCGTGGGGCCGCGGTTTGCCCTCAGACATACCCCCACCCCCCAACCCCCGTCTGCCGTGGGTACTTCCATCCCCCCGCCCTGCTCCCGCAGCGCGCGTGTATCTCCGGGAGGACCCACGCGGGTCTCGGGTGCACAGTCACGGGCCACGGGCGAGCTCCGGCCACACGTGAGGAGCGAGAACATCTCGCAGCGAGCTGGGGAAGGGCGAGCGGAGAGGTGCCGCTGTCTTTCACCTGCTCCGTTTGTTATTTGATCACCTAATGAAAAGATCGATGGCAGCCTGTTTATCCGGGCGATAGTGTCAACAGATTACGGGGGCGGCAATCAGATGCCTCTGTACCCGGCGGGGAGGGAGCGCGGACCCACACGAGTCGCGCTGCTGCGGGATGGGTTGCGCGGCGCCGGGGAGGCACCGGCTCCCCTCAGCCTGCTGCGAGCGGGGCCCATCTCCGTGCGCTGCTCCGTGCTCGGAGAAGGCGGCTCGGAACACGCGGCGCTCGCAGGGCCGCGAAGTTGGCGGAGAAGCGCGGCTGCGGGGCTGCTGCAGGGAGGGGCTGTCCGTGGGGCGGCCAGGTGCGAGCTGAGCTGGGCCGGCGGGAGGCATTCCCTGCCCCCGACAAACTGTGGGGCACTGGAAACGGTCCACAGCTCACAGTTAGCTGGGAAATGGGCTGTGATTGCTTTTTAACCTCTGCGGACCTGGAGTGGGAAGAGGTCCGAGGGACCGGGACCTGCTCAGACCCGACTTCCCCTTGGCCACACCACGTTCCTCAGCCCGGGTCGCAGAGACCTGAGATGAAGGGTTACTTGTGTGTCTCTTTTAGTCTCCTTTATTTTTTACTCCCTTTCTGTGTGCCTTTCCCCCGGTGTAACCCAATCCGGGACCGCGCCATCCCTCTCCTTTGCAGCCCTCTCGTTCCCTCTGCAAAGGAAAAGTTCCCTCTGCAGATGAGTGGTGACAACTTATGAGCGCTGTTTGTGGCGATGGGGGTGGTCAGGGGTGGGGAGCATCATGCAAAGTCGACTGCAGGTATGGTGATGCTGGCATGGCAGAACACTGCATGCGAGCCAGGAGCAGGTGCTGTGTTTTCTCCAAAAAATGTTAAGTGCCAGCCTCACCTGCCCAGCTCCACAGAGCAGTGTGTGTGTAAAGATATACATTCACACCCAGCATATATATGTATCTATGTGTATGCATATACTCAAAGGGAGTGGAGCAGACGGAGGACAATAACTATGCAGGCTGCTGTCACAGGGCCCGGAGCATCTGCAAATGCCTCCCTCACTCCCCAACTTTCAGCCTTTGAGCATCCTATGCTCTGGTCGGAGAGTGTGCTCAGGCTGCAAAGCTGTGGAGTGGCTTTTGGGGTTCTGTTCAATCCAGTCCCAGCTGGGCCCCTGAGAACACCTGCAGATGGAGCAGGTGCGCGGCTCAGCCTGGCTGCCCTCCGATGGGAGGGCCGTGCTGTGCCAGGCCTCGGCAGCCAGCAGAGCCCATCCAGGCCTAATTTCTCACATCAGAGCCCTTTTCTTCCAGGCCTTTTTCTTCCTTTCCCTACTTTTTAATTTGGTTTTCCTCCCCTTTCCCTCCTCCGTTGCTGCAGCCAGCCCCGAAGGGTAGCCAAGCTCTGCAAGCAGTGCAGGGAGAAAAGTGCGGGCCAGGGGTTTTTGTTTCACAGAGGGAAGGAATCAGTACCTGCTTCATGAAAGGTCTGCTGTGCTGTATCTGGAGGGGAGTGCATCACCTGGGGGCAGTAGCTGGGGCTGGGCCCCATCCCAGAGCTGCCACTGGGTTCTCGGTGCTGCTGTCCCCGGCCCCACACTGTGCCGTGCCACTGGGGGGGGCACCCCCCGTGGGCACCCCCTGCTCCATTCCAGGTGTCCTCTCTGCCACCGCCACCACCCGCCTGGGTCACCTCTGCCAGCCCTAGATGCCGGGAAGGCCTTTGGGGTAGCGTGGCCTTCCCTGGCCCCCACCCCCTCCAGCAGCCCCACAGTGCCTTCTCCTGCCTCATTTATCGGCCTTTTATTGAATCCCTCGTGGCAGTGGGCTCCCCACGCCCCCTCCGACGCGACCTTCCCGAGGTGGAGGCCAACACCGCGCCGCTCTCCGCTGAGCTCCGAGGTGGGGATGGGGGGATCTGCCCTGCCGGGACACCCCGGGAACCCCTGTGCCCTCCGCGGGAGCTGAACCCCGCAGACGGCAGCCCTCCCCCCGCGCCCGCCGTCGCCTCCCTCCCTGCGCTCCTGTGAATTATTTTAGACGGGGTTGGCAAAAAGCGGCGTGACAGCGGCCCCCCCCCCCTGCGCCGCCACCCCCTCGGGAAGGCAATCTGCCGTCCCTGCAGCCTCCCCGGCGGCGGGGCCGCGCCGAGCCGGGGTTTGTCATTTGTTAGCGCTCAGAAGGAGCGGGCTGTGGTGCCAACCCGAAAGCAGGGCGCTGAATCACAACTTTGCGCTCGCCATCTATCCATCCTTCCATCCATCCATCCACACAGGAACGCCTGAGCGTCCCAAAGTCTGCCTCTTTTTCTTTTTCTTTTTCTTTTTCTTTTTCTTTTTCTTTTTCTTTTTCTTTTTCTTTTTCTTTTTCTTTTTCTTTTTCCTTTTCTTTTTCTTTTTCTTTTTCTTTTTCTTTTTCTTTTTCNTTTTTCTTTTTCTTTTTCTTTTTCTTTTTCTTTTTCCTTTTCTTTTTCTTTTTCTTTTTCTTTTTCTTTTTCTTTTTCCTTTTCTTTTTCTTTTTTTTTCTTTTTCTTTTTCTCCTTTTTTTTGTTTTTCTCCTTTTTCCCTTTTTTCTTTCCCCCCTTTCTTTCTTTCTTTCTTTCTTTCTTTCTTTCTTTCTTTCTTTCTTTCTTCCTTTTTTTATTAAAAAATTAAAAAGAAAGAAAGAAAGAAAGAAAGAAGAAAGAAAGAAAGAAAGAAAGAAAGAAAGAAAGAAGGAAAAATACCTATTCCTGGAAGTAAGAAATACGTCTGCATGGGATGGGGAGAGAGCATCCTCAGCGAAGGCCACTTGTTTGACACATAAAGGAGATGGCAATCCCCACGCTGGTTCCAGGACAGAAATTGATGTCCTCCTGATGCAAATCAAACCTTCCTATATAAGGCAAATCTGAGAATCATTCTCAGCACACGGGTGAATCCGGGACCAAATATTTACTTTTGGCACAAATAAAGCTGTGGTGAGCCGAGCGCCGTAGGCAAAAGAAACAAAAGTGTACCAAAGCCATTGGTGCGAGGCTCTGTGGGGAGACCGTGCTCTAAACCCTCTGCTCTGTCAGCTGAATTTGACGTTATTGGCTTACTCCAAACCGGGCGAGGGTTTCTGAGGGAGAGCTGAGATTTGGAAACGAGTTTGGAAGTTGTGAAATTGCCCTGACCGAGCGATCACTGCGCTGTGCGACCAGTCCCTGACAGTCACCTGTCAAGAGAGCCCATCTCCCCCTCTGCGGGGGTCAGTCCTTCAGACGTAGGTCTGAGTCAGACTTTTGCCTCGAACGCGTTTGGGTGTTCACCGTCACTTTCTCCCCTGCATCTGAGTTAAAATGATGCAGAAGTGTTTTGCAGGGGAAGAGGCAGCAGTGCGGCTCTGGTAGCAGCAGAGCAAGAGTGTTTTCCCCACCAGAAGTTGATCTGAACAATAAACCTTATCATTTTCACTTAATCTGTCAGCACTGAGATATGTTTATTACAGCGAATTCTGCCCGTGCGGGGAGGACTGGGATGCGCTTTAGGTAAAGTTTAGGATAAAGGGAACAAACGCCACAGACCGCTCTGGCCCCTCACAAAAGCCCCAGATGACCGCAATGTATTTTACCATCCGAAGGCTTTTCTTATTCACACGTTTCTCGGGGTGAAGCCCGGGCACATCCAGCGGTGTCGTTAATAAGGGATACAAAATTGGCTGATCTACCAAACGGGCCGGAGTTATATGTTTTATTGTTAACCCCTTGCACTGAATCTTCTGAAGCTGAAAGGGAAAAGGAAAGGGCTTTTGTCCAAGCTGATCCTTGGCTATTCTGGGGCTCAGGTTGGTGTGAAAGGGACGAGGAGGTCACTTGAAATCTCCTTTTATCTACTCCTATTTTCTCTCTGGATCAGCAACTTTGAATAGACACCATCTAATCGCTCGTAATGGAAAAAGAAAAAAAAAAAAAAAAAGAAGAAGTAGAAGAAGGGTGGGGGGCTGGAAGCTCAGGGAGCAACGAAAAGGCTTTCGCAGCGGGGCCGCCCGCCTGGAGGTGCGAGAGCCGCACCGAGCCGGCCCCGCACTGCCCCGCCGGGGGCCCGTCCCACCGCCCCCGCGCGTCGCTTCCCGCAGGGCCGGGGCTCGAAGCGGGCAGCCCGGCTCCTCCTGCCTCTCACCCTCAGGTTTGGTTTTTTTTTTACGCCGAGGGCAGTGCTTATGGACGGTGCCAGGGAGCCGGCTGCCGGAGGAGCGGGGCTGTTTGTTTTGGGGGCCGTCCCGGCCGCGCGGAGCTGCGGTGAGCGCCCGAGCCCGGCGGCGCGCGATGCGGCGGTCGATGGCCCTGAGCAGCGGTCACCGTGCCAGGGCCGGCGGCTGTGTTCTGGAAGCACAGAGGAAAGGGAAAATAGAACTAAAAAGGGAGCAGACGGCTCTGGGGCTGCGAGCAGGTAGAGGAAGCTTTGTTGTGGAGGCTCGGGGCAATATCTCTTCCCTGCTTGCCGCTCAGAAATTGACGTTTCTCTCTCAGCCCGGGATGCTTTCCCTGTAAATTCCTTCAAGTGACTACTTTGTTGCTAAGGCTACACGTCCCCATCCGAACACACAAATCTTCCCCGCTCCAGGACCGGCTCGAGCTCCAGGCAGAAGTACTGACTTCAGAAACGCACAGAAACTCCTGGGAGTGCTTCCGCTAAATACCTGCTGCACTCTGCGCTGCAAACCGAGGGCTGAGCGGTCCTCCCCCTTCTCCCCCCCGCGACAGTTTTGCTGGGACTTCTGCTGAATAGATGTCGAGGAGAAACCCCGTCCAGTAAAGATTAAATTAAGTAGAAAAAATCCAGCCGGTGTATTTTGAAGCTCCGGTGGGGCGTCAAACCGATGTTTAACACATTTTTTCCACTCACTGTGAGCTCACTGAGCCTGAACTGCCTCTTAGTCCCCCCCAGCACCTCCAAACGGGGACGCGGGGCACACTGGGGGGTGGCAGTAAAGATCCCCCTGACCCCAGACCTCTCCCCGTCCTCGGGGCCACTGGCGGGGCTGCCGCCCGGACGCCACGGGGAGGGGCAGAAGGGCACTGTTTGTAGGGTTTAGGGGCTCCTTCAGAGAGGGGGCACAGGGTGATAGGGGGGTCACACTCAGTGAGAAAGGAGAATAGCGATCATTTCTCAGCATTCGAGCATTTCAAGCGCTCTCCTCCCTCCCCATCGCCCCGCTCGCCCGTGAGGACGCGGTGGCCGAGGGGATGCGGGTTTGTACCAGCGGCACAGAGCCGCGTGGGAGCGCCGATCCCCGCCGCACCGCCGAGCGCGGGCCGGGAGAACGCCGCATTGGAAAAGTTGAGCTTGACTTGGTGAGCGTTTGTAAATGCAAACAGAAATGAATAAATAAACCTCAAACCAGGTAGTTGGGGTGTAATAGTTTAGCAGGACTAATTGCAGACAATGGAGCCGAAATGACTTTTCCAATTAGCTGCTGGTTGGAGTTTAGTTGGAGGAACTGTCAGCTCCTGCGATGGGTAATTGCTTTATTGCTCACAAAACTATCATCTATTTAGAACATATGTGCTAATTACTCTGGATGGGCGTCGGAAAAGAGATCATAAATCTATTAGCACTTTAAAAAGTCTCGGGTGCTCGCGAGGGACCGAACTCCTTCCTCGGTGTGCTAAGGAAGAGATTCGGTCCTTGCACTTCCGGAAAATAAAAATAAAATTAAAAGCAAACAGTTTAACCCACGTATTTGCTAAGGTATGTTTGCGACCTCGGAGGGGAGGAATAGTGGTCACCTCGAAGTGCGGAAAGCTTCTTCCTATGGACCGAACCAGTGCAATAAATCACTGCCATAAAAACGATTTTCCTCTTTAGCCTTGCACTGTTTTTTCTTTCTTTCTTTCTTTCTTTCTTTCTTTCTTTCTTTCTTTCTTTCTTTCTTTCTTTCTTTCTTTCTTTCTTTCTTTCTTTCTTTCTTTCTT
>NC_034438.1:58044226-58162161 GCF_002078875.1 Numida meleagris
TTTCTTTCTTTCTTTCTTTCTTTCTTTCTTTCTTTCTTTCTTTCTTTCTTTCTTTCTTTCTTTCTTTCTTTCTTCTTCTTCTTCTTTTTTTTTTCCGAAAGATTAGTTTAGAAATCTTTTAATTGGATTACTGTGGAAAATTAATCTGCTTTAGGCTCGCTAAGTTTGTGTACCAAATATTTGGAATTCATTCAGTGTCACAAAAAGCATCCGGGACGCCTTTTGTTCGAGGTAGCTGAGAAAAGCGACAGGTAGGGAAGGTGGCATTTCACCGTACGCTTTCGTGCGCTCTCAGAGCTCTCTGTGCTCAATCACCGCTGTGTATGTCGCATTACAGCTCACAGGATTGCCATTGTGAGGAGGATTGTTCGCTGGACTGTGCTACCCTTCAGGGCTCCGGCGCAGGGTGTAAAGACTGGCGAGTAGGGGTAAAGGATAAAAGTTTTTCCTGCCCAAGGACGAGCCTGGGCCGGGGCTGCCCCCGCCTCTGGCCGCCCCGCTGCCGCCTCCCCGCGCCGTGCGGGGCTCTGCTCTCCCGGGCACCCGCCGGGACCCCCGCTGTAAGTTCTGGCCGCGAGCAGCCGCCCCCGGGGGTAGGTGACTGGTGGGTAAAGGCGCAGTGACCCGGCGGGGAGCGGTGAGGACTCGTTGCTCACTGCCTTCTCTCCCCCACTGCCTCGCCTCTCATAAGCAGAAAGATGCCATCTCGCTGCTAAAAGAGCAATAAAGCCGACTTAATTTATTTATTTTTACTTGTTTATTTTTCCCTGAAGTGAAGGAACTCGCAACTTGTTCTCGGTGATTTATATGCAGGGCGAGGAACCGGCGGCGGGGAGGGCGGTGGGGCGGACCCCCGATGCGGCGAGCGGCGGGGGCAGCACCGGCGGGGCCGGGGCGGGGGCCGGGGCAGGGACAGGGGCAAGGACAGGAGTGTGAGCTCGAGCTGTGCAGGTGAGCCGGCAGCGCAACCCGAGCTGGGCGAGGAGGAAGATGATGGTGAGGGGGAAGATGAGTTTTGGCCTCTCAGCAGCGGAGGAGCGATGCCTCTCCTCAAACCCAATTCGCAGCCGCTCTTCGAGGCGGCTCTGATTAGAGTTTGCCATTTCCGAGTCAGCATTAAATTTTTAATGCCGGCTGTTACCGATCTGCGAGAGACGAGGTACATCCCGTACAACATGTGGCACGCACTTACACCGCGAAGACACGGCGACAAAACAGCCAGAGGCGTGTCCGCGTGCAGACGGGGTGCAGTCTTGCGCGCGGGCAGCGGGGCCAGGTCCGTGCGTGGGTCCCGCCGGCGCCAGCCCTGCGCTCTGCGGGGAGCTCCGCGGCGGCGGCAGCGATGCGGCCGTGACTCAGCGCGGGCCCCGCTCACCTCTCACCGCCCGCTCGGTTTTCTCACGGCTGCGCACAGGTAGAAGTTTCGCAGCCCCGCGCTGCAGCTAAATAGATTAATACGCGCTGACAGACTCTTTATCCCTCTTCGCACAGTGTTAAACGCATCTTAAAGTCCCTGCTGAGACGAGCCGGGAACTTTCCCTGTCTGTCTCCCTGTCTATCTGCGTATGCTTCGGATGTGCCCTGTGGAAATTGTTTACAGTTTGGAAGACTCTAACCTTGATTTTCCAGCTTTGAGCTCCCTCTGGAAGCGGAAAGAGCAATTACTCCACATTACTGTACATATTTTATTGCCGTGATAGATCGCAGGTGTTTCAGCTGCCGCTATTGTCTGCCTCCCTCCCTCAGCCCTCCCGCAGCCGTAGTGAAGCAGCTGCACCGAGGGCGGCCGCACCAGACCCGCCGCGGCACCCCGAGCCGAACAGTACCGACCCGATCAGAACCGGTCCGGGCAGGGCCAGGCCAAGGATCGGCGGGATCCCGCCCGGGGCATACTCCCACGCGTGACCGGAGCATCCCGGCCACCCGCTGCCGTAGGGGGAGGGTTAGCCCGGGGACACCCCGCCAGCTCTCGTCCGACCAGCCCGGCCCGCTTCTACTGGGGGCTGCTGACATCTCGGCTGTGGAGCTGTGGGAACAACGCGATGGCCGCGGGCTGGGTGTGACTACACATACACAGACACGCGTGGTGCTTGGCACGTGGACCTGCGTGGGGTGAGGCCTCCCCAGCCCGCTGCGTGTACCCGCCGCACACGCGAGTTTGTGTGTATGCAGCGCGGAGACAGTGCCTGTCGCCCACGCGCGATATAGATAGCTCGGTTGTGGAAACGTGATCTTCTTTCCCAGGGTGATTTGAGGAGCGCCGAACGCCTCACGCATGGTGTAAGCTACCGCGGGCGGTAGGGACCGCCCGAGCAGAGCAGAGAGGGTGGGAGGGTGAGGGCAGCTGCTGGGCTGTGGGATGAGGCGTGGAAAAGAGGAGGAGGAAAGACAAAATAACACCCCCCCCCCCCCCCCAACCAGAGAAATAGCTGAAACTCCGAGCAGTGCGTGTCTGGGAAGAGCTCGAGATGGTGGCTTTGGGTTTATACTACGCAGTGCTGTGGAAACCAAAGGCGGTTCAGCTTCAGTGAGTTACAAAGGTGCAGGATGGAGGCTGCGCGATGCTGGAGCATCCCCAAATAGCATTAAACTGTGTCATGGATCAGTGTCATGATGACGTATGACACACCACAAGGGATCATTATGAGTGACTGGCATAATAGACGTGGATAGTGGACCAAAGTCTCCTTGACAATTCCTAGTCGTATGTCTTGGGGGGATAGTTTTACATTCCTGATCCGTTTATTTGGAGCCAATTCAGGGAGAAAGACACACGAAGCACACGACCGAATCTTTCTAAGTAGGATGTAGATGGGCTTACATGGCAGAAAAGATTGCAGGGAATGCTGAAGAGGTCAGCACTGTAGGTGCAAAGTGCTTGGCAAAACACCTGCTCCATCCAATTAGGCAGGACGCCCTGCTTTTTCCATCCAGCCCGGGAGGGATGCAGCTAATGCCACACATCTCCACGCTCCCTGCAACCTGCCGCTCCTGGCATGTAGACAGCCCGGTGGAACCCACCCGCGTCTGCTCCCACACATGTGCTCCGCTGTGCAGTGCCCCGAGCCGTGCTCTGCTGCTGGTGGGGTAAAGGATAAGTCACACTGCTGCAGTTCCTTAGAAGCAAACAGGCATTTTACAAAGCCATTAAACTGAGCGAAGCTCATCCTTCCGTTGCCTCTCACAAAGGGTTGGGAGAGCCCGAGACTGTGGGGCTGCAGGTGCTCATTTGTTCGCAGGAATCCCTAGCTTCAGGTGGAAGTTTGGGTTTCTCGTTCACAGGGCTGTGCCTCCCCCTGCAGGTGTCCCCAGCCTGAAAATGGGTTCCCTCATCCCTCTGCAAGTTGTGCGCTGCCCAAAACCCCTGGGGAGTTTCCTCCTTCACACAGCCCCTCCAGTGACATTTATGGCTTCTGGAACAGCCAGAGGTGACACTGATCTTGCCAAGTGTAGATGAATGGTGTTTGCCCCCAAAACAGAGAAACCACCTTTCATCCTCACACCTCAAAACTCTCCCCCAAAAAGCAAACAAAAAAATACTCAACATCAAAAGCCACAACCCCCAAGCTCCGCTTGGTCCAGATGCTGCATGAAGTTCACGAAATGCGTGAGCCGGTAACGCCAGGAACAGCGACGTTGTTAACAGAAAACAACTAATTAGCAATGACTTCATTTGATTGGGAGGATGAAAAAGCCATTTAAAATCCATCCAGATTTAGTGGCCTAAGCATGGCGAGTTTATGAATATGGAGTCTGCACTGAGTCTGCTTTCCTTCAAGATGTCATCTGAGGGGTAATAGTATAGGTGAAGTCATTTAGTTACACTGAGGAAACTTTTATAGTCCCTTTCCTGGAAATTTAATTCAGTGCTTCTTCATTTTATTAGGAACAGACTGACTCCATCAGAGGCGCTCTTCGTGTTTAGAGGCATGACTGCTTGAAGCAATTAGGCTCCCCAATTAGCATACTTCTCCTGACCCCGCAGCACCACCAGGTCCTCGCATTATCCATCTCCTCGGAGGAGGGGAAAGCCGGGATAGCACATGCCTGCCGAGCGTCCGGGGTGGCGAAACCAACACGCAAGCGGGCTACCGAAATTACCCCCGTGCTCTCTTGGCGGGGGGGTGTAGAGCTGGGGAGAAAATAACGCTCTCCTAATGCCACCCCGGGGTTCGCGTTCCGGCAGCGCGGCAGCCCTTCCCCGCCCCAGCCACCCCCGCTCCATCCTGGGGCTGGTCCATGCGTTTTGCGCTGATCTCCAGAGCGCCGCGAAACCGCAGACCAACCCCCAGCCGTGCCCCCCGCTGCCCCATCCTCCTCCCATTTTGGGCCTGGGGGAGACTCCGCACGCAGGAACCCCGGGCACCCCGAGGGTCGGGTGCCGAGTCCCGCTCCCCCCCAAGAGGTCCTCACCCGGGACCGCCGGGCCCCCGGTGGCCGCTGCCCGCGGGGCTGGGCCCTGTGCAGCCACGGCGCTCCGAGCAGCCTCCTCACTCCCCGCCGCCGAATTCGGGCACCTGTCCGTCGCGGGCAAAAGGAGTCTTTCCTCTCCCCCCCGCCACGGCTTCATTTTTTTTTTTTTCTCCAGTCGTACTGAAAGCCCGCGGAGGGGACCCGGCGAGGCAGAGCGCAGCAGATAGAGCCATCCGCCCAGAGCTTCGCAGCACTATGGAAGAAAAATCTCTATAAAACGAAATAGGCAATCAACTGAAATCTATCCTCTTTAAATAAACTGATTCCTTAGTATTTTCCCAGTGTTGCTGTAAGTTGTTGTCTGTGATGTCCCCCAGGGCTCTTTCCTCTGCTCTCTGATTTGGTGTATAAAAGCAGCTCTGAATGATGGATTACTGTGTCATTGCAGCCTGCGAAGGATTAATTTGTTTCATTGATTTCTCTTTAGGCAGATTGCCAGAATTCTCTGCTTCCCACCTTTCCCCGGGACTTCCAGCAGTAATAGACAGTAATAGCCTAAGACAAATCAGCCCATTCTTGTAAAAATAGAAACGCAAAATCCTGAAGTCCCAGGAAAGCCATAAAGTAGGGCTTTTTTTCTCCCTCCTCCCCTTTTCTCCCCCCTTTTCTCCCCCCACCGCCCCCCCCGTTCTGCAGACCCATCGACTCTGAACGTGAGTCCATCTTCCCTCACCCTTTGGCCCTTCGAGGGGGGCTGCTCAGTTTCGGGAGCGGTTTCCACCAGCAGTGGCATGTGAGCGACGGGGCATTTGACAGTCGTGGGGAAATGTTTTGTTCGAGCTCAACAACGGGGGTGGGTGGGAGTCGCAGGAGGGCTGAATAAACCTCACAGTTCATTCTTTCTCGAAATCCCGAGGCTGTCTATAGCTCGTCTATGATCGATCGATCCGCCGTCTGGGGCACCGGGAAAGAGCGCGGTCCTGCACTCACCCGTCTGCTGCGGGTGGGAGGCACCGGGCTCTCCCGATCGATCCGTCTGCGTGCATTTGGGATCATCTGTTGGGAACATCGGGCCTGGGAGCAGCAGGGGATGCAGCCGGGCTCCCTCCTCGTGCAGGTTTGGGAGGGGAGAGGCGGAAAACCCCTACTCCGCAGCCCGCTGCCGGAGCTCAGATCTCCGAGGCGCCCGCAGCCGCGGTCAGCTGCGCTCATCTATTCGTTTTCACAGCGCAGCGCTAAAAAAATGGTATCGATTTGGTGTTCTCAAGTTAAACTTTGGACGTAATTAGTCCTGCAGTAAAAAGTAATGTTGTCATCTGCTAATGTCTTTCCAGCCCGGGCTCATGCAGGGCTATGCTATGCCGAAGCAGCACTTTTAAATAGCACCAAGAGCAAAGAAGCATTTATTTCACCTCTGTATCTGCCCCTTGTGACGGGACTAGCTCAATGGCTATTTTCAAATGGATGGTCAGTTACGGCACTAGATAGCAGAGATCCACCGCATTTCAAGCCTAGGAAATTCTGAAATTGCAGCCCTGTTTTTTTTTTTTTTTCTTCCTGTTTTTTTTCTTTTTCCCCTGCTCTCCAGGAGGATGTTAGCCTGCTACTTCCTATTTTAATTTACTGTAATTTCGGGTCGAATCCAAATACCAGCATTTGGGTCACAGCATGATTTCCTTGATGTACTGCCAGATAATATTCCTTACCCTGCCTGAGCAATGTTCTTTTATTTACTTCCATGAGGTGCCTCCGTGGTGCATAAAGTCAAACTTTTCCACCACTTTTTAAAGGGATTGCAATTCTCATAAAGAGAATTATGTGTTCTTTTCTGGGAATTCTTATGCTGCTATATGGTCTGGGTAAAGCCTGCAGTGTAAGTGAGCCAGCAATAGGACAAGGAAGAGGGTTCAAAGGCTGCAAACTTCCCTTCAGAGTTGCCTCTTGTATAGGAGGGTCCCCCCTTTCATCCATAACGTGGACTGGCTCTGCCTGGCACCCCCATTCCTGACAGACAATTTCTCACTGTCACACTGCTCTGAAAGGAAGGGTACAGATGCGACTGTTCATGTTTTTCCTGCTCTAGCAGCTCAGCCTCTGGAAGACTCAGCTCCAAGTGCAGGGCTTGCCTTGCTTGGGAGCATTTGCGTCCCTGCTGCCCCTTCCTCCTTGTCTATCCTCTGAGCTCACGCAGGGGAATTCTTCTGTCTCTCTGACAGACAACAAAGAACGTTTTACTTTTTGCAAATAACTGTAACAATATTCTTGGCTTGGAAAGTCTCCGTTAGGAGCAGAGGCAGATATCCACCCCCATCCCTCCCGTCTTTAATAAAACAGGCAGAATCCATCACAGACCAAACTTAAAAAGCTTAAGTGAAGCTCACATCCTTTCATCCCTGCAGGACTGGAGAGAAACAGAGTCTGTTAGATTAGCAAACATTAACCTCTTGCATAGTTCTGGATGTAGGATTAATGTCTACTGAAGGGACAGCTGTGTGACCCTCACACATACACTAACTATACATTAGGGTTGTCACTCTATCGATTGGGAGAAGTTTGTGTGAAGAAGTGCTCCCCACCAGGGAGCAAAACAGATTAGAGCTGGAAAAAGCCATTTGTGCTTTGTGAGGACACTCTTTAAAAAATTTGTTTTCCGTTTATGGAATCCGAAGTGCAGATGAGCTGAACTCCACAGGCTACGCCCCAAGGTTCTTCCGGATATGGACCACACGCAACTCCCAGCTGTGACCCTGGGATCAGCTTGTCTTTGGGCAAAACACAGACCCATGCCAACACTGGATTCGCACACAGCAGAGCGTTGCTGAGACTGCCTACAGGAGGCTTTGGTTCCCTGCAGGTTTCTCACTGGCTGCACAGCATTAGCATATCTATTCCCACTTAGATAATTTGGAAGAGACTTGTTTGTCTCCAGTATTTTCCATCCTTACCCCCTTATCTATGAGAAAGAAGACAGGCAGGCGAATAATATGTTTTTCAAGATTTCTTCCCAGTAAAATAGGAAAACGGTATGCTGTTAAAACACAGGTTGATTGTTTCCTAGGTTTTATTGGATTAGGTACAAACACTGGGTTTAGCTCTGGTCACACCCTAGTTTTGTGTTAGTCTAACTATTCTCATAGCACAGGAATTCCACAGATGTACCAGAGGGTTCAGTGCATTTCTGAAAGCAGACTTATTTTAGTTAGATAAATGAAAATAAATGCTTACTGTTGAAGCCTGTTTATTAAACGCTAATGATTTCTTGGAGTTAGATCCACACAAATATTTGGATGTCAAATATTGAACTTTCCAGCCCTTCATGCTAGAAGAAATGACAGCACAGCAAATAGTGGGAGCCCGTGTGCCTTGCAAGGATCCCCAAATGGGACACCAACCAGCAGTGTGTCCCCAAAGGTGGGCCCCATGGAGCCTCCAGCCAGAGCAAGGTGCCTGCTGACGGCAGATGGGTGAAAATAAAATACGTGCTGAGACCCAGGCATGTCATTGTTAGGACATAGGCTGAGAAGACCACAGCTTGCAACAACCAAATCAAGAGCTCACTGAATGGCTGAAAATCAGCCTTTACCTGGTGCATGCAGGGGGAGGCTGGTGTTGGAATCCCCAGTACATGCATCCATGTCCAGTTGGATGTCATGACCATGGAGGTCAGAGACCAGGGAAAATGTGAAACCTCAGCAGCTGGGTTGGCCACAGCCATGACCCGAGAATGTGCCATGGGGCTGGTGGTCCAGAGGCTGCTCAGTGTGGTGGTGAGGCCCCACCTTTTGTGTGGCAGAGGATTGTGTCCAAAGCATGAGTCTGGTTGCAGTTTCCTGACCCAGAGCCTCACACTGGAGCATGACATCCAACATGGAAGATGCAGCAGGAGCCATGATATCAGCTGAGGTACACAGACAGTGCCACAGGAACTTGTCAGACTGTGAACTGGTCAAAAACTATCCAACAGGACAGTTTCCAAAGAAAATGCCAAACTGGCAGGAGAATGTTTCAGGGGAACATATCAATTTCATCAGCTCTTTAAGCAGGGGAGCATTGAAAGCCTGTGCTACAGCACTCCTGAAGTATTTTCCATCACTTCAAGTTCACATTAATAAAAGAAGCAAGTCACAAGCAAAATATATTGTTTTAGAAGTGAATCCTTCAGGCAGATGAAAACAATTCTGGCTGAACTTACCGATGCTTTTCTGACACACAGTGAGAGTCTTGATCTTTGCAAGACTGAGACTCGGCCTTCTGGAGGATGCGAATATTGACTGTGGTGGGCTCTAGTCAACAGGTACAGGGAGAAACAGACCCAGAGGAAGAGAAATGAAGAAATCTGATGGGCATAGTGGGAAGTGCCTTGCTAAGCCCAGACCCATCTCTTCATATATTTTGTGTAAGACAATTACCAGGTGTAGGGCCCAACTTCTGGATTGTATGAAGGAGAAGATCCTGGCTGAAAAGGTAAACATTCCATCAGAGCTCTGGCCCAGTTTATTTTTGATGTATTCAGCAGCAGGGAGCAGCTTGTCTCGTTCAGAGGTCTGTGCATTCATCGCTGTACGTGTGGGCAGACAGTGAGCTGCAGATCAGTGAGATGCTGGGGTGACCTCAGCCCTGGTGCTGCTGCGCTGCCTCTGAGGGGCCAAGTTTGGACAGATGAAGAATTGGGAAACAGCTGGGAGCACGGACGCTACCCCCCCAAAACAGGCACTTTTACTTCTCCAGAATTGTGCTCTCTTTGCAGCAAATACGGATATTTTCATCAGCGCAGACAAAGATAAGCAACAGCTGGTATGCTGTGGGTGTCTCGGAAGTCTGCTGAGGTTTAACTACAACTGTCCCAGGAATTTATTTGTTTTTAATTCACCTAGAAATCTGAGGTTGCTTAATGCATGAAATGGCATTCAAGTGGTTAACACTCACACACTCCTGAGCAGTATTTAGAAAGGAAGTATGGTCTCTTGCCCACCCATTAACCTCTGCTATTACGGGGATTTTATACCAGCAGCAGTAAAATTCACCTCCCTGTTGTATGTGTTCTTATATCGAAGATCAAAGTCCTGTAGTTTTCTAAAACATGGAAAGTATAGCATAATTAAGTCTATTTGTTTAGTTAGAGCTCAGCATTTAATGAATAACAAATTTCTGCTTGTCCACAAAGGGTATGCATGAAACTGCCAAATGAATGACTGCGTAGGGATTTCTTGTTTTAGGCTTTACTTACTGTACTGATGCTTCATTTTTCCCGTGTGAGTAGAAAGTTAAAAGTACATGGCTCAGTATATGAGCACCTTGTAACTATGATCACAGGCAATCCATTAAAAATGGTGGGATCTTACAGTAAATCCAGTGCTTTACATAGCTATGAAAACCAGCTGCACCAACCATTTCTTTCAATTTACACTATATTAAACCATGTTAAAAGAAATGTGGTCCTCTCTCTAAGCAGCTTTATAGCTTTGCTGTATGTCAAGATACCAGGAAGGCTGTCCATAGTAAACTGTGCATATGATTTGTTGGCAATCTTGGCAGTGGGAGGAAGGCACAGAAATCTCATCCCCAAACCTACCTAAATTTTCAGTGTGACAGCCATAATGCTGCTGCACGAGCTGTAGACTGCAGCTTGGTACCTGTAGGATCTCCTTTCCCACAGAGCAACTCTTGCGGTCTCCCTTCAGCTGGCCGCTGACAGTGACTCCAGTTGGAAAACGTTCTGGATATAAACGGTGCAAATACTGTAGAATGGACTAAAGCTGGGTTTTCACTTTGAGCTTTTTATTTTTTGTGCATTCTAAGCCAACTTTTGAACTGAGAGTATGTCATGTCCTGCCTGCAAGGGGAAGGTTGAGACACAGGGAGAAATGACATTAAAAATTAACTGTGATTTTTCTCTATCAAAAATGACAATTTCATCTTCTGAGTAATAGTTTTTTTTTTTTTTTTCCTCTTGAGGGTGGGTGATTTCCCCTAACATCTGAAAGGCAAAAGCATTTCAGCATTTTATTATGCTTTTCCTCATTTATCTCAGCCAAAGAGCAGATAGATACAATTATCCCACTGATTTTACCATTTCACTTTTCAAATTTCCTTTCCCACCTACCAACACTGTGGCACCCTGTCTGGATGAGGAATAATTCCTTAGATTTATGTTGAGAATGCTGTGTTTTTGCTGGCAATAACAAATGTCCCAGGCCATGAGTTTTGCAACTGGTTTCACTTCAGTTGTAGTTTACATTTGGCTTGATATTGTCCCTTTGAGCTAACAGCAGTTTCACAGAAGGTGTAAAATGTGGGCAGATATCCCGTGCGATCATTATAAACTAGCATGAGAATGCCTGTAACAGTAGGAGCAGTGTGCTGGCTGTGTTCCAGCTTGGCTAACTATATCCCGTTTTTCTAAATTCAGGTTTATTTGGAAGCTTGATCCAAAATCTCTCAAAATAGCTGTTTTCCCGTTGCCACAAGTCACGGACTCCGCTGCTAGGTGAAGCTCTGTCCATGTCCTTTGCAATTCTGAATGAAGAAATAACTCTTGATTTAAATGATGTAAAACTCACATCAGGATTGCAGATAAATGGCCAGCAGAATGCTTGAAATGCTTCTGCCTAAAATACCACCAATGCAGTTGTAGAAATAAACATAAACAATAGAAATAAACGAGTAAAATTTATTTTATTACTTAATGCTTATTTATTCTCTGTTGTATGTATTCACCCACACCATGTAAAGGAAAATGACTGCAGTATAAATGTAAATCAAAGCAAGGGGTAAAAATATGGTCATTGACTCACTCTGCTGATAGGGGGAAACGTCACGAATAAAATCACAATGCTGTCTGATTTGATTGTCAGGATGTCGAAAGCATATATTCAGATGACAATAAATTGTATTGCAAACAATGAGTTAAAATTCAAATGCAAGAGAAATCTGCAAGCACGGGACTTTCTGTTTCATGCTAGCTATGTTGTTTGGAAGTTATGTTTCACAGAGAAGCCTGGAAAATGAATCTAAATATTAAAAATGTGCACTTGTGCATATAATTAGCACATATTAAGCTACAACTTCTGCACAATTTCAGATTTAGAGTTGTGGTTTCTTGTTTCCAGCTTCTTCTAGAACTATCATCTGACCATTTTAACCAGGTTACTGGTATAATATAGAGCTGGAGGTCACATCTTATTAGATGATCATACAGTGTAAGATGATTCTCAGCTACAGAAAGTGGGTGAAGCAGTTGTTCTTTAGCCGATGCCGTGCTACAGGAATTATGTCAGTTCCATAGTTATAAAACAACTCGAGAAAATGCACTGTAACAATGTGATATATGCTTGGATTGATTACCCCTGGAAATCCTTTCAAGAGGAAAAATGGGGGTGGCAGTGTGGAGTGGGGGTAAAGACAGTTTCTATCCGAGCTTCACATGCCACAGGTTTAACGTCTGTGGAGAAAAGTCTCTCATTCAGTTGTTACGTACAGTGGTCACTGCATTTGTGTATTCATTATGTGCATTAAACAGTCAAATATATTACTTCCAGTAAATATGAATAGTTTAATTTGTTCTGCTGAAAGAGAGACAACTATCAGAAATAGCAATAAAACTCACATAATGAAATAAGAATACTAGAAAATCTGAGGATTTTAGTACGGTCCATTATTCATTCAATTCCTGGCAGCCTTTATGATTACAAATCACTTGATTGACTAACTAGACATTCTCAAAGTGAATTATGAATCAGGTTCATTTTTCCTGGTTGAGAGTTGGTACATGTTGTAACTCTTCCACTTTGTGATATATCAAGTTCTTGTAACAGTAATAAGAGATATAATCAACTCTTTATTTCAGAACAAATAAATTGCCTTTTCAAAAATGAAATGTGGTTGCTAACATTTTAACAGAGCGCAATGTAATTCCTGCCTGCTATTCTCAGAGCGCAATCTGCTGTGATGACATAGCTTCTGAATGTTTGACTGTGCTGAAATTATTGTAAGGGTCTTGCACCCTCTGTCAGTGCGCAATGACCTCCGCGCGAGTTTGGGCTGTGGCTCTGAGCAGCAAGTGGTCCTTGTCCTGGCAGAAAACAAGCCACAGGCACCTATGCAGCCGACCACAATTTGCCCTTTTGTGCCTGGCTCTGATCTGGGCTTGGGAATGTGGACGAGTTTTAAAGCTGTTTAAGTTTACTTTGAAGAAAGTAAAATGAATCTCTTCTGAAGTGTGCTTGACCCTTGAGTCCTTTTGCATGAAAAACTCCCTCAGGCTTTTGTGGAAATTATGCAAGTGGAATGACTGGCAGGCTGGGGTGGGAGTTATTTGTAGAACAAATGCACAATCAGATCCCAAATCCCTCTAGAATAGGTTTAACGCGAGGTGCATTTCACCTTCGAATGGCTACTGGGAATCAAAATAAAAAATAAAATAAAAGAAGACTAGACCGAGGCTGCTTGAAATCTGTATGAGTGTCCAAGCTGAAAACCACTACAGAAAGCCATTATGCCTTGCATCTGCATGTCAGATGTAGCCACAGCTGCTTGCTTGGCATTCCTGAGCGTGGTGGCTGAGCTTGTGTCCTGGCCAGTGGAACTGGGAAGCATGGGGAAGAACAGTGCAGGGACAGGGAGGCTGTGGGGCGGAGGGAAGGACAGTGGTGCCCTCTGTACCCACAGCATGCTTCCTCACATGGGGTTCTGCATGAAAGCCTCCACACCATCCCTGGGTTAACAGACGGTTTACAGGGGGTTCGTCTGGTTAGAGACGATCCCAGAATTTGGGTGCTTGTTTTGGCTCCGGTGAAGAGACAGGCTGATGCTCAGCGGGTCCACAGTATTTATAGAGCAATTTCAAAGACTTTAATCCCCTCCTCTTCCCCTCCCAAGCACAAAAGCATGTTTCTAAAGCAGGATCTTGTGGGAGAAAAAAAGTATTACCATATTATTTTTCGGAATACCTTAATGTGGTCATTCATTTTAGAAACAATGGGTAAAGACGTCAGATTTATTCCTTATTCATCTTTCTATCTCAGTTCTAATCTTCTAATAGCCTTAATTAAATGCTGAGTAGTTTAGAATATTATTAAATAGCTTTCATAGGATTTTTTTTTATTTCTGATTACATCATGAGTACAGATTATTTAATATTCCATTCATTTTAAAATTATGATTAAGAGGATAATCCCAAAAAGATGTTTGTAACAATTTTAACTAAGCTGTATTAATTGAGTTAGGGGATAAGAAATGAGATTTAAAGGGTGAACAAGGGGTAAAATCAAAGCCTGCACAGTTTTAAAATCAAGTGGATTAAGAGATTGGTCAGAATGGAGAAGGTGGCAGGTCAAAAACTGAACTGGTTCAAATAGAAAATTCACTTACTTTTGGGCCATGTGCCTGTCTTTCATGGAAATCATGTGCAACGGCACCCGGTGTAGTATGGCTAAACATGAAAGGGAATGAGTGCTTGTTACGGGTCAACAGACTGCACATTGCTCATTGTTGGGCTAAGGTGTGCAACATCAAGGGATGTAGAAAAGCCTGCTCAAGTGTTACCATCTGTGACAGCGTTGTGTCCCCAGATGTGCCCAAGCACACCAGATGACATGCATGCCCATGTCCCACAACTTGGGACCTTTTGCTGAAGTGATGTGTTGGGTGACCCTGAGACACTGATGGTTTTGATGCATTTGGGTTAGGATGTTGAGTGCAGGGCCTTTCAGCCTTCATTCCCATTTCCTTCATTTGTAACTCACTAGTTGTATCACAGCCAGAGTATTGCTAGGTTATTTCTCTTATACTGGAATGTTTGCTTAGGATTGATTCATTGCAGCTTTTTTTTCGGTGGCTGCTCTTTTCTTAGGAGCCATCCCCCTCTTCCTCTCTGCACAGAGGTCTCTACATGAGATGTTCCATCTCACCACCTCTTGTAAGAGGAACACAGCTCTAATGTATTTGGAAACCAGGGAAGATATTTTTACTCGTGTTCCTTAATCTCTGCATGAGTAACTGAAGGCATTCACATATTGGAGGAACTTCTGCAGTCATTGGTAATTATGGAAATGACAGCACCCTTTACGGTTCTCCCATGGGGACATGAGAACAAACCAGTGCCTGTAAAACTGAGCCTGGGAGGAAAGACATGAAAGCAAATGAAACACAAAGTGCAGAGCTCAAGCTCTCAGGAAGGGATGAATGAGGCAGGGAGCCTTTATTTTACAGATGGACAAAGAGAGCCTAACCCATAGCACTACTGTCAGAGACATTACCACGTGTGTATCATTTGTGCAAGTTCTCTACAGTTACACAAGTGTCCTTTAAGAATTACAGCAGTCTACACGACAGCCTTAGGAAGAACAGAGTGAATCAGCCCATGATACTGGGAGGAAAGTACACATTTCATATTTCTTTGGAGCATTTACTTGTTCCAGAAGTTTTGCATGGGTTCAGGGTGCAGATGGGGTCTTCTGTATCACACATCTAAATGAGGCTGAGGAGAGGCTGACTGGGGGAAAGCAGCACTTAAGCCCAGTAGAGAAAAACAGAAAATGAATTTGAATGTAGTCAAGAAGAGTAAAATACTGTGATGAGTGGTGGAAGCATTAGTTCTGCAGGTTCAGTTACAGAGGTTGGGATTTAATCTGTTTAGATCTTTTTCTTCCAAGCTTAACAGCTTTAATTATTTTTAGAAGAAAAAAAATCAATACGTCCTTACACACTATTAATAAAAAAATCAAGTATCATTGATATTTGAAAACAGAAATCATAAAGAACATATTGCATTCACACCAACTACATACCAAACAGAATGTTAATAACATTAACCTTTACTCTATCAGATATTTTCAAGAAATACCACTATATTTTTTGCAATGGCTCATATCTGTCATTTAACTGACATGTGATCTTTGCTAAGTTTGCCAAATCACTGAGGCCTGAATACCATTCAGCAATGTTAATTTTGTTTTCCTGTTCCACCCTTTACACAATTATTCTCACGGCAATCATTCTAGCCTTGAGTATAAATAATACTTCAAGTGGTTTGTTGATATCCAGAAAATGATGTGTATCTACATTAAGAGATTCTGGAATCTAATGGGAGAACCATGCATATTATTAAGCTGAAATGCCTATTTCTTTCCTCCCAGATGGGAAGTAGTACAGGGTAGTGCCATGGCATATGCATTAATTTTATTCCTTCCGCAAATTTTAGCACATATTATTTTTGCAGATTTTGAGTCTTTGCCTCCTACCAAATATCCAGGAGATTTAAACAGGATTTTACTGCAGAAGGGATCTCAGTCTTAACACTTAGGACCTTGGATAATTCTCAGGTGAGCTGAGGAAGAGAAGGATGGAGCAGTTCTCTTCTGGAGAATAAGGACAGAAATGGGAGTTTCGTAGGAGGAATCCTCGAGGATTAACAGACTCAAAAGAGAGACAGAGAGTAATTTTCCTGACTCCCATATTTCACTTCTATAGATTGAGTAGCTTGTTCTGAAGGTCCTAGTAATAAATAAGGAGCACACTTAAAATGAAAGGGGATAACAACCACATTGTAATGTGAAACATAAATCCTAAAACATGTCTGTAAGAATTGTTACCCCATTAATACACAGAAATACTCTTCTGTTTAAAAATCAGTCTTTAACAGATTTCTTGCTAGGCCTGTGGATTTCTTCCACGTTATCTTTCACAATTTTTATTCCACATTACATGTTTTTTCCTGTTCCAAGGCCTGTGCTCCATTCTCATTCCTTTCAGTCCAACATGACTTTTACTTCCCTGGGACACGGGTAGGGGGAAGGAGCACACTGCAATACATGCGGAATGTTTGTGTGGGAGTGAGCTGTGTGGGAGTGCTTCCTGCAGCACTTTACAGACACACAGAAGGACAAGTTTAAAACCAGTTGCTGGTGTTTACAGACGTGCAGTCATCATGGGGCCTAGTCTGGAAAGGCTGATGGTCTGAGGAGGCAACAATGTGGTATGAAATGAGGCCTGAGCTCACTTGAACCGCTTTTTCTTTTTTCTCTTTTACTTATTTGGCTCCTGTAACTTGGTCTTTATGTCTTGGCTTTCACCACTTGCCTATGAGCATTTTTAAGTTACACGCATTCATTAATGACTGTGGCTCTGAAGACCTGAGCCTAGAATTAGTGCTGACCTTCAGATCTGTGAAGCAGGACTTCATCTGTGCTCCTCCTCATTCTCTAGGGGCTTTCCAAATGGAGAAACACATCTGTCTCCAAAACAAAAAGGAGTATTATGGTGCGTGGGCACACACTGCTCCGTGTGAGCAGGACGTTCCCCAGCCAGATCAGCTCTAGCTACACAACGCTTTTAAAAGCACAGATCTGATGGCTAAAACACAACAGTGCATTCCTAGCTGCAAATCTACATACAAATTGATCCTTTCAGTATCTGTTCAATATGTCTTGGTTTGAATTCATCCCTCCTCCAGTTAATAGATACCTCAGGGTCCTCCTTCTGCCCACTGAGTAACTAGAGCCTATCGTCAAAGCATCCCTACTTTGACATCTCAGATATGCTGAGTTTAGACACCTCATTTAGGTGCTATCTCTAAATGGGATGAAGCCAGCCTTTATTTCAGCTGGTTTTTTTTTTCCCTTTCATTTCCCCCACCAGCATAGATACAGTTTTTCTCAGGATGAGTTCTGTTGTGTCTGAATTCCTCTTTGTGCTCTTCCCAGCATTCCAGGCAGCGTGCACTGCAGCAGCACACCCCTCTTTGGAATGTTATTCCCTCAAGACTCCCATGGCACAGAGAGATGGGTAATGTTTTCTGAGCTTCTTCCACTATTACCACATTTTCTGTAGAGGATCAAAATGGATTATTTTCATCTTGACATGCAAATGCCTAGGCTGTGCCCTTGGCTGAGATCTCAGCATTGGCTGCAGAAGTAAAAGATATGGGGGAAGTAGCTTTTTAAAATCAAATATGGAAGTGGCAGCCTTATTTCTTAAGAAAAAAAAAAAAAAGAGAAAGCGACTGTAATCCATTGTGCCTTAAAAAAAGAAGGCTAATAAAAATATTTCCTCATGCACTTACTGAATACTGCATTCATATGCAGCTGTCGATCTGCATAAGGGCAGATGAACATTATGTGCAAGATCTCACTGTTGTACTCTGATCTGCCCAGTTGCTGTGCCAAAATATTGATGGAAAGAAAAGACATACATGAATAATTTTACCCAGACAGATTACAGGCCCAAATATGAACATTTACTGAGCGATGGTATTAGAGCAGAAGTAGGAAGGATTTCTAAGGCTCGTTGTGAAATGCTTATAAAGCTAAAAAGGTCAAATTCTTCTCCAATTTTCACTCCACACAAAAGCAGTTAAGTAAATGAAACAACATGACCCACAAATTGATGCAGGATACAACCTGCAGAATATGTTGACACACAGTAAAAGACATTGTGTAGTTTCATGTTAACATGAAAGAAATGATATCTGACCATGAGAGTACCAGTACTGACTCACTGTTTCTAATTATTACTATATTCTTTTTTTTTTTTTTTTTTTCCTGAAACAACAGCGACAAAGCAGCATCAAGCAATTGCCTCCTGGCTAGAATTCTCGGCAAACCCTCATGACTATTGACTCAAATGAGCAGCCCAGCAAGTAAGTTGTTAGCTTAAATGAAAATTATAACAGAGACAAAAATGTCAGCCTGGGAACTGAACTAATAAGGGAAAGAATGTGCATGAAGCTGCCGGCACTGTTTTAAACCTCAGGAAGAATAAAGGAAAGCACGGCTACCCAAATTAACTTGTGAGGTGGAGGTCAATTAAAAAGCCCGTGCTCACCGCGACTGTGCTCTCAGCAGTGTGGCTGGAGTTGGGCATCCTGGGTTGGAGGGGGATGGGATGCATGGTAGGCAGGAGGGTGGTGGGTGGGGAAGGGGAGTTGGTTTTCCCCAGGGTAGGTGGGATGCTGGCATGGGGCGAGTGGTTGGAAGCGAGAGAGGATAACCCATGGCAGGCTTGCTCCGTGCAGTCCCTGGCCGCTGCTCAGGCTGAGGTCTTGGACACAGTCCACTGTCAGGCCTCCTGCCAGGGGATTTGTTACTGTGAGAGCTTGGCTTAGGCAGGATTTTAGTGCAAAAATTGTCTTGATTCTTCTTCCATCTTATTAAAATCTATCTCACCCTTCCCTTCCGTGCCAGGAGGAAGAATATTTTGTATATATCTGGGCAAAACACACAAACAAATTCATTTCCCATAGATAATATATTCAGGGTGATTTGCTTTTCAGAGTTGGGAGCTCAAAATGATGAATTTATTATGCAAAGTAATAACTGCAAATTATATTGGCAAACTCCATTCCAGAAAAAAAATGGGGTATTAATATAACTAAAAGGATTAAAAAATACTGGCTGTTAACTTGGGGCTACTGCAGATATTTTAGGAGGTTATATATCTCTGTTCCACCTAAACCACCAGAGGCAGTACCTTTCATTTTAAAGGTCTAGTGAGATACTGTAATTAATGGGCCCACCTAACAGCATATGCTCCACTTGTACTGAGCAGTAGGACATGGTGCATATAATGAAAGAAAGTGAAGGAAACGCTTAGCATCATAAAAATTAGCATCTCTTTTTAGTTCTTTTTTTCTTACTGTGAAGGAATGAAATACATCAGAGTTGAAATACAAAAGAATTTGACTCCAGTTTTTGGGTCAAGTCAACCTGTGCCTTCAGTGGAGCAAGTGAATCGTGTATGTTTATTTTCTGGATCCTTCTAGGATCCTAAGGGCTACAGTTATGATTCCCTGGAGCAGCTATACAGTACTTCCCAAGGGTAGGTCCAGGTGAACTGGAGAATGGTGGTTCTTCCACCTTGCAATTGCCTATGGACTCTCTTGCCAGTTCGGTCCTTCATGGTCAGCAGTAGAAAGGGGCCCTAGCAGTTGTGAGGGCTGAGGCTCTAACATAATGCTTGTCAGCCACTTGGGATTTATTTTGCTGGATCTGTATATTATGTTGGGATTCTCAAAGGATTAATTTGCAATCACAGTCTTCATGAAAAAAAGCACAGCTCTCTGCTGCTATAGAATCATTTGCATCTCTGGCACACATGTCCTATCAGGAAGTACTCTGTGGTAGATTATATTTTCCAGGATAGTTCAGATTTGTGGGTAATTATGAGAAAAACAATGTGCTTGTAAACCTTGCAAGTAATAGTTGCAGTGCAAATGCTGTAATTCATAGGCATGGCACCATTAGAAAGTGATGGAGCTTGTTAAAATAAAATGCTACAGACATTTTTAGCATACTTTCATGCAAGCATGACGATGAGAATGAAAGAAGGGGATTTAGGTGCTCCACAAGTTCTGGCACCGGCATGCATGCTAGCTGTGCACTCAAAACAGTCCTCAGATAGGGTGGTAGTTATTTAACATTTGCAAAGGACTTTGAAGACAAGAGAGCAGTGGCAGTTTTCACACCACGGCAAACTAAGAACAAAATGTCTAACACTCATTTCCTCACATCTTTATTTCTAATGAGCATTACCAACAGTCATTGTGATGAAAGGACTTCTACCTTGGGAAAAAGAGTAACTGGAAAAAAAAGAGGAGCAGTGGAGATGTCTAATATGTAAACATTGAACTTATGATCAACAGCTTCTTCACTGAACAACAAACCTGTATTTTGCTTTTCAAGCAGGGGAACAGACACCATTTGATTCACAGATTATCACATGGATCCCAAGAACAGCATGACTATGCTGACCATGAGGAGTCTGCAGCTTCCAGTTTTGACCACCAGCCTGCAGTATCAATAACAAGCACAAAGGTAAAACTGTTCCTCAAATGTTATCACAAAGTTCATCATCAAACTGTGCTTTGATCTTAGTCCTACCAGTCAGGTGAGGATACAGATCATCCACCTCCTTTTAAGCACACTAATTCAAACTAAACTCATAAACAGGACTGGAAAAGAGAACTGGACCTCAGAAAAAACAGACAAAGCTAAATAAATACTCAGACAAAGCCAGTTCTCTTGGTCTATGTAGAGATACGCTTGTGAGGGAGACAATTTGGAAACAACTTCAGTTCATCAGAAACACTGTCTGATAGCATTGGCTAGAAATTTTACCATGTTCACATGTTGGTGTTTTGATATGGTACGAAAGGTTTTTCTTGGTGCTCCACTAAATGTTTTCAGTGAAACTGTTGTCACAGCTGATGACACAAGCAGCAAGGAATAAGGTGGTAGGACCTGTATTAGTGAGATGCCATTGCTTTAACAAAATATACACTGTGATATTTAATGATAAGTAGTGAAGAATAACAAATAGTTACTACTGATTCCTACATGTCAAATAAAGGAAACAAATATGTCCTTTTTTTCCTGCTAAGATGCAACGTGATAAGATAAAGCTAACCACAGCGGTCGCAGTGCAGGCAGAAAACACAGATTTTAAACCATGTTGGTGGCATCCAAATTGCATTAAGATAGTAATACAAAAACAGAAAGTCAGCTCTGTATTTCTGTGATGGAGGCTAAAATCTGATTTTGAGGCTTTGACTTTCTCTTCTGCTTGGGAACCTGCAGAACCATCTAAGTAGTATTTTACATTATTTCATCCATTTAAATGTTTGGCAGCCTGACTGCCTTTACCATCAGTGAAAGAGAGGGATGTCCAGGAACTGGTGCAGCCCATTGGGTGTGTGGGAGAGGCAGTCCATGGGTTGCTGACATCTGGGGATGCCACAGTGGTCCCAGATAGAAGTGCCTTTGAGGCAGGAAATCCCAAAAGCTGAATGAGCATCCAGTGCCTCAGCTGGGTGCAGTTCAGCTGGCAGAGGTACCCATTCACTTGGTAGCCCAACATTCTTATGTGCGTAGATCTTATACCCCTTTCTCTTTGTTCCAAAGCAACTGAGAAGAGACCACTGTTTTCTGTTAAAATACTTCAGGAAGAGGAGACAGAAAGTGCCTGGCCTCTTCTTGAAGTGCAATAGCCCATTGTCAGAGCAGTCTCACAGGAAGAGGGACACATGGGTCCCATTTCCCTTCTGCCTCAGGGGACACAAGCCCATGTTTCACACCCTTTAGGAAAATGACTGTGGTCAAGGAGAGGATTCAGGATTCACAGGGCCAGTGACCAAACATGAAAGGGAGCACGGCTCCAGGGCCTCGGGCATCCTTTCGGTTCCACGCTCTGCTCCCAGGATTGTTTCTGCCTTTTATTTAAAGACTGTTTCACGTAAACATGAACCAAGGCAACACAATGGTGCAGTTTCATCACCATCTGATAACTGGAAATATATAAACCACGCCTTGCAAAAAAGAATGAAATGCACACATTTTTGTGTGAATGAAAAGTGAAGAGATTAGGGCTATGCAACAGACAGAGATGACTGTAAAGGAATATAGTAGCACTATTTAAGATAAGAAATGGAAAAAAGAAAGTAAAATAGGTTCTTCTGTTTATCCACTCAAGAAAATAAAGTTTACTGAAGCCAAAGGGAAAAAAATCTAATCAAAGTAAGCATTTTTTTCTTTTCTTTCTTTTTTTTAAACAAAAGCTGTAATTAACCTTGTGAACTCACTGCTATTAGGTATAACTTAGGCCAAGAGATCAGTAGGATTCAAAAAAGATTAGACATCTATATGCATAATGAAAATATCCATAAGCTACCATGATTTCAAACTCTTTTGTAGAATAGCTTCCTTCCTAATGCCAAATGAATCCCAGGTACCAACTTCTGTCTCACTGAAGATCTTGTGAAGCACCTCTCTTCATCAAGGAACTTTACACATGGTGTGTACAGCCAGCGTCACTCCTCCCCTCAAAAAAACAAACCCCAAACTAAACCAACAACAGAACAGCTAAAATAGAATACGTACTTTTATACTACTGCTGTTCCAGGGAATTAACCTGTATACTTACACAAAATAGATGATATTTGTACACCTCTTAAGTCAGTGTTTTTACAACATGTGAGAAATTCAGCCTTAGTAAACAGAGAGAGAAGTCCAGTCTGACCACCAACCAAGCTGCCTGAGATACATGTGGAAAAATCATAGACTTGTTTCAGTAGGAGGTGAACCACAAAAGGGTCTGACTTCCTACCTGCAGTTTATTCTTAATTGGAATAAGAGCGAGGTCACAGGAATGGTCTTTATAGAGCAGCTCTGTACCAATAATGTGGTGAAAGAAATGGACAGTTACCAAATTCTCCATGTGTATATTTCATACAGACTGAGGCAGAACTGCTCTTTTTTTTTTTTTCATTCAGTGAGGCAGAGATACACAGTGATGCTTGGAAAATCAGAGATTATTTCTGAATATAAGGGCTGGTGTTATAAACAGTGTCCTTCTTCCTTTTTGCAGACTCAGTAATAATAAAAAGATAGTACCAGCAGATCTGAAAACAACTGTCGAGGTTTTATAACTGTGTTTAGTTTGTATGAGGTCACAGAAGTTAAGAGAAAACTAAAACGTAATACTAAGGCCGTAGTTGGTCACTGCTTGTGGTAGACTTCCCATCAACAAATGTAGAATCAGAATTGCACTTGAATTTACCTTTTCTTCTATGACTCTTTTTGGTTCACTCTCCATGCACTGAGCCATCTCTCTCTTTCCATCCCTGAGGAACATTTTGTTTTTGCTCTTTAATATGACCTTATTCCTTCAAATTCAGTGAGACTGAGAGGACCTCCTAGCTTTCATGTTTCTGCTGACCATGTTGTTTCAGTGCTGTGAAATCTTTGGAAGTCTCATCTTGCTGCCATAGCCGCTGTCTCATATTCCTCAGTTCAGAGAACCAATCCCACAGTCTGTATGTACACCCAAATGAGCTTATCATCAGGTGGGTTCCAGAATGTTCCTGGGGCCTCCTAAAGCTTTTGCAGGCCCAAGATATTCAATATCTCAGGTGGGGGAGACTGGAGAATGTATTTCCTTGTTAAAGTTCTTCCTACCAATTCCAATTTAACAACTAAATTTAGTTGTGAGTGATATTTAACAATTCCAGGCTCACTTTGCTCTTACTTTAAAATTTGTCAGCATTACTATATTGTTGTTTGCAAAAGTAACAAAAGGTGTTGCAATGGGGATTCATTTTGGCAAATTAAACCTGCAGTGGGATTTCAAATGCAGGCATTTGTCCCCTGGGATTAGACAGCAGCAGCCTGTGGAATTATTTCTGACATTTCATCCATCATACACTCAGAATAGCTAAACAAACCAGTGCTGTTCTCTCCCCATTCAAGGAACAACTTTCACAGAGCCTTCCCACGGAAATATCCCAATCTATTAGTGTCAGGAAACTGTGCTTGGAAAGTTAAGAGAAAAAAGAAAATTCTTCTACAGCCAAAAGGCAAAGATGTTATCGTACGTCAATAATGCGCACTGGGAGGTCTTCTCAGAAACAGTTCTTGGGCTGGTGTAAATCAGAATGGCATAACCACTGTGAGTATATTGATTTTGTTCAGTTCAGAAATCTGCACCACAGGAGTGGTTAGGTCGACAAATTTGAGATTTTGGACTTACTCTCCTCAAAGTAAACTTCCAAATCAGTGCTAGATAATCTTAAATATCTAATATTTAAATATCACAGCATCAGTGAACAATAACTCTGGACGAGATCATTATTAGAGGGTAATAACATTTTAATCTGTATTAAAATGCAGTGTTGTCTGATAGTTCTCAAATTAGTTTCCCATTCTGGAGAGACCTCTAAGGATATATTGCAATTACAGGAGGTTTCCCCCCCACACTTTAATAACCAATATAAAGTGCTTTGATGTAATGTGGTCTCACACTGAAATCTACAGTCAAACACCTAAACTAACAGAAAAGGTAAAACCACCACAAGGGAGAATTTAGGAACGGAAGTGCATAATCAGATAAATGAGAAGAAAGTTTTGAAAAGGATTGCAGAGGAGTAACAGGAGATATTGCTGGTGTGTTTCTTACTACATTGTTGTTTTCCTTCAGTAAAAGTTCTATCAGCTGGGGAGGGTTGCTCACTTCTTTGAAGCTGGCTCTTGTTTCTCTGAAATCAGATTCCCTATTCCCAGGGCTCCACTCCGCGATGCCAGCACAAACATACATCAGCAGCTGCACAGCACTTTAAATACTAAGCAAGAATCTATCAAGCAATTACTTATTCCATTTTAGATCCATGTTCATTATTTTCATGGAGCAAGTTTGAAGTTGGGGGAATATAAATCTGAGAAAGCAAATACACATTTTGCAATCTGAGAAACTCACCTAAGAAGCAAAACTCACCTACCTTTAATTAAAGAGACAAGACCTGTAGATAAAAAAGAAAAATTTCTCACCCATGGATAAAGCCATAAAGAATACTTGTGTCTTTGCTCTGATTAAAGTAGTGAATTTTGATATGATGAAGCATTGTCAGCCTTATTCCTGCAGCCTTGTTGGGGGCAGGTGCAATTCTAGCTGCTTCTATGCTTGTACAGCACTGCATGTGGGCTGGTTTCATTCATGATGCAGTCCCTAAAAAGTTAGTACAGATGTGCTGTGGAAGAGTTAGTCCTGTAGAATAAGGTGAATGAAGAAACTAAACTGGAAATTGTTACACCTAAAATTAACATTTTTTTTTTTCTGGTGATCCCCAATTTGTGTTGATTTCTAGTGTGTAAGTGTGAAATTCAAGATATTGTACACAAAGACTGACTTTTCATATAAACAAGAGTATATTAGTCCTTTGGCCTGAAGCATGTAGTGACTCCGCTGATTAATAAGGTTCTCATAAAATAAGCAGTGGTGGAACCATTGAAATGCCTTCACCTATGAGAAGTCCTCAAGCACTGAGGAAATGCTTGTGGTGTCCCTCACTTGAAATCAACAAAGTCAAATAGCATCTCAATGAAAAAACAGCAAAATATCAAACAGTCTCACTCAAACTTAAGAGATGAGATGGTCTTTCTCATTTTCCCTCAGGTTAACTTTTGGCCTGCATGGCATTTATTGATTTTTTCAAAGGAAGTACCACATTGAGTAATTTGAGGGAAGAGTATGAAAACATAAAAACTTTAGGTCATAACATACCTAATATAAAAGTTTCAAGTCATAACTTTCAGATTCTTCACAGTTTTCTGTGTCTTTAGCTACCTGAAACACATGCTTCCCTGCATTTTCCTAGGGAAGAAAAAAAATCAATTTTTTGCCTGACAGGAATTAGGGAGAGATTTTTGTATGTGCAGTTAGATATGTCAGGTCAGAATGGATGTTGAGCTCAGGTATTTTGACAGAACAGCACTGTCAAACTCATCTGCTTCCCGCTGAATGTCCTCCGAAGCAAAGACATGGGACTGCAGAGAAGGGATCATTTGACTCTGCTTTCATTCTTTCACCCCCAAAAGAGTGATACGTCTGCAGTAAGGTGGGTGCCCAGGATGAATCTCCCCCACTCACATTGCAGTGACACGTGAGAAAGATCACTCAAACTCTATTGTTCATTTATTACCAACATTTTATCTGTCCTCCTTTACTAACATATGCGTAAGTGCATGTAACTGATTAAATGTTTCCAGTATTAGAATTTCATAAAATCATGCTATAGACCAAGCACATCCTTGTCCACCAGAGCAAGTTGTTAATACTGCTCTGGAAGGAAGAGGTGTGAGCAGGTCTGGGAGTATCCCCAGGAGCCAAGCCTGCATTGACCTCCCTCTTTGCTTTTCCACCCTTGTCCCAGGGCCATTGTTCTGAAAGCACACCTTCACTAGTGAGAACATAAAAGGAGAGGGCAGGATGGTTTGGGAATACAGCTTGGCTTTGCATAATCTGGTTGTTCAGTCATTCACCCAAGATGTCAGAGGATTGGTCCTAATCCGCAAGTTATAAAGCAGCATCAGCATGGAAGACAGCTGTGTGCATTTCTGGAGACATGGGGTTGGATGTCAGCTTCGGGGAGACATGTACAGATCTGCATTCCAGCAGAGCAGAGACAGGCATCAACTCAGGGCTGAGGATTTCCCCAGACACTGTAAAATTAGGTTACTTTATATGTTTTTATCCCTGTAGACTTTTTCAAAAATCTGTCTTTGCTTCTAAAACATTTTCAAGAAAAGAAAGATATTGTGGAAGGTTTCCGTATGTGAGCAATTTGTAGCAGATAGCTTTTTTAATGAAAGATTTATTTTATTTTTTTTCTGTCTAGAAAAATGCAGCTACTTTTTCATCCTTGATTCTGGGAGTGGAAAATACAATTTACCCGAATGTGGTGGCAACAGCTTTATTTTTTATGTGCAAACAAACAAGGATGTTTTAGGATAAGTACCCCTCAAACAACAAACTTGATGAAACTGGTTCTGCTTCCAAAGTACTCCTAAAAATGTCAAGAGCATAAAGCAATGTTGTCATTAGTCCATTCTCCCATAATGTTCAATGATTAGGGTGTGAATTTATGTGCCAGACTTAATCTCTCTCAGAAGGATGGAAAGAGGATCAGTGCTCCATGTTGACCTTCATCCCCTCCACCCCTTCATGAAGCAAAACACAGTGCAGAAGTTAGATCATCCCTTGTCTTGTCTTCCACAAATTACTTTCTATTTCTAAGCCCTCTGCACCCGAAAGCTTTGAAAAAGATAAGCAATTCAAAATGGCACTGAGAAAAGGCACCTCCAATACACTGTGAGAGCTCTGCCTTGCAGAGAAATGTCTTTCAGAGGAAGAGGAACCGGTTGAGTACCTAAGAAGAAATCAAGGTACCTTCTCCACTATACTCCACTTTGTTTCTGGCCTTTTATATTTGGGGAGAGAAATAAATACTTTTACATGAGAGGGAAAAAATTAGCATTTAAAGGTGAGTTGAGTGCCATGTGTTCTTTGTAGCGAGATTTTTCTTTGAGAAGTACGGAAACAAAGTCCCTGTCAACTGAAAATAAATTTTGTAATATTTTAGGGTAGTGCCTATGGATCTCCCAAAATACATGAAAAAGTTTCAAAAGGTTGTACTATCATTTCATGTATGACAGCAGCTGAGAGAGACAGCACAAGGCCCTAGGCTGTAACAGTTTGATCCTGTGTTCCTGAAAACCCTTAGAAATTCTGCCAAAAGGCTAGGACAGTTGTACTGAGAATGCTGGATTAGGCTAAGAAGAGACACCTAACTTGCTAGGGTGCTTTCTAGCTTCTTTAAAGTTCCTGGCTTGTGGTTAGAGGTTAATGGATGTATTGAAGTGGTGATCAAACTGTGTTGTGCTGTAGGCACACGCCATGTGTTTTGGGGAGAAAACCCGACTTCAAGGATTTCTACACATCATGCTTATGCAAGACAATGATGGCAAACTGAGGAACAGTTCTGGCTGTGTTAGTGCCAAATATAAAATTTGCTTTGAATTCAGTGGAAGAAGCTTTCCAAGTAAAATTTGCAAATTTCTTTGTTTGAATACAATATCCTTTGTCTCAAGCAGAGAAGGTCATGTATGCCTCAAATCAATAGGTTCACAAAAAACATATAAAGAGGTAAGTGCTCAACCATTATTGCTAAAGCTGTGATTTCCTTATAAGAAAGGTTAGCCCTGACTGGAAAGTCTATTGCGTGACAAGATCACAAAGACTAATCAATCACTTCAGCATCCAGCACCATATAGGGAATTTGGAGTACAACGCTCATCTCTGACCTGCACTGTGGATCACCCGGTGTTCTGCAGTCACTCTACATACAGCATCTGTTGACATCAACAGGGCTGACAGAAAAATATGTGTCAAGGTGACCCTAACTTCTGCTTTGATTAAATGAGTTTATAATTTGTCACTTTGGGGGGGACAAAAAGCAAATATATATCATTAACCTCTTTTGAAAGAACTGAACCTCAATCAAGTGCAATTATTTTTCTAGATGAAACTATCCTGACCTCTTCTTGTACTAACAAGTATTATCTTAGCTCAAATCTGGTATCAGTAAAAAGATGCTTAGTGTATTGACCTGAAATAAATTATGTCAGGACTTGTTTGTGTGGTGCATTCAGGAAAATGTTCTGTGTCCTCCTTTGGAATTACTTTCAAGTAAAAGCCATACACTTACAAATGACTGAATTCCTAAGGACCATGTTTTTGTAAAACTAGATTTTCTATGAGTTTCCACTAATACATCACCGAATATTTAGGAAGAGTCCTTAGCAATTCACAAATATCCAGACATATTTTTTTCACTTTAGCTTTTTTTTTTTAATAACAAAAAAGACAACAGTAAAACTTTAAGAAGATACATAACCTTGAGCTATGTGTTGTGTCAAAGCAGATTTAAATAGATGCCAAAATTGGAGGGATCTTGTTCTATTCTTATCTGGGCATCATTTTGTTCAATCAGAACGTTAATGTTCCTTTCCTATCCCGGGTGTAAGACCATGTTATTCATACTGGTTTCCAAGCATGACAGATTCCAGCCCAATCTGATACTGCAGTGACTGTTCATTTCCCACTGGTGATCACCCCCTCATCTTATGGTTTGCAAAGAAAAACACAGAGAAGCATCAGAAGACTCTCTCTAACAACAACATATACTCCACATACAGCCATATTCCAGCACTAAAGGTAAAACATTGTGATCTGCTTTTTTACTTTGCCATTTTGTTTGATGTGAATCTTAAAAAATACTTGGAGATCAGTGTTATTATTTGTTAAGCGTGTTTTCTTCATTTTTTTATTCAGTATATTTCGAGCCAAGCTCATTTATATGGATCACCCTGTGCAAATTTGCAGGTACACAAAGTTAAAAAGTAGCTATTTCTAAACAACAGATTGGCAAAAATTTGAAAATTCAATTCTTTGAAAACCCTGAGTACTTTCTTCATTATGTATAATTTGTACTAATGCATTTGCTTGTGCATGTGCCTCATATATCAGTTGCTAGGACATTTTCATTTGTTGTGACTGTTCTCTGCTGTACATCTCTATCTGTTGCTTTTTCACTATTCTTTCAAAAGTTTTGGATCTAAACCTGGTGGCAACGCATGAGTTTAAAATCTGCAGATGTTTTCCATTGAGTATGTAGAATGGGATTTATGTTTCATCAATGCATGTACACTGACTGTCTTGATTATACACATGTACACTTCAAATACACAGGCAGCAAAAAGATCTTTTCTCAGGAAGCAAGAACAAAACACTTAGACATATGAGCATGTACTCCGTACGTCAGTGAGAAAGACGACTTCGACACAGGGCTATCCCAGATCTTGTAGCTGTCACTTGCACTGCACAAGCAGAGATAAGGAGGAAGCCGTAATATAAACAAAGAGAGGAGACTCGCCTTGCACTTCAGTTTAATTTGCCAGAGCGTTTTCTCTCCATCCTGCACACCACCCGTGGTGCTGGGTCCCAGGAGCAAAGCCGTATCGGGGCTACAGTGACGGATGGACAGGGAGGCTGACCTCCCTTGCACCCATGTACCACCCAGACTGTGTCCTCTGATGGCATTTCTTTCTCTGAAACTTCACTTGTCCATGTGCCCTGGTGCTGTTCCCAATGCTGAGCTCTCAGAAACTGCAGGGTGATGCTTCCCCATCATCCCAGCAAAGTGCAATTGTCATATTTAGGGAAAATAAAGTGGGAAAAAGAATGAAAAGAATTTAAACAACCCCTCTTAATTATTAATACATATCAAAACTATCCTCTTCTGTTCTGGAAACTGCAGTAAAATGTCTCATGATCTAGGGTTTCTTCCCAGTAAGTTATTCTCAGTAAATCTTGCCTGCTGGTTGCACACATACACATTTAGATATCTCAGATCTGTCTTTATATACACTTTCTCCTTGTGAAAATCATTCTGACTACATAACAGGCATGTGGGAACTTGCATAAATTATGCTGATTATATATGATTCAAACTACGAAACACAAAATTTCATTGCATTTTCAATAAGCATATACACATACCATGAGATGCGTGAAAGGTCAGACTGGAAGTTCCTCCTTCTCATACATGAATACATGCTTTTTTCATTAAACAGCCCTACTGGTTTAAATCGGCCTGGATAAGAGGCTGTTCATAAGACAACTGCCTGGCCTTGTGTTCGCACAGCTACAGGGCTCCAGCCTTGTAGCCTGACCTGTGCACTGACAGGAGCACACTTAGTATGTTACTAGGCTTCTTTTTTTGGAATGGGAGCCCTTTTCCTGGATCAAGGCCATAATGGTTAAGTTAGCTACCTGAACAAGAACATGACAAAACTCCAACACAACATTTAATCTGAGATCTCTTGAGTTTATTTTAACTTTAATCTTCAGAGGAGTGTGGTCACAAGAATTATATTCTTACAGCATTCCCACGGCATGAAGAAGACAGATTACCTTCACACAAATGACAGACAATGAATAGTTTTTAGTAAATTTGAGGAGAACCACACCAGCAGAATGGCAATAATTACAGAAAAACAGATCCTTTCAGAACTCTCAACTTTCTCTTTGGGTTCTTGCATGCTTGCTTTCTTTAATCGTAGCTGACTTACACTGAAGTTTTTAAATCTGCTTCTTTATGCACTGTCATCCAAATTCTGATTTAGGTGTTTGTATTCAGAAAAATTGTTCTTCTGTGAATGCTGTTTAGTCCACACACAGACAGATGCATCCTCAAAGAACAGCTACACTTTGCTGGAGAGCTGAGATTTCTAGCTTTAGACACCAGGATTTGGAAGTACTTGTGCTTAGAGGCTGGATCCAATTACTTTTCTGTTACATGAGGACCTGCTTTAACAGTAGGGTAGGTGCTGAGCCAACGCTCTTTGAAGTCCGCTGAAAATCTCCCATAGACTTCCAAAGTAGGATGAATTGTGTCTGAAATATACAGCACAAATTTTTCTTCTCAGATGCCAGAACTGGCCTCCTTTGAGGGCGTCATAGGTGTAGAAGGTTAATGCCAGCCAAAATGCCTAACAGGCCCAGGCAGGTGCAGTTTCCCATAGTGAAACACAGGTACCTGCACATTTTGAAGAGAGATACAGTGCCAGTCTGTTTTTGCTGCTATCTGTTTTAATATTTCTTGTGATGCAAAGCACAACTACTTTTCCACAAGGTGCTTTTTGCTGATGCTTTGTACACTTTTTCACACACTGGACCATGCCTAGCACATTCAGCAACCTCTGCAGCACTTCAGCATGCTCTTTGTATAGGTATGTTGGAGATTCTCACTCCTTTAATATATGGCATACCCGCAGAGAGATGCACACGTGAGAAACTTGTTGCTTCAGTATGACTGCCGCTTTGGTATGGCAGTCAGTATGATGTTACACATAGAGAGACTGGGGCTTAACAAGACTAAATGTGTCCTGCCATACTGCACAAGAGATGATCTTCAGCAATTTTATCCAACAGTTATTTTGTAAAGGGAAAAAAAACAATGTAAGCTTTTGTTGTGTGTAGAAAAATGGTGAAAGACCTAGAAGAAAGATTTGAGATCTTCAAAAACCCTTGGCTCACAAAGTGATGTTGATGTACTATATGTCTAGGACTGCTTGTCTGGATTAGAACAGGACTGGCAGGTCCTGATCCACTCAGAGCTGAGTGCTTTCTGCATTTCCTTAGCTCATGGGAAGCCACACTGCTGCCCTCAGAGATGCAAAGGCTGAATAACCATCGTTTCAAGTACTATGAGCCCAGTTCTATGCCTAAATTTGCAAGGATAACTATCAGGAGCTGCAGAACATTTGGAAGGGCATCCCAATAGCATTTCTTCTTCCTGCACTTGCAAGGAGCTCTTCTGATCCTTCCAGCAATTAAAAGTGTGCAAGGATAATTGCGACAAGTACAGGACTCCTTACCAGTTCACAACTTCAGCACATTTTCCACTTGGTAACAATGTCACCCATGCATGTGTTTGATGGTCTTCCCTAGCTGTGACCTCATAGTGATCTGAATACTCGTCAAAATCTGGATCATGCAGAGCCCAAATCAGATTTTCCTGTTGTAGCAGGAGGAAAGCTTCCTGAGAGATTTCTGCCCGCCATATTCCAGGAAACTATAGCTAGTGGTTATGGCTGTTTTGTTATGGCTAAAAAACCCCTAAAATCTTTCTAGTTAAGCTTCTTGCTTTCATTTAAAAAGGACACATTTGGGTAAAGGTGAAGATCACAAAGCTTAGCCCTAAATGTAAAAATATGAATGCAATGGTCAGAAAAATTTGAATACTTGTAGGAGTTTAAAATTGAAACTGACATGTAAACATCTAGCCATGTTTCTTTTCTGTACAACTATTTGTAGCAAAGACAGACATGTTATTGATTTTAAGTCCTTTTCTCTGCTGAGAAAAGAGATGACTTTAATGCAAATAATTATTTGCACAATAGTAATGGCAGCGAAAATAATGCCACTGTGTATGAAAGTGTGCGCTGAACAAATAAGGGTCAGAATCAGGAATACTTGAATTCAGATATTCAATTAACAATAATCAAAAAGATGTGGGGCATGGTATGTAAATGAAAGTGTCCTGGGGCCAAACATTCTCAACAGAGAAGCCAACAAGATATTAAAAACACCCCCACATGACTTTGTTTTTCAGCTCATGAGCAAACACATGTTGAAAATATGTTTATTTGTTCTAACAGCAAAAACAAACATATTCTATAATGTATGTATTAAGAGAATGTATAACTCAAAGCATTCATGGCTAGGAAAATGTGACTACATAACAGTAAGTGCTGCGGAAGGGAGGGGAAAGAAGGGAGAGCAGTAAGAAGGACAGATGCTTGGGAGAAAAAACTTGCTAACCAGAGGCTTCTACATGGACCACATCATCCTGTGTCCCACATGCTGATTTCTTGAGCACTCCTGATGCCAAGATAAATTTTTTCTTGGATTCTAGAATTTATAGGATGTGCTTGGCTTGCACTGAGAACACAGCAGTTTCTTCTCCACACAAACAGCTCTATCTAGTGAGGCTGGATTTGAACAGAAAGACTGCCTCACTAATTATTTATACAAAGACATAGATAGCTGCATTCTGGAAGGTTCATAGGAACAATATTCCTTTTTTTGGGGATCTTACTGGGTTTTTGACTTTCAGGGCTGTGAGATGCTGCATAAAAGCATCTAGACCTTCATCTGTAAGAAGGTAACTTACAGATTAACTACTATGGTTCATGCAGAGATATGTATATACTCTCCTTTTAGAGTGTTGATATTGCTTTTTCTTGTAGTAAGGTATTTACCAAAAGCAGGACCCTTATCCAGATAAGAAATGCTTCTTCCTACCTGGCCTCTTGGCTTTCGAGTAAGCTATGTGAGTAAGCAGTGCTCCTGAGCTACTAGGACTAACCTCATTTTAAGTGTTTACATTTAGAGAAGATTCCTACAGCTCCTGGAAATGTACAGCTTTCACATAATCCAGCAAACATGATTTTCATGAAATTGGTATGACTACTTTTATGAGACAAGTGCAACTCATTCATAAGTGTTTTCAGAATCAAAGCAACAGTTTTGCTAATTATGCCCCATTCTCTTTCCACATTTCTCCCCACTTTCAGACTGAAGATTTGAATGACTGGAACAATTTTAGAAAGGGGAGTAGGAGGAAAATAATTTTCTGAATGTTTCACATACCATTCTCCTCATCCTCTCACTTGTGCATGAAATACAGATGAAACATGGCAAGCTCTTAACAGCTTGCAGAAAAGCAACAGGGCAAGCAGGGAAGAGAAGAAAGAATAACACAGTCAGTGGAAAAACAAGCTTCATTGTGGAGAAGCAGAACACTAGTGAACTGCAGTCACCTTGGACCTTAAACTGAACCTTGCAAGTAGTCTTACTCTATTTTGAGCAGGTCTTAAGGAACTGCGGGATTGAGTCACAGTTTAGACTCCAGGATTAGCATTCCTCCTGTGCAAAGAACCATGGAATTTTAATGAATACAAGTAGTCAGAATTTCTACTGTCTCCCAGAGATTTGTTTATTTACTAATTTAGAGACATGTTTAACATCTTACTTCAGTGGTGCATCTGTACCAGCACCACACTGAGATAATGGTTAAAAATCTGATGCTGAGAAAAGAGTGGCATCTGTGAGTCATATATGCTCCTGGGCACATATAAATGCTCTTTGAAAATACTGTCCCTGACACAGACCATGAGATATTAAAAGATTACAGGAGCCACAAAGACATTGCACCAAGGAGTCTAGTTCATTTTCTTTTGGAAGCTTTCTGCATTTAAAATAAAAGAGAAATTTGAGATATATTAATTTCTGCTGTAAATATACGGGTGTTTTCTTTAGGACAAAGTATCTTTAGAAACTTTATCTTAGCACCTGATTTAGTGAAATAAAGTCTTGTTGAAACAACACATCATACTCTTTACTCCAAGTCCATGAAGAGAGATGGAATTTAATGCCACTGACAGAAGCTAGCAGCCACTTCCCAACTCTACATTTCAGCTGCTGCCTTTCTTACTTCAGGTTAGGAGAATTCTCCCACTGCCCTGAAATTCTTCCATTAGAATGGCAGGGACCCACTGCAACACAAGACAAGGGAGCTGAGAGGGAACTTACTGAAGCTGTAGTGACAATCTAAAAAAAAAAACCTTCATCCAGCTTGTGAAACAAGGCACTTGGCCCTAGCATTTTGTTGTGTCCCAGACTTTGAGTATAGGGTCTGTATGGTAGCAAGAAGGGCAACCAAACAAGCTGTTGTTAGCTTTAGGATGGGATTTTTTAATCTGTATTTTAAATGATTTGGGACAAGGTTTTACACTTCTCGTTGTCATTTGCTTTTGCAAAAAGAAAGTAGCTGTCTATGCGTAATCTGGCCACGCAGTTCTGAAAATCTGGCTGCATTCATTGAGAACTAAACAGTAGTATGCAACATGGTCATTTTTAGTTAATCTCATGAAGAATTCTATTAGTTGCTTCTTAAAATGAATATAAATTACAACAAATATCAGAAAAGCCAACAAGCACAAATAAAAATAAAAAAAATCCCACCTCATTTCAACTACCAGTTTTCCCAGAGTGCTTTACATGGTTTCTGAAGTTAAGCCACACTATCAACAACCCTCTGCTTTAACATCTGGACCTACAAAAATATATACTCTATTACTTAATTTGCTTCCTAATGTCACAAGTAAATGATTATTTACTGAGTTTTATCTTAATATTTATATGTGTTTTTGTTAAGATTTAAAAGAGTTGCTTGATAAAAAAGATATTCTGGAGTCAAATCAAGCTTTGGTAAAAACTGGCCTGATGATACATTCCCTATGATAAATTCACTAGGATGAATATTCAGAGTTGAAGTAGTGTTCCATGACATACAAAATTTATAATAAAAGTGAGATTGTGTTCTTAACAGCCTATATGATAAGAGTTTTTTTTAAAGCAGATACCTAACTACCTCTTAAGGCAATTACTCTACTTGTTTCCCAGGTGACTCCACTCTCCTCATAATGCATTGACCAAATTTATCATGATTATTTCCCAAACAAGAAAAGAAAATATTTGAAAAATCAATAGCAAAGTTCACATGAACAGTTAGTCTTCTGCATAGTTTCTTATATGTTCAAGATAGTGATCTTATCAGTGTGGGGCCTGTTATTTTTAAGAGCTTTTTTAGTTAGCAAAGTCAGTAGCAGTAAGGCCATGGAACTGGTAGCAAGAAGTCAACTGCATATTTGAATACTTAATTTTGTGTCTATAAACAGCCACGTCACTTTTCAGGCAATAACAATGGGATGCTTTTCAGCACTGCTCTACCAAGCAGGCATGTTTTCTATTTTCTTCTTGTATATACAATTAAAAGCATTCCCACCAGAGAAATCTGCCCAGCATTCACTTCAGAAACACAACATGAAGAGAGATGGCTCTCAAAAGTCAAAATCCTGCCTTTATTTGGACCACATCATGAAAGAAAATACACTATTATTTTCAGGGCTTCTATCAAAAGTTTGGATTTGCTTACTAATTGACAATACTTACCACTGTATGCAATTCATAAGGAAATCTCCTTTCAACAGGGAAGCCTTTTTTATTCTTTGTAGAAAGGTGGGTTTGACAGGAGATGAGGAATTGAGAACATCAGGTAAAAGGCAGGTTATCGTCTAGCTCTAGGGGATATCCACCAGTGCCTGCATTCTTGTTGAGTAATAATGAGATACCATAACCAAACAGTAGAAGATGCATGTCAGATGGTTCTCCAATAACATTAGAAAAAAGCAGCTGATGTATGGGATATTGAAGGCAGATTAAGTTGTTAATGTATATTAGTATATTCTTAATTTCCTTTTAATTGAAAAAGACATACTGACTTTAATTAGAACCATTTCACAGGAACTGTCAATTAGCACATGTCAAACTAGTTAATTCAGAACAGAATTCTTTTAATTAGGGTCTGCTTTCCTTTAACTGTGGGGCCAATGAAATCAGCCTTTCCTTATCAAGATTTTAAATGTCTCTAAGACATACAATACAAATGTAGTCTCTTATCTATTATTAGAAGCCCATATGGATAACATTAAAATGATGATGCTGGCATTGTTCATGCAGCACAAATCAGAATTTCCTTTATGACTCTTTGGAAAAAAAAAAAGATGGCTTTGAAGAAAGACTATTTTAAATACACAGATTTATCCTACTTTAAAGAGACTACAAAATTTATGACATGCATGTTCACATTTAAAGTATTATTTAATACGTCTGCTCAAATAAATGGGCCTATTCAAACGTTTTGTGTGTTCCATCAGCCAAAGACACATAAAACATTTTCAAAGCATGCAGTAACGTTCTTCCCTTAAATGAACTGTAATCAAAAGGAGAAAACAGACTGAACATTTTTTTTCTTTCTGGGGAGGGACAATATAAAACCAGCATTGTTAACTTTCATTGCGTGTGAAGATTTAACACTGATTGCTAATCTAGTGGCTGTGAACACAAGTGAGTTAATGTCATCCCAGTTATCAAATGGCATATAACCCTGGTCTTGACTTTCATATGCATTTTCTGAATTTATCTGAGTTTTCTGATGAGTTTCAATTCATGGCCAACACACACACGTGAATAACCCTTCCCTGTGGTTTCTGGGTGGTGCCAAGTGTGGCACCTGTAACACTGGTAATGCGACTAACAACAGCTGGGAGAAACAAAGCAAAAAATATGAAGGGAATGATTGCAAAATCTAGTCTTAGTTTTATCATATGGGATTTAGCCACTGTTTTACTGACCTCTATCAACAGAGGATTACAGAGATTAGTGAAAGGAATACTTAATAACTGAACTGTGGATTCCAAAGAGGATTATCTGGTAAGATATTTTATGTATCCTGATGCTTTGTTGAACATATTGGGAACCTGATTATAGGCCCAAGTAACTTAAAACAATAAAAGAAGCATCATTTCTCTAAATGGAGTACAACTGGGATGCATTAAAATTTAGTGTCCTAGATTTATAATTTGTCTAGGATCCTAACCACAACATTTTTTTTCCCCAGAGCAACTTTTTGATTCTGTGTTTGTAAGTACAGTTCTTAGGGTGCCGTGGGCTAGACTGTGTTAAGGTTTCCACAAACCCTTGAAAAGAGGGTGAACTTGAACATGATAAATGTCTAAACTGAAAAAAATTCTTTTTCAGATCGAGAAAGAGGTTCTGTACCTACATCACTTGGCAGCCTATCATCCCACGTGAACTGTACCTTGAATATAAACTAATAGATGTAGAGCTACTTTTAAATGTGATTGTAAATAAATAACATAAAACTCTTCTATTTATTCATTAATCCTATTGTGGCCCATATTACATCTCTGCTTATCAATTTAAATATTTACCATATTTTAGAGTACTTTAAGCAGATCTAAGTCACTTTGGCACTGAATTGCATAATCCAACTTCTTTTCTAACACAGCAGAAACAATGCATTGGATTTTGATTATACTACTCAACTGGCAATATACTGTTTTTTTCAAAATGGCAGTTAATAAGAGCTTTCTTCTAACATCATCCCAACACCAACTGTGCATAGGAATGATGGGTACATTCACCACATGGGTTAGATAAGAGGAGGGGAGTGCCTTTGTACTAGTGTTTTCTGCATTATGATGAAATGCATTTAACTATAGGAAATTCTCTGCTAGATTACTGGGAATTTTTTAGTCCTTGCAGTATCCTGATCTGATCAATAACAATTTGTCTAATCCATATCTTATAGCTGGGACAATTGAGGAATAGCTGCACAGAGGAACATAAACTCACCACAGCCCCATACCCATTCAGTTGCTGACACTGAAGGCAGAAGTTGCCAGTTGCCTGCAGACACACCAACAGCAGCTCAGTGCCCACTTCAGACTCTGTCCTTATAGCAAAGGAAGGCTTATTTTTCCAAAGCGATATAAGGCGAGGCAATTCTTTGCATAGCAGCAGCATTAATATTTGCATGCTTATGGATCTTATGATTAAGTAGCAAGCTTTGACTTCAATGAAATCTGACGGTTTCTGATAGCAAAAAGTCATGACAAAACTTAAAAAGCACTTGAACTGTAGCAAGATCTTTGCAATTATCTATATAACATCTTTCAGCCTCTTTTGGCTCCTTGATCTTCTGCAGCGGGCCCAACTTCTGTGTCAACTTCGGTCTGTGAGAAGCCGAACCTTAACGTGTATTATTTTAAAAAACATATGAAAATGCTGCAATCTACAATGGATTTCACCCAGTCTGACATTCCTTTTGAGATAAGTACTTCATAAAAATTGCTCATGTGAATCATGCACTGTTCATGTATTGTTCATGAATCAAACCAAGAGCCATTTAAAAATGACTAGCATTAGGGAAACGTAATAGCTTTTTAACAGATTATTTAAATGTCTGTATCTCTGATTTCCAGTCATTTTATCCAAACAGCTACGGCAGAACTATCACTGAAAAGGGAGTAACTTTCTGATTAAACTCTTTTGTCGATGGATTTAAGAAATATTTTAGAAGAGAGAATTTCTCAATTACATATTCATCTTTCAGAGCCCAGGCATGGAGGGTGTACAATTTGATCAAACCCAGCTGAAAGCACGAACGGTTTGGAGGATTCATTCCATTTTTACAATCACAGCTGAGACAGTATTTGAAATGCGCTCAGCTCCATGCAGTCCTCTTGTGCAGGCTGACTGGTGCGGGAGTCATTTCCTCACTAGTTTGTTGTAGTGGCAGCTTGGCTGAGATACCTGACACTCAGCAATGCCTGACAGTTTGGTAGTGCAATGAGACAGTGTTCAAGCGGAGTGCTTGTATGTTCCTGTAGCTGGATTATTGTCCCATCTCTCCCCCTGGTTTCTGGGTTGTTATGTATCCTAATGTAATTGGAAACAACAGATACGTTCAAATGTTCGCCTTATCTCCTTGACCTGCTTCTGCCAGTGGCTCAGCCTGCACACCCTCACTCCTTTTCATGGAGGGTTTCTACCTGTGGAAGTGTGTATCTGTTTGTAAGCAGTGGTGGTGCCCCCTGCAATCCTGAGTTGGAAGGGACCCACAAGGATCATGAGTCCAACCCCTGGCTCCATGCAGCACCACCCAAACCCAAACCCTATGTCTGAAAGAGATGTCCAGACGCTTCTTGAACTCCAGCACTGGGGCCGTGCCCACTGTCCTGGGCAGCCCGTTCCATGCCCACCGCTCTCTGGTGCAGACCCTTTCCCTAAACCCCACCTGGCTCTCCCCTGACACAGCTCCATGCCGTTCCCTCAGGCCCTGTCGCTGTCACAGAGCGCAGAGCTCAGCGCTGCCCTCCGCTCCCTGTGAGGAGCTGCAGCCACCATGAGGCTTCCCCTCAGCTCCTCTGCTCTGTGCTGAGCAAATCCAGGGACCTCAGCCTCTCCTCTCACACCTTGGCCTGTACACCCTTCACCATCTTTGTAGCCCTCCTTTGGATACTTTTTAATAGTTGTATGTCCTTTTTATACCATGGTTGCCAAAACTGCTGATGGAGTGCTGCAGGCGTGTTCCTCTGGGTTGCAGCACCTCATGCTATGCCAGCCTTAACTACTCCTTTATTAAGCAGTTCTCTGAGTATAACTAAAGCATGTGGGTTGTTAACATACATAATAAGTTATATTTAAGAAGGTTTCAAACCAGCACATTGTATTTTGCAGCAAAGTCATAAAAATACACTAACACGAAAATATCTAATGAGGGAAATGTTGCGTGCAGATGTCTGTTTGCCTATTATTCCATAAAATGACTATATATTTTTATTTATATGAGTAGCATTAGACACAAACATGTTACCAAAAAAGCATTCATTTAGGAAACATATAAACACAATATGAGTATAATATAAGAAACTGTTGCAAAGCACATTTTTTTTAGTGTTTATACAATGAAGAGAAATTAAAAGAGATGGTTTCAAATACATTTTTTTTTCTCTCTCATGATGAGAAAGAAATATATGCTCTCAGCTGGCATATTATTTCAGATGTGGTAGCAAAGTGAAATTTGTGCCTCGTGTCATGTATCCTTTACATGATCCAAATGAGCATAATTTTATTTTTGTTTTATTTGAAGACTGTCCGGGCACACTGGCCACCAATTTCATTTTTATTGCAGTGCATGGGTAGCAAAGTCACATATCCTTACGTTAATGCAAAGGGCATGGGAAGGGAAAGGGAAAGTATAATTTTTGTTGTTGCTGTTGTCATTTGAAATTTCCATAGTGTCTATGCACATTGGGTACCATTTCATTTTTATTGCTCTGCACTGATAGCAATGTCGCATATCATTAAGTTAACACCAAGTTAGAAAAAAAGAAAAACAGATTTTTTTTCCCTTCTATTACCATTGTTTGAAATTTTTTGTACTGTGCAAATATAATTTCTGTGGGTTGGTAGGAGTACTGAAAAATCTAATATCCACTGCAAAAAGCTATATCAGTTTATGCTTTTTGTATACATACAACAGTGGATAGAAAATGCAATGCTACTCACATTTCTTATTGGTGAGATAAAGGTTTGCTCATTGTTTAGATGTAGCTAATATGGAAACAGCCACCTTTCAAGAGAAGTGGAATAATCCCACTGTTTAATATCTCCAAATCGGTACATTTTATTACAGAGCTTACCTCATACATCCTAAAATACCTCCCATGTCCACCTCACTGTCTTTTAACTCCTGAGCAGAGACTGTGATCCTCACTTTGGAATGCAGAGGGTTAATCTGTAGTTGTGATGCATCCACTCCTTATCACTGACAAGTGTAAATAATGGCCGTCGGGATGGACATAGCGCTCATCTAAATGGGGAGCACCAGGCAGCTGTGTGGCTGCTCTGTTTTACGTGACAGGTCATTGTACAGGTCAGCACTAATAGCAGGCAGGATTACAGCCCTTGGGCTCCTCTGGGAAATTTGTGCCCCAGTATGGTGAATCTACTGCCAACAATTGTCTCAGTTTTGGAGGGCAAAAGAGGCCATCTTGTTTTATTTAGTTTGCTATTAACCATTCCCATATCATGCACAACACTGTTTTTTTTATCTTGACCTTCGGAGCAACTCTGTTGTGGTACTGTAATTCAATGTTCATTTTTAAGGAACCACCCTGGGAAAGACAGAAAAGGGGCTGCCAAAAGGCAATGGCAAGCAGAACCAATACGGTCTACACAGTTTCAAATAGACCCCATGTGTTGCAGCTGGGGCTCAGCTTTCTTGGTAGAATACCCAAACCAAGTTTCTGTAATTCATACTTGAATTAATGGCTCTGGAGGCACCTCAGACCCATTGACATTGATCTTGTGGTGTTCCCATGTGGAGCTCATGGTTGAGGTCACTCCAGGGAGTAGTCTCAGCCAGCATATTCAGCTGATCCATAACATCCCATTCTTTTCTGTCCTGTGATATTTTAAATGTAAACTCTTTTCAGGCATGTGGTTTGGACCCCACAAAAGCAGACATAATTCCAAAACTGTTCATGGGCTCCGGAGACCTTGTTACTTGAGGAGACAGTTCTCTTGATGAGGAGTAGGACAAGGAAGGACCTAGAGTGAGATTTGTGGTCTCTGTAAACCAAGATGAATCTGCAAGGACAACAGAACCTTGGCCAATGTGTTTAATGAGAGCTGTATGGTGTTAAACAACCACAGATGTATGTGATAGATTTTGCTGTGTCACAATAGGCTACATACCAATAAGCCACCTGAACACACAAATATGTAACAGCTAGTATGGTTTACATTTTTAATGCATTTCCTTGCGTGAGGCTTGGAAAAGCTTCCTCTTCACCCATTGCCATAGGCTACTGCTATGTGACTGCAGCAGCACTCCATCTTCAAGAGATCACATATCATGAAAGAAAATCACGAAAGAGAGACTGGCTAGAGGAATCCCATGAGCCCATCCATTTTCACTGAGCCTGAGATGTCAGCACCTGTGCTGGTGTTGCTGTTCCCTGGATAGTGTCCATGAAATAAAGACCTTTCTGCAGCAGTGCAGTGGCAGTGGGAGTTGCTTGCTCTGGAAATGTCAGTCAGAGTGTTGGACACAACCTTCAATGGTGCTGGTGTCCTTTTCCTCCCATGCTTCGAACGAAACAGAGCAAGTGTGAAATATTTTGTAGCAGGTGTTAGAGAAAGCAGGATAAAGTGGCAGTTTTGGAAGAAGTGCTGGAATGGGAATATGCTGCTGAACTCTCCATCTGTAGAGGAAACCCAGAACCACCCTTCCCTCACAAGCTGCAGGAAGAACAGGAGAGTGTGTGTTTGGAGGTTTGTAGAAATCAAGTTATAGCTTGTTTCTAAATGTCTTCATATGTTTTTATTTGTGTTGTATACTTTCTTCTTTGCTGTAGTGGAGCTCTTTTATTTTATACTGATAAATTCCAAAACATTTTCAGTTATAAAAGATTTGCGTATCTCAAGGCTCTGTAAACTACATTTCCCTTCCCCCCCCCCCCCGATTTTTGTTAAGTTTACTGGAACTAATTCCTTATCACTCTGCATTTTATACAGTCATTTATACTAATGCCAAATGTGTGTAAAACACTGGTCAAAACTACAGTCAAGTAGTGACTCAGTGACTGAACTTGACTTCTGGGGTCACACTCAAGAAATCTGTGTCCAAACCTTGCACCTGCAGTGCGTAATGTCCCTGTCCAGATGGCAGGTATATTCCAGTTCTTAAAAAGCTACTTAGTAAGCTGCCTTCTATCTCCATAGCAAGTGATGATGAGCCTTTCTGATAGTACTTCAGAAGCAGGAGAGTTCATATATAGACATATACACATACATAATTGTATACACACAAATATAAGTATATATAATTTCCTAATATTTTAGAGATAGAAATTATATATATATGTATATATAAACTCTTCTACATGTTTGCATATATATGAGGTATTTTTAAACTTACAGTCTTTCAGGAGAAAAATGAATCTGCAGCACGGTTACAGAACATGGGCATAACTTTTGTGGAAATCCTGCCTAAAAGCTTCTCCATTCACTGCCATGCCAGTGGTGGAGAATGCTAGCAGTTTAACCATTTGTCGGGAAGAAAAGGTAATAAACCATTTCTCAGCAGTAGCAATCAGTTTGCTTTCACTGGACTCGGGTCCTGGCAGTTTTTGATGGCCACAGGATACCAAACAGAGTGGGAGGGTCTGGGTCTTGAGAACCAGCCAGTGCTCCCCCAGGGCTGGAGCACAAGCAGCAATGTCACATTTTAGAGGTCTGAGAGATGTCTGGGTGGGGCTTTAAGCAGCTTGGGGTGTGAGGGTGGGATAAGCTGTCCAGGTTGACATAGCCATTGCTCATTATAACTGTGTTGACATAGAAATTACCAAAGTTCGGCTTTGGTAATTCTGAGCCCATGTTGCAGTGGCTGTATACAATAGAGAACAGTAGAGAACCAAACTCGTATACAATGCATTTTAATCAAATTCTTCATATGGTTTGATTTCTAAAAGATCTCTCATTAGCCTATTGCCTGCATTTTTGTAGCAGTTACCACAAACATTGGCATGATACTGACTTGGAATGGAAAATATTAGCAGGAAAAATGGGTTTTCTAAGTACGTTGAATACACGTTGAAAACAAAATCTGTTTGCAACCCACCTGCAGTTCAAGGATTTATCTGTTAGAGTAACCAAAGCTTAACCAGGTAAAGTCTTTATGTTCCATCCTCTCCTAATTTGATCATATGTGGATCTGGTAGCTCATAGACAGACAGCCTGTTGTAACCTTTGCAAAATCAAAGAAAAACAAAAGAAAAGAAGCAGACTTTTCGCTCCATTCTTTATAGATAGGGCAAATTGGGTGCTGATAGCTCATAAACATTAGTATACTCTGACAAAGCCAATTTAGGGTGAAGTGGTATGCTGGATAGTGACTATCCTGATTTTAGCATCAGGAAATGGCATCATTTTTCTGGATGCTGTATTTGCCTTAGTCAAATCCCCGTTCTCTCCTTGCTCAGGCAAAACTGTATTGAACATAAATTTTCTCATATGCAGTGAGTTAGTTTTCCGCCTTCATGAACTCATGCTCTGTACTTATAATTTTTCAGCAAATTAAGTTTATTAAAACCAGTCTGATAATCTTTATTGTCAAGTTATATTTAATACTTATTATGAGATTAAACCACCAAAATATCTGTAGTTCAAGAAAATATCTCCAAACTTCAGTCATAAGAGAATGATATTAAAACAAACATTCAGATGAATTGATGATGGGAACATTTGGCAGAGACAAAATCTATTAGGGTTGGGCTGAATCTTGAGGTCATCATCTATTCTTTGCAATCACTGTCCCAAATGTTTATATATGTAAGTACCAACTAAAATGAATTAATAACTTCAAGATTTAATCTGGTGTTATTAAAGTTTTTCTGATTGTTTTCTGTGACTGAACAGCTTATGTAAATACTCTGAGCTGTTGCATTGTCTATAATTACTGTGCAATAGATGAAGTTGCAGGCTAGTTAAAAGTATGTGTCTTGATTACAAAATACAAAGAATAATTGTAACTTATTTCGTCTTTAAATTTTTTATGTAAGAACAAATGTAGTAAAATTTAATTAAAGCACCTGATTTTTTTAGTGCCAATTGTAAAAATACTGATGAAATTATAAATATATAATAATTAGCAAGTGATTTCAAAATAGGTCATATTCTTCTAAACTATAATACATCTGGTAAGAAAAAAAATGCAAGAATAAACCAAGAGGCTGCTAGTGTGTCCTACAGAATACTTCCTAATGTTTAGCTGAAAAAGATATGGGGAAACAGGATGGTATTTATTTGCAAACATCTTTTAAAGTGAAAATGGTATTAGCACACTTGACTTATCATGAAAGATAACATAATATGATTTGATGCAGGTACAAATTTACTGGTATGGGCCCGAAATCCAGCAGAAAAGGCTTTGTTCATATCTTGGTAAAGATTATCTTTCTAGACATCTAGTACAACATGTACAGTGATGGGTTATGTTTATATTTTTTTCACTGATGAACATCAGAAATATTAAAATAGTGTTTGATAGTCTGCTGATGTGTTTGTTATTTTTCTGGCACAGTGAAGGAGTGGAAAGAAAATTATCTGGGAAAAAAAAATGATTCCTTCTCTTCCTTGGACTGATGGTTTTATTCACTGTAGGAACTGATGTGATGTGCAGCCAGGTGACTTTGTGCACTACCCAACAGCCTGGACCACAGAAGCACTCAGAGACGGGTCAAGAACAACGCTCACTTTTCTGAATGGCTTTCCTCTCCAAGTGTGGATGTCAGACCATTTATCATGGGTCACGACATCCAGTCATAGAGAACTCCTTGCAGCAGCAGAAGAGGATAAGAAAAACCCTCAGTTACCCAGATGATTTCTTCCTGTAAGTTGAAACTCTGCTCATGGCATGCACTGAGAGACTGTCCATCCCTACCTCTGTGGATAGAAAGGAAATTGGTTCCTTTGTTGTGGGAAATGTTCTGTAGTTTTCTTCTCAATTTCAGTCAGTGGTGAGAATCATTCCCCACTTCATGAAATGTTATTGGCATGTAGAGAAAAATACAACCTCTATGCAGCCCTTTTCCTTTGGGGTTTCCTCACCCTACCTGAATGTTTTTCAAGCTGTTGTGCTACCTGTGGTCTTCAGGTGAAACCTTCTTCCTCTTAATAATGTATATTGCCACTTTTCCTAGTCTGATTTTGTGCCAAATGATTTTAGCTTGAGAGCTAAATACCCATTGTTTTTGGTGAGCACCGAGTGGAATAAGATGAGTCTGAAGGTTTTTTTTTTAGAAACACTCAGGAAACAACTGCTGCCATAATCACAAGGGAATAGTGATCCCTCTTGATAAATTCAATTTGTTCATAACCTTTTGACACAGACCATAAATAACCTTTATATATCTCACACACACACAAGGGCATATACAGTATGTGACATAAACAATGTATATAAATATTTACAAAAATAGAAAATAAATGTAAAGTGCCATAAAAACTACCCATTTATTAGCAAGTGGTTAACTGCTTGTTCCAGTTGATACCTGGGGTGCCTGCCAACTCTGTTTGCTGTGCCACTGTACTGGCTGAGGTACAAAACCATAGCAAAGGAAGTACCAACCCACGGGCAATGAGGCTGTTTCTGCAGAGGTTGCCCCAGAGATGAAGGGAAGCTGAGGTTGGGTTCTGGCTCCTTTAAGGGCTAGCAAGATTATCTGCTCTGACAAAAAATCAAAACGATAGAGAGAAAAAAACCAAAAACCGTAGAAACTACTTTTAATTCTGAAAACTATTCTCTGTGATATTATTTATTATTTTATTTAGACTCACTTGATAATAATATTAAAAAAAAACAAAAGTATGTGTAAGAATTCAAAGTGGTAAATCAGAAAATGTTATGGAGGGAAGAATTATTCCTAATTCAGCTTTATTCCTAAAAAAGACATATTACCTCTGTATTAAAAAACACAAAATGGGCTTGGCTTCCTAACTTCTTTCTATGTTCCTTTTTGTGCTTTAAAACCTATAGGAAGGTGTCCCATCTGATAAACTAAATGCTTTATGTTTTCAGTAATATCATGAAAAATGCTGATCATTTTTGGGTAAAAAATTAACAGAATGTGCTATATGTTAGAAAGTACTGAAATTTATTACTTATTTCAGTAGTAGCAAAACTTCTTGCAGAAGATCCAAGATAAAAAGGATTCAATTCACAGCCTATATCATTCTGATTTTTGTTCAAAATTAAAAGAAGCAATTAAATTTAGACCTCTCAAGTATAATTATGATGATGTACATTTTTCAAAGAAAAAAAAGAACTGTTAAGAACAGGAGTCAGAGACCTATTCCTAATGGTAGAAAACGTCCCTTTTAACTTTTTTTCATCTTTGTTGAGCAAGGCTGTATGGAGCTTGAATGTGCACAGTCAGAAAAGGAAATGTTGGCCAAAGCAGCTCTTAGCCTTTTGCACACCTTTGGTTTCGGTGATGGGGCTCAGAGCCCTGGAAAGTGTAAGAGCACAACAGGCAGGGAGCAGGCAGCCTCCTCATTCACAGACACATGGTAAGGATGCATGATGGATAAAGGGATGTTGCAGATTACACCTTGAGTGCAGCACTTGGGAAAACCAACATGTTTCTGCTTTCCTCAGAGCAGTGTGCTTAGTCTTTCTTACCAACATGGGCAGCATAACAACTAGAATACATTATCTATGACAAATAATAACAAGCTGTCATTATCAGTATTATATATTCAGAATATTCTGAATAGAGAGCAGCTCCTCACAAATATATCTTTCTAAGAGAATGACCGTAACTGCTCATCCATGTTAATTAAACAGGACCTCATCTCCTTGTAATGCGGCTCTGCCAGGTGCAGATGCTGTTGTGAGTTTGGTGTTACCCACAGTAAGTCAGGGCTCAGGGCTGAGTGATGGAAACCAGGGGAGACCTGATCTGCATGTGATGCTGCAAGGCTGCAGAACCACTGAGGCTGAGAAGGAAAGCTCTTTAGGACTATTAATCAAAATGCAGTTTCGTTTAAGGGTGGCATTTTGCTAATGCCTACTTAATTGAGAAGTATGTTCTTCAGTAGCGATGAACCCTTTCACAGTACCAATTAGTTCACATTATGCCATGACAAGTGGAGGAAATGGTGACAGCACAAGGATTCAATTTCCTAAATAATAAAATACAAGCTATACGAATGTAAGTAGAAACAAATTTACAATACATTTGAAGCTATTACATGGCTTTACAACACATTTAAATGCCTTTACTTAATTTGGGCCACCTTCCCTCTAAACTTTCTGCTTTTAAACCAAATGAGGGATGTTCATTTAGACTATGCTGGTCATTACTCCCATGTCTTCATGTTTTCGCCGCAGCAGTTGGAAACAGTCCTGCTTCAGCTTTATTTATTTAAGTTTCATTTTAGGAAAGTATAAAGTTAAGGAGAGACCTCAAGAACTTGGAGAAACTTCAGAGTTGAAACTCTGCCAGGCAACATAGATTAGAGTGTACACTCTGACAGGCCAGGAGCAGCTAGGAATGAAAGATCAAAGAAGCCATGAGAAGCAAAAATAGCCAGAGATCTCTAGAACAGATATCATATATTAAATTAATTACAAGAGCAAGAGTTACATGTCTAGACAGTACCATCTACTAAAGAGAGGGGACAGCCAAATCGTGTGCTTCCTTTCAAATCTTCCTTCCTTTCCTTCTTTCTCTACTTCTTTAATGCCCATGCCCAAGGAGAGCTGTTTATTTTACCACACATTTCACTGGAACTTTATCTAGTTAATGGGGGTTCCACAAATTAATCTGGGATGCTGCAGCATAATTCAGCAGATTATACTTTGAAATAAAATTTCCAGGCATTACACTTCACTTTCCTGTTCAGATTTTCATCCCATTATCTCAGTTGACAATCTTACAGTGTTTATCATTAAAGATTCAAAATTACCACCAGTTAACACACCACAGTGTCTGAAATACTGAGCCCATTTTCTGTGATAAGATAAACACATCAGAATAAATACTTCAGTGACAAACTCAATAATTTTCCCCCATAATTAAGGTTTAAAGCCCTCAAATGTTTGTAGATTTTTATCATATTTTCACATGGTCAACACTTACCAAAACTCAGAACTTAACCTTTTTCTATTGAATCATCTCCTCCAGTCTTTTAATGTATTTTTGTTTCTATTTCAAGGTCAATTTTAAAAGGAAATAAAAATGTGGCCTTAGCAGGCTGATGTAAGGCACAAAAATGATGGAACAATTTGAGGGATTCAGTTTTAGTGAATTACCAGGACTGAATGATTTCCCTCCAGAATTCTGAAACTAGAAAATTATTACGTACAGTATGTGTAGATGAGAACAAACACTGTCTTTTTAAGATAGTAACAGGAATAATAATATATAACATCCCCCCTGCAAAATCACTCTTCTCAGAGATTGAAAGGCATGAATATGGCACCTTCTTCAGGGTTTTGGATTTCTTTTGAGAAAGGGTGTGAAATTTGTGATTCATTTTAGTGCTGAGAAAGCTAATGAATTCTTCTAAAGAAGATAATGTTGCAGTACTTGGAGGACAATGGCCTGAAAGGATCAAAACTGTGAAGCTTCTGCAAACGGAAAGTGAGTTAGGGCATAGCAGGTGACAGTGAGCAGGGAAAGAAATACCCTGGACTTGGAGAAATCACATGACAAAGGCAATGTGAGGAGAGCATGTAAGGCAATACTTTTCTGTGTAGAAAGGAATTCTTACTGATTAAACTAATTATTTTATTCTTTGGAGTCCATCGATCCTGTCCACCAGCTAGGAAGGACAATTGAAATTCTACTGGGTTAGGATGGATAGCCTCCATTGTGTTTCTCTGGACATGCCCACACAGCTGACCAGGAAGAAGGTAAGAGTTAGACATTGTCAACAAGTCATTTTGACAGGCTGCAGAACTGATTTGACCTATGGAAAGTTGCTGGGAGAACTGAGGTTGTCATCATCAGCTCCCGTACAATCCCACAGAACACAGAACACAAACGTCTGACTGTAACAAGAGAGGCCATGTCTGCTCCTGCACCTGGGCTTGACTTTCTGGATACGTCCTAGGGGGCCAGACTCCCAAGACATCAAGGTCAGTAGTGCTGGGGGAGATCTGTGCAGAATCTGCTTGTGGAGAAGTTAGATAGCTTGCATTTAGGGAATCTCATGTTTAAAAGGATAGCAACAACTGAACTCAACAAGATATAAAATGAGGGTGTTTCTTTTTTCTTATTTTTTCTTTTTCTCTAAGTCTGTAAACAACACAGGCATTTGCATAATTCCATCCTACAAAACCACATCCTCTTGGCTATAGGAGCACACCCTGTTTTACACACATCAGTTTGGGAAGGACATTCTGGACACAGATCTTACCTAACGTGCCAGACTATGAACCAAGAGGACCTTGGTCTGAGCCTGGCCAGTGTCAGGGGAAAGGCTTCCTCTCACCTTGGATTCATCCTAAGTCTCTAAAAGGAGTTATTTAAGTGGAGGTAGGCGAAACAACAAAGGGCATCTGCTTTCCCTTGTGTGTGTAGATCCACAGAGAGAAAAAAGAAGGGCACATGGCTGTACAGAAATATATTCCCCTATCTGACTTGAAATCAAACCGTGGAATCCACTGCTATTCAGTCAAATATTCTGAGAGAATTTTTAAAACGGGTTGGATTAGTTCATTGTTATTTGTTTCAGCTACTCTCAAATAAACAGATAAATATGTGACTGTTTAAGCAGGATGCTGTTTTCCAGCTTCAAAATTATACAACTGAGAGCAAAGTTTGGCTATCTAAAAGTAATCAAACCCAATGCTTGATGCTGTACAGCAACCTTTTTGCCTGAAGAGGTCAGGAAGGAAATATTTTCCCACATTAATAGGTAACCTCAGTTTCATTTTTCAGCAGTTGTTATGTTCTTAAGTACTTGCTCGTTACCACTCGAGACACAATACGCCACTGCCCAGTTCTCTGTGCCAGAGGTTTTACGAGTTAGGAGAAATGTTTCATACTCAAGAGTAGAGGACTGTTGTCTCCTTCCATTCATAAGGTATACTTTTGTCATAAGGTATCTGTTTGGTCTCCAGCTTTTGCCCCACTTATCCTTTCATTCATCCAAGTGTAATTGTTAAGGTAGGCCCTATGTCTGGGCTTTACTTATCAAAAGCCAGGTGAACAAAGAAGCAAAGCATGGCATTGTTAACAGTGGCTCTCCGGTGTGTGAAGGTACAAAACTCCATGAGTACACCTCTGCTTAATGAGAAAGCACAGGTGTTCTGACAAGCAAGAACAAATAATAATTAAAAAAAAAAAGCTGCTATCCTGTCAAATACTGTTTGCATATCAAGGATCTGGAATACAAAGCAGACTTAACAGCAATCACATTTTGAGTAGAATTCACTTGAATGTAACACCTTCTCCCTCTAAGGTTTTGAATGTGGTATCTTAAAGAAGATCACACAAATTACTCATTCCAGGAACAAAGGCTCTTTTTGAAAGCTGTCAGCTTGCTGACAGTTATGATGAGCATTTACTTCAGGCTTGTAAAACATATTAATCAAACTTGTTCCTATAGCTTCAGTCCAAGGAGGGTTACTGATTCTTTTAGAGAAATGTTTTACATAAGTGAAGAGCTCTGAGTATGTATACACCTTGAATGCAAACCACTGTCTATGCCATTCATTTATTCATAATGAATAAATACTAGTCTATATCAGGATTAAGGAGAATTGAAGCAGTGTATGGAAATCTGTTTATTACAAGACTATTTGCCAAAGACCTGTGCACCGTTCATTGAACCCTGAAAAACATCTGAAAATATGGATTGCATTTGCAAACTTCAGTGTATGACATGGAGAGCTGGCAAACTGCCTGGTTTCTACTTAAAGGATTGTCATTCTGGGAAAAATAAATTTCTCTAACTAGACAAAAGTCAATGTTTTCATGTTTTACTGCAATCAAACTGATACGGCTGACAATTTAATGTCTCAACACTTAAAATATCTGTGGATAATCAGTTACCTCAATCAATCATATCTACAAGATTTCTCTATTTTCAAAGCCTGTATACATATGACAGAGATATCTAACAGTTTAGAGAAACCTTCCCGTCCTTAATGCTTCATGATTTCTCTTCAACTATGCAGGTTTTTTTTTCTCCATATGCAAGACTTCATAATTGCTGGAAAAAAATAAATAAATCCAACCCTGCACTGTAATCAGATTTTGAAACCTTTGTGTTAATGTCCTGTTTTATTTAATTTTATGTATATTTTATAGTCTGCTTGCCTGTCAGAAAGATGTGGAAATGTGCTGGCATTCCAGCTCAAGACATCATTATGAGTGAGAAAATGCTCAAGGCTTTTTCAAAGTGGGTGCTGAAACATACGTTTCTCTTCTTTGACTCCAGGGGATGCTAACAGCTGCCCCAGCAGACAGGTACTGCGAGGTCAAAGGCTAGCAGTGCTGTGCACCTCCAGGTTTTGACTGCCAGCAAGGTAGATGGGTGGTTTCTCAAAACTAATAATAAAAATAGCAGCAGTGATGAGAAGAAGGAACTGACAACAAAAATGAAAAGAAACCTGCAGGAAGTGAATTCTGGGTAGCACAACGCTTGGCAGAGCTGATTTTAATATCTGACAGGTTGAGTTCACTAATCTTTGCTATTCGTATTGACGTGAAACTTCATACAGTTTTAGAGATTTATATCTATTAAGACATGCAGCAGTGTTCCTACAACATGGGAACAAGTTTGCTAGTGCCTACTGTTCTTCTTCTTCCCTGATAAAAATTGATATGAACTGTTTTAAATGCCTAACAGATAATTACTCTGAACACTCAATAAAGAAAGTTACATCTTTAGGGCTTCCTTTATCTTTAAAAAATAATAAAAAAACCAAGCCCCAGACCCATCAACAAGACAAAACAACGTTCTTCCCTCCGTCTTCCCCCCTTTCTTTTGTTTCTTTGATTACTTGGAGCCTTGTAATCAAACTAAGCTTAGTTTCAGGACCCTTGGGGCAGTATCTCTTAGTTCCCTGTCAGACTGCGTTGCAAAACAATCAATCTTGCTCTTGCACTCACTTGGCGGAAGTGCCGCGACACGAAGAGCGCAGTGCTTTGCTCTTGCTGTGAAGCTTCGATGACAAAAGTTTTTATCAGAAGCTGACTGTATTTAGGGTTATGAATATGCAATGACTCTCATTAGTATTGAAGCGCAGGAGCACAGGCTGACATCCCCCGCCACTTTTAGCTGCTGCAGAATCGTCTAATGAATTGTCTTGCTCTTTCACTTGCACAGGCACTGCTGTTATGGCTCCCTGTTCCAAGGGGAGTTGCCCAGTTTGAGAATACTGTTGACTGCAGAAATTAATTGCCAGGAACTGCTCTTGATTTTGTTAAACAATGTTGAGACAGTGTTTAAATCGCCAAAACAGAAAACCATTAAGCTTTGCACAAGACAGAGCCATCATGAGTGAAGGAACATGCATGTCCTTGTGCCAGGCATGCCATGGGTTTGCGTGCAGTCTTGCGGTCACACCTGCGTGCATGAAGATGTCTGCGTGCTAGTGGAGGGACTCAGAGATGTGGCTTCACATTGATCTATTTATTGTTCTCCCAGATAGAACAAATGAGGATAAGGTGCCGTCCTCCAAATGAGCAGTATTCCAATACATTGCTGTTTGATCAACCTGTTAATACTCTTTCTTTTTCCTCTGGGACCCTGCCAAACATTTTTCAGCTCACACATCTGCAATCTTTTTACGAATAAAGCACTGATAAGAATGTTGCCAACAAATGATTAAGATATCTGGCTTGATTTGTAGTATTTGAGGAGACGTGAAAGCTTTTGGAAACAAGTGGAAATGCCCCCTTTTCCCAATTGGTTAAATTAAGTTTTTTTTTTTCCTATTCATCTGAAATTTCTCCTGACATAAAAGGAGCTTTTGTGGCTCTCTGCAGATTGTGAAGGATGGAGTGAATTGAAACAGATAATATATTCCAAAAAGCATAAGTAGCATTCTGAAAGGTGTGCGCATACTGCAAATAATGAAGGATATGAGGTTCTCCCAAGAAGATGTCAGCCGTGTGCAGCTCTTTATCCATTCAATCAGTAATGGAAATAGTCCCAGTGCAAGCAGGAGGATCTGTTTAATTTTTACTGCGATTTTTGGCACTGCTGCTCTAAAGTGAGCTTGGTTTACCTCTTGACCCAACCCCAGGAGTGCCTGTTCTCGTCAGCTGGAGAAAAAATAAACATAAAAAAAAACATCTACATATTGGGAGTATCGAATACAAGAGCAGTTTAAAATAAATGCAGTTCTGACAAAAGTGGCTCAAGTATCATACATCAAACACTTGTTACCTCTCTTGGCCTTAGTGATTGCACGTGACTAAGAAAGAGTGAGTGATAAAATCCGAAGAAAGATGAAACCAATCTGGGCCTTTTTAAAGATCATCAATCATTCTGCGCAGCCATGATATTATTAGTTCCAGTAAGCCTTGTTCTCCCATTTTATGGACATCATAAACCCCCCACCCCTCCACCAATGCTACCATGGGAAATCATTTTTATGGGCAGCATCTTAGCATGGGCCAATCAGATCTAATCACATAACAAGCTACTGAATTATTCAACGTTCTCCCTAATTCTGCATTCTTCCTGCACTTTGCTGTCACTGCAGGGTTTTAAAAGTATGTGTTTTTACAATATTTATTAAGAAGATAACCGTACGCAGGAATTTTGCTTTCTCGATGTCTTTCAATAATTGTTTGTTCCCTTAGATGGTTGTACTATATACACAACTGTACAGAGAATATTTTCTCAGAAAAGAACAGCTATTCATAATGTGGCATTCGGCTCTAAACTCTTTCGGCTTTTAAAATACTCAGCGTAAGGACAATAGTGAAACAATTGTGTTCAAACATAAAATATTCAGATTTACAGAGCAAACTGTAACCAGCATGTCTCTTAGCTGTTGCTATGAATACAGGGCTCACATTGTATATGAAAATATTTCAGTTTTAATTGCAAATCTGTGCAGAGATGATTTGGGGTCTGTAATTAGCACATAAATTCCAGACTTTGTGACTGCTGTGAAAACACACATTATTTATGGAACGATTATCTAAACATAATTCAGTGTTTTTTTGCTTTCAACAACTACTGTAAAAGTCTGATTTAATAAAATGTGAAAAATTTCCCGTCTCTTACACTTCTGTTTACATTATGAAGCGTTTGTTCCTCCGCGCTGCCATTTCCCACTCCACCTGCAGTGGTCTCTGCTTTCAGTGGGTCCATACTTCGCTCACACCTCAGGGAGGTTTCTTCACAACCATAAAGTGCCAGGCACTTAATTTGTTTAAAATGAAAGCTTGGATTATGCAAATCGGTCTGAACTGCATGAACAGAGTGAGTTTATGTGACCTCCATCCTCATGCTTTTCATCCAGGCTCGAAGGGGAAATAGATAGGAGCCCTGTCTGAGCTGGTTTTAAGCTACCATATGCAGATTTGTGCTTATCCGGACAGGGTTACGGGAAGGACAAAGTGGTCTCTTGTTCCCACCCACTTATTGTAAACTGCAGGCTCAGCCACTTCTCATTCCCCCCACTGTAGGTGGCAGCCGGCTCAAAGCTCCTTGTCTCTTCCACGGGAATTCTTCCCTACCTGTAGCCCAATGTGTTTTTAACATTGGCTACTTCCACAACTTGTTTCACAGCAGTGATTTTTGGGACCATCTTCCACTGCAGCGTTAAAAAACAGGTATTTGGGTTGTGTGGAACGGAGCTTTCCCATTTCCAGTATTAATTGTGTCTGTAGGCTGCCAGTGGGCACTGAGCTGCACACCAGTGTGCACAGCTGCTCAAACACCACAGTAATGGGTTAAATAACAAAACATATCTTAGAGTAACAGTAACAGCAAAAATCCCTCATATGGACTTAATTTACAGCTGAAAAGGACACACCTGAAGCTCTCCTTCCTTGTGAGATGGACCTGTATATAGTTTTGCTGTTGTTGAGGTACAGCCCCCATCTTCCCTTTGAAAACTGACCATGGGATACTCTGCAGACACAGCTCTGTGCAACAACAGCCTCAGCAGCTGCTGCAGTAGTGACAGTCCCAGCCTCTATGGGAATCACCTCATCTCCACTACAGCTTCCTTATGGCTGTGATCCCAGCCCTGTCTGTATGAGCAATCCCTGTGGGATAGACAACACCTCAGTGCTGGGCACCAGAATTCTGATTTAAGTGGTGGTATCAGTGTTACAGGTCACGTGCTGTGAGAATGGACTTGAGAAGAGTAATAGAGAGATTCAGCATGAAGCCACTGAAAGCTGTAATTTGAAGTTCCAGTACTACTATTACCACTAAAGTTTAAAGCAACAGAGGCCCAATTATGAACAGTTATTTTCTTAAATAATATTGAGTTTCTATTCCCTGTGAAACACTTGTTTCTGCCTACCCATCGCTGTCACCAGAACCTATCTGGGTGGCTTCTGTTGTCAGAGTTGCTGATCCCTACACCCTGACAGCGCAAAACAGTTGGGAATTGAGGCTGGGAGACTTGCTGGATGCTGCTTCATGTGGAAGTCAGCAATGGGTCCAGCCTACCTTCCAGGGACAATATAAAAACAGTACTTTTGCAGTAAGGAAAAGAAGGATGGATGAGACTGGAGATCTTTTCTGATGGACTAATTATGTTAGAAATTATGGGAATAGAACAGCTCAGTTGAAAGTGACCTTCAGAGATCACCTAGTCCAGTGGGCTGACCTCTGCAGGGCTAACAAAAAGTTAGAGCATACAAATGAGGTCCTTGTCCATATGCTTCTTGAACACTGACAGGCATGAAGTATCAACCACCTTGTTAGGAAGACTGTTCCAGAGTTTGACCATCCTTACTGTAAAGAAAATTTTCCTGAAGTCCAGCAGGTGCAGCTCAGTGCTGATCTTGTTCATCTTACCATCAGTTTAGAGGAGAAGAGCCCAACCTTTCCCTCTCCACTTCCTTTCCTTTTTTTCAGACTAGATAACCCAATTGCCCTCAGCATCTCCTCACAGGACATGCCTTCCAGCCCTGTTACCAGATTGATCGCCCTCCTCTTGATGGTCTTAAGCATTTTTTTTTTATATTGTGGAGCCCAGAACTGCACCCAGTGTACAAGGTTAGGCTGCACCAGTGCTTAATATAATGGGAGAACCACCTTGTTTGATCAGTTGGCTACGTTACATTTAATGTACCCCAAAATGGATTTTGCCATCCTGACTGCCAGAAAATGCTACTGGCTCATTCTGAGCCTGCTAGCACCAACACCCCTGGGTCCTTTCCCACAGAGCTGCTCTCCAGCCATTTGGCTGTGCTTGTGTCTGGCAGTACTCCATCCCAGGTGAGGAACCTGATATTTTCTTCTGTTGAACTTTGTGCCACTGATGACTGCCCAGTGTCCTACAACCCTCTGAGCTTTACCATTGAGCCAGTTCATCACTCAGTGTAGCACGAACCTGTTTATCTCATGGTTGGACAATTTATCCAGAGAGATGCTGTGAGGAACAGAAAGATTACATCCATCTCCTTCCCTTCACCCAGTAAGCAGATGGCCCTATCGTAGAAGGAGATCAAATTACTAAGGCAGGGCTTTGCCGTCATGTTGACTATCATAGAATCATAGAATCATAGAATTAGCTAGGTTGGAAAAGATCTAAGGCCTGTGCTCCAGACCCTCACCAGCTTTGCTGCCCTCCTCTGAACACGCTCCAGGGCCTCGATGTCTTTCTTGCAGTGAGGGGCCCAAAACTGGACACAGTACTCAAGGTGGGGCCTCACCAGTGCTGAGTACAGAGGGACAATTACTTCCCTGCTCCTGCTGGCTGCACTATTTCTGATACAAGCCAGGATGCCATTGGCCTTCTTGGCCGCCTGAGCACACTGCTGGCTCATGCTCAGCCGACAATCGACCAACACCCCCAAGTCCATTTCCTCTACATGGTCTTCCAGTCACTCTGCTCCAAGCCTGTAGCATTGCCTGGGGTTGTTGTGGCCAAAGTGCAGGACCCGGCACTTGGTCTTGTTGAACCTCATCCCATTGGCTTCAGCCCAGCAATCCAGCCTGTCCAGATCTCTCTGTAGGGCCTTGCCAGCCCCAGGCAGATCGACACTTCGTGCCAGCTTGGTGTCGTCTGCAGACTTACTGAGGGTGCTCTCAATGCCCTCATCCAGGTCATCAATAAAGATATTGAAGAGGACAGGCCCCAGCACCGACCCCTGGGGAACACCACTAATGACCAGTTGCCAGCGAGATTTAACTCCATTCACCACCACTCTCTGGGCTCACTATGTCTGATAATAGCTTTGTTTACATACATTTCAATATCCTCCAGGACAATATTCTTCATAACTTTTTCTGGGACTGAGGTTAAACTAATATTAGCCTAATAAACTAATATTTTATTTGTTATAATTGTCTCCATATCTTGCTTTAAGAAAAAAAATGTTAATTCACACGACAATTCTTAACATGCAGTACAGCTTGAAGACTGTCTAATTAAATAATAAATAAAATTATCCTACACATTTATTTGACTGGTGCTACACCTAGAAAACTTCAGATAAGCTTGCAGTGGCCTCATGATACTCGTATATTTTTCTTTATGTCTGGCATGATAAGATGACAGGAGCACCTGAAGTTCCATATGAAAATGAAACAACTGCTTTCTGGGAATACAAAAAAATTTAATACAGAATCTCTTTAAAAAGTTCTGCTTCCATTTGTACAAGGAATTCCTAAAGCAAGAGCAGTATTTGGCTCACAGGTAGCAGGATTTTATGGAAGAAGAGCTATCCCAAGAATATCAGCCAACCCATCTGATGTACATAGCATAAGCAATATAGGTCAACGAGACTGATTTCATATTATTAATGTTACTATCAATTTAAAAACACATTTTTCATTCCACAATTTGAACAATGAACCCATTGTAATAAAGTGAGATCTGTGACACAGAAAATAAATACCTAGGTGGAAAGGAAAACAGACTACTTTTTGAAAACCTAGAAGAGCCAATTATTTCTCCTTACAAGAGATATTATTTTCCTATCCACATATTTAACATATTATTTTATCTTATTTAAAGTATTTTTCTATCCACCTGTAAAGCAGCTGCCCACAAGACCATGCCTGTTCTTGCCCTCAATGATGCTCCTAGGCAGAAGAGTCTGTTTTCCATGCTTTGTTCACCATTACCCTGAATAGTTTTCATTTTTTACCTCCAATATTTTATGAAAATGTAAGTGATCAGAAGAAAATATAGGAAAAATCCTTTAAAGACTGCTACAGACAGCTGGCTGGGAGAGGTGTGATGTAGAAGCAAGACGATGTTCTCTTCGATGGCACCTCTGGGCAGGCAGGAAGTTATTGCAGGAGCAGAAGATGGGAATGCATCCACTAAGTCAATAAGTAAACACTCCGTTGTAGACAGAAGGATCTGTGTGGCAAAACGAAGCTGCAAATCAGAGGGTGGAAAATGCATATAATGTTGTGATGGACTTTTTCCCTAGCTTGTCCACGGAGAAAAAAAAATGACAAATTCAGTAATGAGGGTTCATCTGCTACTTTAGATATCTGAAATGGGAAACCATGTAATAGCCAGAGATGAGTATTCTTCTGTGCTAAGTGCTGTACAAACAAACACAGGATCAAAAAACCTGTCAATATCCAAGAGATTACAACACTGGTAAGTAACTGGAGAAACTTTACAGTCCTGCTAAGACCATGCTGGCAGTGAGGCTGAACTCTTGAAGTAAAAATTCATAACCTATGTCCCTCCAGTGGCATCTGCGTGCTCACATCAAGCATGTACGTGGCTCTGTGTTTGACTTGGCTGGAGCTGGTCCAGTGCTGTCCTGCACCCCACGTACAACAACAGCTTCCAGCATCATCAGGGCAGCTCCTTTGGGCACCATCCTCACAGCTGGATGAGGACTGGGGCCAAGTGACCTCTGCGAGTCAACCAGGGCTTTCCTGCTAAGACCAGTAAGGACTGGTCCCAAAGAAGGCTAATTAGTTTTGGCCTACTGAATGCTAGTGAAATCATTCAAGCTGGGATACATGCTCCGTGCAGATGGACATTGCTGTGATCTGCTGCCACACTGAAAAAAAATGGAAAGAATTTTATGTTATACACTGTAGGCACTCCTTACCTGTTTTAATTTTTAATAAAAATGTTCCTTTTTAAGTACCAGAAGCAATATGAGTTTAATATGAATTCAGAAGACCGTGCAACACAAGCATAATTGACTCACTGCCATCACTTGCTAGATATTTTTTCCTTTCTGTTTCTTAAGTCTTAATGTTTCTGATGTTCTTAATGGAAATAGAACATGCTAGAGAGCTTGCATTTGACACAGAGCTTACAACCTACTAGTCAATATTGAAACTGGAGTTGAATTACTGTGTAAGTAATTGCTGATAAGAAAACTGGAGTAAAATAGTTGTGGAGAGACCTAAAGCACCTGCAGGTCATAAGCAAAAGAAACAAGAAATAAAAATGTTTACAGAGGTCAAAGATTAAAATTTTTAATTATTGTTGAATCAGGGAACTCAGACCACTTTTTACGTGTGTGGCTTTCCTCTATAAAATCAGTTTGTCTTATATGGAAGTTTGGTATATTTCCACAAACCAATGTCACAACTGAAAAGCCAAACAGATGAACAATATTTACACTGAACCTTTGAACTGCTGGCCTGATACTATCCCTCTTTTTAATCACAGAGTAGCTCAGTGTTTAACTAACCTTACTTTCATCTTCTCTGTTCCCGCTTGTGCTACATTACCCCATCTGCAATAAACAATGAAGAAAGCTGTAATATCCTGAGTAGTGACTATAACCTGTCCTCCCCTTAATGACAGGTTTATGCAGTTCGTCAACACCCATCATCTGAACAGATAAAATTGAATTCAGTGACTGGTGAATTGGACATGCTGAAATAAAAGCAGTGAGGTGTCTATGCTTATTAGGGACTTCCTAATAGGAGATAGTCCTGGTGACTTACTGAGAGACAGCCTTGCTGTCATCTAGGGAGTTTTCTGGAAGTCAAAGCCATAAAAACAAATGAGGAGCAGTATTTGCTGTGTTCACTAGACAAAAACTCATTAATACTACTTTGACTGAGAAAAAAATATCACTGGTTGAAGAATTTGAAGTCACTCCCAGTTTTAGGGGACAGACTGGGGAAGATGAAGCCAGTAAGTCACATTCTGATTCAGGATGCTCTCAATGCTGTATATTGCAAACAAAGCTCCTGACCAGACTGACATTTCTTTTTAGAAGTGATCCTGTCAGCTGAAATGTAAGATAAAGTTTCCAGGTAGGCTTCAGGGTAAACACCAGGCTGGGCAGAACCAGCTCATTTGTAGTCATCTATCGAGTGTTTGGTTTCTCTCCTTTGCAAAGTTAGTGAAAAACAAATCAGAAAAAAAATCATAACTTTTATATGTTCCTATAGAGAAAGATGGATTCAAAACTGTTTCTTGATTCTATCAAATAGTCTAAGTCAGTACGTATGAGTAGTATAACTCAGTGAGTTTTGGGTACTACTCCTTATCCACGGCGGCATGAAGCAGAACAGTAGGAGATTTTTTTATCGGTGGGCTTGACCTGGGTTGCTATTTCCAGCGTTAGCAATGTCTTTTTTTTGTGTGTTCCTGATAATGGTGTTTATTTTTTTTTCCCACATTCAATGTATTCACTTGAAAATGAATACATTAATGCTCTTCCATCATGTAGTGAGGCTGGCAGTCTTGATTTATGTAAGCAAAATATTTTGAAGTCCTTACAGAAAAGGAGGTATAGAAAAGTAAAGCTGTAATTGGAGGTTAGCTGGCAAGCAACACTGCCATCACCTTACAGCATCCCTTTTGCTTCCTTTCCATTGACAGACCTTAGCTCAAATCTTATAAAAATATTTTTTGCACTGGAGCAGAGGTGAACAAGGCCCTCAGAACCATCACTGAGACAAAGGAAAATGCTTTCTCGTTGAGAAAGCTTGTTAACAATCTAAGCAGTGACGGAATCAGCACTTGGGGTAACTCCAAAGCCACCTACTCACACTGGCTAGAATGATAGCTGGAGACAGATCCTGGTGGCAGGATTAATATTTCCCCTGACTTAGCTCTGGTGGTTTATGTTCACAGCTATTAAAAGTAAAAGAAAGAAATGTTTCAAAGCTGTGTTTGCATTCCCCAGCAGAGTTCTTTGTGATTTCAATTTTGTAGGAGATTTTTCTTTTATCCATTGAGAAGCAGGCAGACAAAATCCAAAGACTTCTAATTCTTATGCCCTTCTACATCACTACAAGATAAAAATTTGGGAAAGCTGCCTGCAGTTCTAGGTTCAGCTAATTAGGTGGTATTGTCTTTGGCCTGAAGAGTGCATGTAACTACCCATGTTAGCTGTTCACCTTCCTTTAGCGGAGGAACTAGAGAGGAAAAGGGAAGGGAGGGAAAATTTTAAGCTGTTTGTCTGCATCCTTCTTTTTCTGTGCCTTTTCTGCTGGATAAATGGAAAACGCAGTCATGTGACACTGCCAGCCTCATGAACAATAATATGCTTGTATACATGAGATAAGTCAGTGGAAGCTGCTCTGAAGTTCAGAGCTGATGCTTTCCTTATGCTTCCTTCTGGTCCTACTGCTCTCTTAGCTCTTTAATTCCTTAAGCATGAAACATACGAATGGTGTTCATGCAGCTTCCCCATGCATAAGGTGTCAAAATGAATCAAGAAGTTGTCACTAAAACATCTTTTGCTTAAACACATTTACATTAGGAGCACCTTTCTAGGTACACTGATGACAGCATCCTCAGGAAGAAAAGAAACTCACAAGTGTGTACTTCATCTTGGCCCTAACTCCTGAGAATTAAACATATGTTTAAGACTGTCTTTGCTCAGGAAAGTCCTTATTTAAACCCATTTGGAGAAAGATTCAAGACAGTCTTTTAAATATAAGCAAGTGTAGCTCCTGATAAACACACTTTACATTTTGTACTTTTAATTTACTTCAGCAGTGAAAAAGAAGTGCACGTTGCCATGTAACGAAATGATGTAAGGTCTGTCCATAGAAGTCCAGCTGAAGACATGAGTATTCCTCAGTAATACTGAGGACTGTAATTGTACAGAAGACCAACACAAAGAGGAACAAAAGCAGCCCTTCACCCCCACCCCCTCAGCCCACCACCCCGCATAACCTTATGTAGCTTGAAGCAAGACAAGCAAGTCAGCATCTCACACCATTCAACAGCTTTGACATGACAGGTATGGTATTTTCTTACCCACAGAATTGCCAAGGAAATCCGCCCTAGCAAAAGTGCAAAAGTTTTCAGTATAAGGAGGTGGGGTGCAAAAACTGGCTTGTAGGCAAAGGTTGAAATGACTCAATCTGAAACAAAATGTAAAGCAATTACTGCTGGGAAAAAAAGATCATGCTGACATTTAAAGGCTGCAGTGATAGTATCTGTCCCTTCCCAGGCTGACATAAGCAGCCTGGATTTGATCTCCAAATGTTTTTGTATTTTATTTTTTGATATTTAAGATGTCCTTTATTCAGAGGTGGGGGGCAGCGGGATGGGTTGCCTTAACTTCAGTTGTTGATGCAGAGAAATAATTGCCACCCCAGAAAGGTAATTACATATGCCATTGTTTATACACATAATAGGCCTGGAAAAGCATGTTCTACAGATAGGAAAAAAGAAAACCCTGCTTTCACATCAGGGCGGAACACTATGTAAAGTGACAGATTGCCACAAATAGCATTCAGACCCTTGCACATTAGTGGTTGATTTTTCTTCTGGGTAAGAGGAGGGATGAGGGCTATGGAATAGGATGGAGGGAGGAAAAAAGACAGTTTTGCTCAACAGTCACAGTAGCATATCCAGTGTTTTTTGCTCTCCTGATTGCTGCTAAATGAATCTGATCTTTAAGAAGTTGTTATTAAAGTCACTGCCTCAAAGGGATGTTTTCTATTGCTGCCATCTTGTGCAAATACCGCTTTTTCTAAAGTGGCCTTAATCTGAGTTGCTTTCAAAGCATACCAAATAATCTGGTAAATATGGTATGGCATGATTCATCCCTTCTTTGTGCCTTTAGTACCACATAGAAAGTGAATTTAGGTCACAAAAGGGCAGCTAAAGTCTCTTTTCTCCCCTCCTGTCGTAATATATCTAACAACAAAAGAATAAAACGAACAGCGTGCTGTGATGTCAAACCCATTTCTTTCTTTCATTTTTTTAAAATGCAAAATATGTATTTATTTCTTCAAAATATTGAAAGTATCAGGGCTGAACAAAGGAAAAAATACATATGTATTTCTATATTGAACCGTGCATTGTTAGATGCTGAAGCAATTCATAGCAGGGCTATTCGCTGCTGCAGTGTCCAGCAAATTGCATGACCTGCTTGTTAGGCTTGACAACAGTGTTTTACCTAACAAAGGCCTCAACAGCTCAGAGCAGCAGAGGAATGTCAAAATGAGCACATTTCACACACAGATGTGTGACCATAATAGTCTATAAGAAGATGCATGGGGTGGAGGCAAGGGGCTGGGGGCTGGGAAGGCTAACAGTTAGCAGTGGGGACATGGCCCTGCTGACCACATTTAATCAACCCTTCTGTAAACAATTCAACATTTTCATTGTTCTCTAAAAACTAATAAAGAGAAACAAGCACTTTTCATTCATCTTGAAGTAATTTTCTGTCAGGTTTGAGCCCCTTGTGGCCTACAGCTTGTGCATTGCTAGCTGTGTGATACAACAACTATTTCAATTTATTTTACAAACTCTGGCCATTCACATGTCAGTTAGTGTTCACCAAGCCGGCATCTGAAATTGTGCAGTTAACGAGTTTTACAACATTTCTATCAAGAGAAACTGTTTAGCATAACTGACTCTTAAGGAGTTATTATACCTCTAAAAATCCATTTTAAGGGGCATTATTTAAATAAAATAGAAAAACGGTTCACTGCCTTTTAAAGGGGCTACAAAAAAAGTCCATCAGATCCAGTGCAGTAATCCTCAGCTTAAAGCACTCTTGAGAGCACTTCTGGGAATTATCAGCATAATGAAATGTTTTGTGAAATGTCCAGATAGATTCTTCTACTCAACAATTTTACTGCACCATATTTATTTTCCTCCTAGTTTTTAAAGAAGTGAATTACTTTTTTTGAGGGGATGACTCTATATTGTGCAGATTAACTGAACACATTATTGCCAAGGCTGTAGTATAAGTGAGGGTTTCAATCTGTGTGCAGTCTATATACACTGGCAAAGGAAAAAAAGAAGTAAAGCCCTTTATGCTATACTCAGCTCTAAAAGGGTTAAATCACAATGAGGCTTATGCAGATTTGCATTCCTCTTGTACTACATTTTTCCCATACTCTTAAACAACTTTGTTATACAATGGCACCTGTAAAATGCATTATTGAAAACAATCCTTAAGTTAATTAAACAAACAAAAAAGCTTATTAAACTGAAATTTCATTTAAAACACTCTGAAAAGGAAGAGCCTCTGAATTTTAATTTAAAGAGTAGATATCCACATATTAACTGCAATGACCAATGATCCAAAGCTGCTAAAGCCAAGACTCCACTGTGGTAGAAAAACTACAACATATGAGTGAGTTAATTTTGGCATATTAAACCACCTAGTGAAGTAAAACCCATACCTGCCATGTAAATTAATGAGCATTTCTACCTGAAGAGGGCCCTGGTCAGAGAAAAATTGTCCCTAGTACAATAACAGGTACAATATTTAACTGTGTACTGATGCACTGGTAATACATATGTGATGGCCTATCTGCCAGTATCAGTTCAACATTACTGTCTACCTCAACCAAAATCCTCAGAATTGAATGCCAGCAAAAAAGCTTGCCTCCTTACCAGTCCTATGAGGAAAGGCTGAGGGAGCTGGGCTTGTTTAGCTTAAGAGAAGACTCTGGGTAGACCTCATTGTGATCTTACAGTACTTGAAGGGAGCTTACAAGCAGGAGGGAGACCAACTTTTTACACAGGTACTGATAAAGCAGAGGGGAATGGATTTAAATAGAAAGAGAGGAGGCTGAGGTTAGATGTTAAGATGAAATTCACTCAGAGGGAGGTGAGGTCCTGGCCCAGCTGCCCAGAGAAGCTGTGGGTGCCCCAACCCTGGAGGTGCTTAAGCCCACGCTGGATGGGGTCCTGGGCAGTCTGATCTAGTGGGTGGCAACCCTGCCCACAGCAGGGAGTTAGAACTAGATAATCTTTAATGTCCCTTCCAACGCAAGCCATTCTATGATTCTATGATAAGTTTGGTTTTGAGTTTTTGCAAGATGGAGAACCTAACATTGCCAGCACTGCATATCAATGGATAGGAGTTCAGTTACTGACCCACAAGGCACACAGTTGGTAATTTGTGATCTTGGCACTTTCTCAGGGTGAAGATACATTTCCAACATTACCATAGGTTTGCTAGAGTTGCTATAGGGTTTTGCAAGACAGAAGTACATGTAAGGTGCCTTCTAATTGGGCAAATCTATGATTGTTCAACATGAAATGAGATTGCAGGCACTGTCGTAACTGGGCTACAACTCAGTTTTGCAGGATACTAAGCATTTTGGCTGTAGTTTACATCTACAGTCACTGGTTTACCCTATGGTCAGAGCAATGAGTTTGTTTATAACTGAAAGATTTTCTGGAGTGGTATCATGCTTCTTAGCACTTTACTTCAAACATGCATAGCAAAACATGTAAAATGTCAGAAAAAGAGTTTTTAAAGCTACATTGCTCAGATTTATATTAGATCAGTGGAAAACAACTACACAAATAATGTATGGGTGACAGATAATGAAAAGTAAGGAAGGATGAGGTCTATCATATTTCTAGAGTAGAGGTATTAAAGATGTTGGAAGTTGAAATATAACAGGACCCACTACTGAGAAAAAACATTGTGTCCAGTTCCAGAGTGCAAGCTGGGGGGACAAGACCAGATGTGGAAGTTCATTTTCTATGAGAATGATAATAGAAGCAAAGACCATAACAGTGAAACAAGAGGAGTGAGCTGAGGATAATCCTGATGATACTTTCCAATCCTATGCTTTCAGGCTTAGTTCTTGGTTTACTGCATGGTCAGCTAGCACATGCTATTGCAGGTCTTCCGGAATGACATATAAATGGGTCATTAAGATATTTTTCATGTCTCACCGTGTTCATAAGCATACACCTCCTCCTCCAGCCAAACTCCACTTCTTCTTCTTGGCATATTGAAGGTTTTGATGGGGAACTGGGAACTGTATCTACAACCTGTGTGACAGGAGCTCTAAGTCAAAAAAGAATGGATAATAATGAATCTAAAGACCACAGAGTGACCTTCTTTGTTATGTGCTAGGGAGATATGAAAGACACAAACATCTACAATGAAAACAAAGATAGGAGCCAGCCTGACTGTAGACAGCTAATTATAATCATGTATTTTCCACGAGTTTAAATATTATGGCAGTAGAATCACAATCATAGAATTTCTCAGGTTGGAACAGAACTTCAAGATCAAGACCAACCTCAACCTAACCATGCTACCTTAACTCTAACAACCCACCGCTAAATCATGTTCCTGAGCACCACATCCAAACGGTTTTAAAACACATTCAGGGATGGTGACTCAACCACCTCCCTGGGGAGCCTATTCCAGGGCTTAACGACCCTTTCTGTAAAGAGGTTTTTCCTGATATCCAACCTAAACCTCCCCTGGTGCAACTTGAGGCCATTTCCCCTTGTCCTGTCACCTGTCACCAATGAGAAGAGACCAACCCCGCTCTCACTGCAATCACCTTTCAGGTATTTGAAGAGAGCAACAAGGTTTCCCCTCAGCCTCCTCTTCCCTAGACTAAACAGCCCCAGTTCCTTCAGTCACTCCTCATAGGGCATATTCTCCAAGCCCTTCACCAGCCTTGTTGCCCTTCTTTGGACCTGCTCCAGCACCTCAATGTCGTTTCTGTACTGAGGCGCCCAAAACCGAACACAGTAGTCGAGGTGGATCCCTACCAGCGCTGAGCACAGGGGCAGGACTTGGCCAAAGTAGAGGTTAAGTATTTTTTGAACCATGCACAAAGGTGTCACTGATTTTCTGTTCTGCAGTGTAAGGTCTTTTACTTTTGGGGAAACAACTACACAAAACAGAAAGAGAAAAAAGAGAGTGAGTTTTAGCTATGACAGGTTTAGTTATGACAAGTGAAACCTTAATAATTGATTTTTCATGTGACCAAAACTTTGATGCTTGTTCCACTTATTTTTATTTGTTCATTTAAGTTCAACTTTTGTGCGGAAGTTATTGATTTTTTTTTTTTTTTCTGTAAAGGGCTATTTTACCCTTTCATGTAACATACACACCTAATTAATAGGAGAGTGAAATAGAGTTTAGAGGTACTCAAGCTGGAAAGGACCCAAGTGGGGTATATACATACAAGCTGTGACAGTGTTCTGCAACCCAGTGCAAAGCAAGCTCTCAGCCAACAGGAGGAGAGTGGGAAGCACCATGGCAAAGTAAATATGGTTTTCCTTAGCTATGTGTTGCGTCTGGTAGTCTGTTGCTGCTTCATTAATTGTTCCACTTAAAACTGGCTTTGGTGCCCTTCTTCTCACACTAATGTCTGCAGTCCAGGCATCTCAAATCACTAAGCCATGAGAGAATGTTATTGTTTGAAACCTCTGCCTGGACGTACAACATGTCTTCTGGTTCATGTTCCTCTGTGCTGCTGTGTTAGCTATTTTCCATCTTTATATCAAACGGCTTTGCTCTGAAACACTGTGACCTTTGATATTCAGGAGGAAACAAAGCATGAGGGAAAAAAAAACGGCAAAAAATACTTAAAAAAATTCAAAACTTTTAGGTCATCTTTTATGTATCATCAAGGTAGCTGTTAGGCTGACTTTTCTTGGCCTTTCTGAGTATGATGACATAACTACTTGCAACCAGTCCAAAACTCAGCTTGGAGAATTTTAAAACAAATCTTTTGCCTGTAAAGTGAAGGAGGGCTGATACAACCACCTCTGTGAGTGCTGCAGTCTGCCGTGAAACCTAGAGAAGCAGCCTGCCTGTATTACAGCCACACTTGTCTCTAAAAATAAAGGCATAACAGTCAGAGTATCCCTTTTGTTGCTTTTCCTACCCTTCCAAGAAATATGGATTTATTTATTTTTTTTTGTCATGGAAAGATTGTGTACATGTCCTAATAATTTTTGAACTCTATAACGAACTACAGTTGAAATGCTAAGGGTGTGGAAGAGATTTTGAATCTAGAAGCAAAGCAAGAAGCTGTTTGTCCTTGTACCTCACCAGTGTCAGGTGCTTCCAAATTACTGTCTTTGACTGAGTCTTAGCTTGCAGCTGGATTTTCTCCATTCCATTAAGATCCAAATCAGCTCCCAGATGTTTAATCATTTAAATATGGATACCATCATTCCTGGTACTACTCAAGTTCCCCTCAGCTTCTGTATCTCTTTCAGTTAAGACAACCATCAGTCACATGTGAACTAGTTTCAACCTCACATTAAGACATGAATTCACGCAAATCCACGTCACTTGCAACTCCATAGGCATGGAGATTTTCTTATTCTTAAAGTGAGGTATAGAAAAATATGTAAAAATCCAAATTTCTATAACCAATCACAGACAGTAGAAACAAAGTATGAATGATTATTGTTAATTAAAAAGAAGCCCATGGAAACAACCTGCAGCAACAGGCTGTAGAATCCACTCTATGCAAGTAGCTACACAAAGCATGGTACATCTTATCTTATAGAAGGAAAAAATAAATGAGCAGAAGAAAGAATAGGTAGCATGGGCACCTACCCAGTAAATGTGAAAGCTGACTGAGTGTACTGGCCTCTAGGAAAAGAGCAATACATCAGTGTCAACGGTTTACAGGCGTTCGGCCCGGTTCCGTGACGAAGGGGACGGGGGATCCACGGGTCCACACCCCGTGAAAAGGGAAAAAGGGAAAAAGGGTAAGGAGATGGCCCTGAGAGCAAAGAACAGCAGCAACAATCTGAGGAGAAACAAACTAATTTACTAAATAAAATATCGGAATGCAAAACAACACACTATAATACAATATAATTACAATTTAAGCTGATAAATCCAATACAGAGAGAGAGAATGTCCCAAAATCAAGGTAGGCCTTACTCTACTACCGACGATAAGACGGCTGGAGAGCGAGGTGCTGCCAAGACGAGAGATGGGCGGAAAAAGGGACGAGGTCTCATGATCTGCAAGTTTTTATACTGTGAGCTTCTATCTTTTTTCTCCGGCTGGAAAATGGTAACAAAGGAGCAAAGTGCCGTGGGGAATGTAGTAGTCCTTCTCTTCTGAGAACCAGGTACATTCACTACATGATGTTATGATGTGGAATACCAATAACCGAAAATCACAAAACCATGACAATCAGTTGGCACAAAATATGCAGATATGCCAAGAGATGTCAGAAAAACATTTTTAAGAGGCAGTACTGCCCAGGGTGCTGGGTGTCAGCTGCTTGTTGGCTGTTTAGGAGTGGGAAAGATGTTTAAGAAGCAGCCCCAGAATTGGGCTAGACCAAAAACTACTTTCACTAACTAAGTTGGGGAAAGGAGCAAAACAGAGACATACAACTCATGTGATTTAATAGATTTATTTCATCAAAGAGGTCTTATGTTTGATAAGCCCTTATCAGCAAGCTAACAAAGAGACTGAGCCTTGCATCCCTGGGGTAGACCAAAGTCTGGTCCTTCCTTTTGCTTCATGACTGCCATCAGGACTGCAGAAATATGCTTACTCAGGGAGGAGAACACCCTGTTTGTTTGGGCACTGACATTCCTTCAGTTGAACTTCAATTTCTGCTTTCATTGAGTACAGGTTTCACATACTTTCATCCATATATGGGAAATTTTCTTCATTTGAATAGCAATGATATCACTGATACGGTGATTTTCTTGGGAAGAACACAGTAAGATTCCTAGTCAGAAAGAAACTCTAGGTAGCAACCACTTGAGCAATAAACAGTATCTTTCATGTCCTGGAAAGCCAGAGCTTGATGTTTCAGGAGTTTCATCATCCTATATGTCAACTACTCAGATGATTGTATTAGAGGTTCTTCCTGGAAGAAAGGCAAAAAAGAGCCTTGCTGTACTTTAGACGCTGTTCAAACAGATAATTTTGCATTGTGAAGTCTGCATCACGTTTGCAGAAAAGATATTCTGAAACATAAGAGCAAGTGGATGCTTAATAAACATTTGGTGATATCTCATAGATGGTCATAGCCTATAATCATGTGTACTGTGTGCTGTGGCTTCAGTGACAGGGTCCATTTTGTGGGACTTAAAGCCTGAAAGGCTGCTGTTCCTGTGTTCACGCAGACAATATAATTAGTAGTGGCGATGAGGAAAACTGCAAGGGGAGATATCAATCACTGCCTGTTCTCAGTAGACAAGTTCACTCTTTAACACTGGGATGAACTGAGGCAGAGATCTAAAGTGGTCTGATCATATTTAGGACAGTAGAAATCTTGTCATAGTCTTTAATGGATTTAGACCAGATTTCTTGTCCTCTGTGAGTGGAAGCATGACACTGGATAATTTACTAAGCTCCCAATGATTTAGGATCTTTTGTGTGTCAAGGAAGGGGATAGAAGAGGGGAATGGAAAGATGCTCCCTATTCTTTTTAATTAAGATTCTTTTAAGAATATTTTCTTTAGTCTAATTAGATCTGGCAGTATTAGTGTGCTTTCACTAGTTTTGCTAGGGATGAAATATATTTTCAAGGTTGTCTTGTCAACTTTAGCCTATGAATGTGAGAACTGAGTCTATATGTTAGAGGCTGAGCAACAGGTCAAAGCTTTCAGAATTTCATAGAAGTGAGCTAACCACAGCAGAAAGAAGTCAGGAAAAACCTAACATAAAGAAGAAACAGAGTAGTGATTTTTTTCTGTCCAAATTAGCATAAGAAACAGTGCAAATGCCTTTTTTATTTCCCCCGTGCAATTGTATCTGAAAGATCACAGAAAAAATTACCCATTCAAATATTATTATGTAGATCATTGACATGGGGTTCTCTAAAGCAATTTGGCCAAGTCCCTTCAGTGTATTTTTGAACTGTACATCAAACCATGCACAGTTGTAAAATATGCTGCAAATTTATCATGTCACATCTGTGACACTGTAAGTAAAATACAGTGGTAATGCAACTTGCTCTAAAATAGCACTCAAAGTGATAGGAAAGAGTAAACTTATAAAATTCAATGCTTTTGTCCAATATTAGAGTGCATATTCTTATGCGTGAAATGTGCATCCATTCATTTATTTATCTAAATAATTTTAAATATATTTTACTCAAATGATACAAACGATTATTGTGGACATTCAAATTTATGCGTTTATTTAATTTGTAATTTAAAAACTTGGTGAATTACTATGTTTTGCTAGATTTTTATCGAAACAAATGCTATTTATAGGCTTATTAAACTGATAAACTCTTCTAAAACAGGAATTGTGCCAGTGCAAATTTAATTGATGAAAGACAAATTCTAAGTTAGGATGCATCTACGAAGTTAAGTGGTAGCAACAAAATGCTCATCAACTACAGAACAATTATTGTTTTTTAAATCATAGCTGAGTGTCTGTGTTATATATTGCTATGTTTTTTACCACAAAATATCTCCATTCAGGGTGTAAAAGGTGGATGTGCAGCTTTCTCGAACTCCTGTGTAATAATTCCTATGTAAACTCTGAAAATGTAACTGATAATATGTCAATGATTACTATACAAAGAGGTTAAATATTACAGCTAATTTCCTCACTGAAATCCAATCCAGGGATTAGCAACAATGGGGAATCTGTTTTATTTGCATTTAATTTGTACCTTCACACTATTATCTCCCATGTTTTAGTTTCAGGAAATGTGGTCTCAGGCTATTATAACCACATTTCATGCTGCAGTTGCACTGTTATTTGAGCTGTAGGGTTGGAAATGACTTACTGAAAAAATAAAGCCAGCATACTTTATTTTAATTATACTATAGCTGTGTCTAAATACAAAAAAATACTACAGTATATATTTAATATGGAGCACAGATTAACAGTTTTATGAGACATAAAATCTATCTATATCATTTTCTATTTACAAAACAGTTATATATCTTTCAACAAAACAAATGCCTATAGAGTAAAAATGAATAAGGAGACCGTCAAACTAACAATCATGTAAGCAGTAAATAACATCTTAATTGGCCTGGAATGCTGGAGTTTGATTTTTTGGGGACTAGGTTTTATTTATTGATCTATATGGCATATTTATCTTTTCTCTGTTTTGTACAAGTCTATTCCCTTTCCTCCATATCGGATCCATGTATGGTTTTATATAGCAAATCCCATCTGGGGAAATAGCCAAGTAAGAGAAGCACTGTTGCTTCTGGTAAAATCATCCATTTAAAAGCCTTCACTGAGGCAAAGATAACTTCACAGTTTTTACACTTTGTCTTCTGATAAAAAAAGAATGGGAGAGTGAGGGAGACAAGAAACGCTGCTATTATGAGGCTACCACCCAATGCGTGGTTCAGCTATTCTTCACTCTTCAGTGGTTTGGCAGCAGCGAGAAAACAAGAAAGGGTCCGATGAAGACTGGATATGTCTTTTAAATGTCTCTGCCCATTCAATTCATCAGTGAAGTTTCAGGCCAGGAATGGATAAAGTTGGCTTGATGCCTCCAGAAAAACCATGTTTGACCTGTGCATCCTGCTGAGATCTGGCAAACTCAACCCTCCTCTGCCTGTCGTCTGGACTGGGATGTGCCTCTTTGCTAAAGCTCAGGTGTCTGCTGCTGGAGTCAGTGCTGCAGAAGGGAAGGCATCCATCGACAACACCTGTTCCTTATGAAAACATTGCTGGAAATGTCACCCTGGAGACATTGCTTTGCTGCTTTGCTTAGGACTGCTAAAGTTTGGTCCTTAAAAGTGTTTCTGCTGGAGGTGTTTGAGAAAAAAGTTTACAAACAGCAATGTTGCACTTGCTTGACTTCTGCTTTTGTGAAAGTGATTTTATAAACACTGGAAAAGAAATGCTCTGCTAGCTGCCATTGCTCTGGTATAACCTTAACTGTCTGGAAATGAGCTAATGAAGTTTTTTGGTATGTCTTTTAGAGAATACATTTGCATTAGACATAATTAGTTGTAGGCAGATCCAGCTCCATCCAGGGGGAATCTCAAGACAACTGCTTTGCTGACTATTAGTGCCTAATTTCTGAATGTCAAACCCTGCACATCTTAATTTCTAGAGAATGAGCTCAATTGAACTTGCTCCCCAGTTATGCAAAAACTGCTCAGATAAAACCAAGTGGACACCAATGTAATGAATGTGGTTATTAAATTGTTTCAATTGAAAGAACCCTATTCTTACACCATCATAATGGGAACAATTTATCCCCACTGATCGGTCTGTCTCTTTTTTCTGAGTTCTCTTTGATCTTGAAGCATATTGCAGTGGTGTGTCCTATTGAAAAGCAAAACTGGGGCAATTTTAATGCTTTTGTACCTTACCAGTGCTCTATTTTTTCGCTGTTTAAAAATAGCTGTTAATTATAAGTGCAGTTTAAATGTCTCAAGTGACCCAGAAATGCAGGTTGGAATGAGACAGATTGTGTGTCTCATATAAAACAGATGTACTTTCACAGAGCAGTCTGAATTCAGCCCTCAATATGTATCTTTCTCTAAGGTTATTTCAGTCAGGTATTGAGCTTGTCTAGCACTAAGTTATAAAATCCCACACATTTTGAACAATGAAGAGAAAACTGGATCTATATTTACCACAAGAATAAAAAGTCTCTTTTTCTGTGTAGGTGTATTTTGCTGGTAGTGGCTGATGGGATAAGGGCATTTCCCTTCGACTTTGGAGACTCAGGAGACCAGATGCCTCATTTAATCTCCACCTCTTCTTCCTCTTGAGGTAATAAGCCCATGCTTTTAAAGAACATTTAGTGATAATAAACTTTCAGGAGCTCCTCTTATTTTGACTGGATTAAGCACTGCACAAGTACCAGCCATACCTTGAAGATACGAAATTTCAAGATTTTCCTGCTTTTTGAGTGGCTTGAAGGAGTCTTTTCTTTTTTTTTCTGCCACTGATAACTTCTAATTCCTGTCTGTGATGAGGTTCATCAAGAGAAGTCTGAAAAGTAGCATGTAAATTAAATCAAGACATGTTAGTGATTTACTGGAGAGCCTGAACAAATCAGTTATTTATATGTCTATTTATTTGTATGCTGTTAGACAGCAATTTATAGGCGTTTCAGTTCAGCCACGAGACTGTTTTACCTTTCAGATTAGAATGGACTGTCGAGTGCAATGAGTTTGATGAGCGCTCCCGTGTCCCCAAAGATCAGAGGCACACATTTCAAAGCCACCACCACTTCATGAAACAAAATGGTTTAATGGTGAGGGAAGGCAAGGGTCAGTGTAGCCTGGACTGCACACTCAGATCTCACCCATTAAGAGAGACTGACACCTAGTTAAGGGGTGCTCACTGCAGGAAGGACTGGTCTGTGGCTGCAGGAGAACTTACCTGCTCTGCAGCTGAGCAGGAAGCCTGAGACAAAAGGGCGCTGGGAACTCCTTCCCCTCTGTTGGCTGTTAGACATCACACACCTCTTCCTCTTCATGCCACCTAAGAATAAAGTGAAAAAGTAAAGCAGCGCATTACATTTATTGACCCACAAAAGCTTTTTCCTTAAAAAAAAACCAAACAGATTTTTGAGGTTTATTCTCAGATTTGTATTCACATAGTCAGATATTCATTAGATAAACAGAGAAATGCTCAGCAGCTGTAAATGCAAAGCATGAACTACATTGTTTCCTGCACTCCTGGAGATTATTTTCAATGGCAGAGATTTTGGGAATGAAATTCTAATTTCTTATTGTTTTTATTGCTTACAAATCTTCTCCTGAATCTCAGAGCATGTTAAGAGAATAAAGGGGCTGATACATTACAACACTGTGAATCCAAATTCTAGAGAAGCCACAAGCCTTACTTTTTTCAAATGTCACTCCCAAAAGACAGTGCTTATATCTACCTTTGGGAACTTCCTAATTGTAGAAACAAAAGTGCTTCCTTTCAATATTCCCACATTAACACAATACTATCTTGATGGAAAACACAAATTTGAGAGTAACTGAAATGTTAGTTTGTATATATTTGAAAGAAGAAAACTAATATTTGAAAAAAAAAAGTTTCATCATCCATTGCTGTCTTTTCACATTGTAATTCAGTTTGGGAATATATTCTGTTGCATAAAGGATTTCTCAAGGTGCAGATGTCAAGAGAAAATTTTCTACTAAAACTCTGTGAGCTTTCTTTCATCCTGTAAATCCACCAAGCACTAGGACTGAGCATCAGTTTAAGCAATTAACTATCCAGTTGACAAAGCAGTATGAACTCAGAATTAAACACTTAGAACCGAGTGCTCTGCTAATGTAGAATGGACACACATTTAAAAGCTCCACAGTACTAAGTCCCTTAATTTGAATTTAAGTGTCAGTATTTTCACTGCATTCAAAATAATCCCTTCTAACCTGAGTTAAATGGAGACAGCTTGCTGCCAGAGGACTTCAGCAAAGTGCAAGAAAACTTTGCCAACTTTGTCACAGTGGTGGTTGGAACCCATATTAATTTTACTGCTTTAATTTTAAATTTCCCATCACTACTGGATGCAAGTGACTGCGTTGCTACATTAAAATCAAAGTGTTTTTACGCAGGAGGGAATGTGAGTCCACATTAGAAAGGATTTTTTTTAAATTATGCATTACACACAAAACAAGTGGTCAGCTTAGAAAAAGTGAAAGCATGAAAATGTTTTGCCTTTCACAGAAATAGGCAAAATATAACATCTCTGGAATGAAAGAAAAACCTTATGAAAGCAGAATGGGTCATATGCGAGGAGAAAACATAGCAAAACAAATCTCTAAAGAAGTAGAAGTCACAATTTTTTTTTTCAAATCTTCAGTAGACACTGTATAGATAATAAACGTAATAAATAAGTAACAGAGAATGGCAGACTGCAGTGTCTACAGGCAGCAGCAGTAGAGGACTCTGTTGCTTTAGGTCTACCTTCCTAACAATTCTGTGTATAAAGTCTTAAACTGGCCTCTGTTGAACAGTTAAACTGGTTTTACGGACCAGTAATTCTATTCAGGATTGGCAAAGTTAATGTGAGCATGCTGACTTTTTGTGTTGCTAAAGTTAATTAGACTTTTTTCTTTTAGGATGATAAACAATCTTTTAGTAAATTCCTATTTGTCAGGAAAAAAACCCACTGTGTCAGGGAATTCATTATGTTTGTTGTGAGTAGTTCTGTTATGATTTTTCCCCTTATTTCAGACATAAAACAGAATAGCTGTATGTTGCTATCAGACAGAACATATACATGCATATAAATGCTTTCTATCTTCAGCCTTTGAATTTGCTGTCATGAATGGTAATGAGCAAACCTCAAATATTTGGAGGCTCAATTTAGAGAGGGACCCAATGATTGAAATATCTAGGATCCCTCCTATGAAGCAATCTTTCCATTCAGCATTAATGAAGCTGCTGCCTTAATCCTTTATCTTCTTTCAGATGCACATGATGGAGGGACTTTGGAGCAGGTCCAGAGGAGAGGAACAAAAAGAAGCATAGGTCAAGGAAATATGATCCTTGAAAAAACCCTGAATGGGGAGTGTTCAACCCCCAGAAATGAAGACTGCCAGGGGACATGGACGTGGTCACAGTCCTCCCATATTGAAAAGCCTGGTGCAAAAGAGCAAAGAGATTTGTCCTCCCCTAACACAGGCTGTAGAGCAATTAGTTACAGTCTTCAATGTGGAAAGGTGGAATCAGGCAGGATACTGGGAAATGCTTTCCAGTGTAGAGGTGAGCAGTGGCCCAGATTTTTGGGTGTGGTTGCAGGAGGATTCCATCATCACTACAGTGAGATGTAAGGGACAGGTTAGACAAAGATCTATCAGAAGTGGAGCAGTGATGGATTGTCCTGCTTTGGGGATGCTTTGACCTGCTTACAAAGCCTTTGACCTTTCTCCTGACTACTCTTTCCACTTCCCTCCCCAGTAATCTGTAATCTGTTGTATTGCTTTCTACTGTAATGCTTCCAAAGAAACATTTCTTGTCTTCCATAAAAACACATTTATCAGTATGCTGCTGCTTTTCTCTCTTTCCCTTACCTTTCGTATCTCTCCACTAGATCTATCAATGAAGATCTAATTGGCAAACAAAAAATAAATTAAAAAAATACAATATGAGCAGCTGAGCATTTCTTTGGTGGCTCACAAGTACCTCTCTATTTGTCATTACTACACTTGCATAATCAGCAAATTTACAAGTTACTTTTTATGCTTAAAAGAAAAACAATTTTCCAAAATTGATGTCAGTGTTTCAGCTGCAGCTAGATGCATCTAGCTGAGTTTGTAATAGTTTAACTCTGTGTTCTACTGACAGGACTAATATTTTGCTTTCGTTTTTTTGTCCACGTGTTCCTCAGCTTTTATGGTTGAATCTGGAGACAATTTCATGCTTTTGATATGGTGATCCCCAAACTGTTTCATGTAACCTAAATAAGCTGTCCTTAAAGTAGGGACAGAACCCAGATCTTTTTCAGACATTATCCTCAGGGTTGAGCTACTTTTAGCTATCTCCAGTTCCTCCTCTGTGTCTCCATTGTTGCTCTTTGACTCTTACTATCTGATGTGATGAATTTTATTCTGGGCAACAGAGCTACTTCAGTGTGGTACATTAGGAGAGAGTGGTGGCTTTGAATAAGAGGCAGAGGGCAGACTGCAGACGGATTGAACTCTCCCATCACTGAGCTACCGCAGAGACAGCAGAGAAAAATCTACTCCTTTGGCCATGGTTTGAATAGAAGGAATGAACATTACGAATAATGAATACCATATGCTTTTGTTTTTTTGAGTTTAGTCCCAAGTCTGAGATGGAGGTAACAGTAATTCATATTCATAGAAATTTTAGGAACCGTAACTCTTTTTAGGAGAACCAGTTCCAAGAAACCATGACTGTTATTACCTGAACCAGTGCTCAGCCATCACTGTTTCAGGTGCTGTGTGGAGATCAAGCCAATGATTCTGTAACATGCTATGATCCTAGACCATACTGAACAACATCTGGAGTATGATTAAAAATCTATGCAGCTACATGCATATTTTCAAATGTTTCTATGCAATATGTTCATCATAATCCAGGGCCCATGCTTTGTCCTCCTGTTGCTACCCCTGGTGCTGCTGCACAATGATGGTGTCATTGGCCACGTATTTACTAGGTGTCATCTGTCACTGTGGATAGAACTGCCCAGCAGGTGCTGTTTATACTGGTATTAATTTTGTTCTGTCTGCTCAAATTGTGTGGAAAACTAAAGAAAAAAACTTCAGTAAGCTGTGTAATGCTTCTGTAAGTTATATTCCATTCAAAACAGACCAGTAATTTTTCGGGCCTGTGTTTTATGTCGTGCAGCCCTTTGAGACAAACTGGTGTAAAACTAAGGATGTTTTTCCAGGTGGTAAATCCACACTAATCATTGAAGGAGTAGGAAAGAAAAAATCTGAATTTTTATGATTCTTGACCCTTTGCTCTAAATCCATTAATACACATGGATTTAGCATGATTGGACCTGCTGGCAGCCAACTAATGGAATGACTCTGTAGCTGGTGATAAGGAAAATGATTCCACTACAATTCAAGCACTTCATTACCTCCTGTCCCAAGCCCATAGTATACATATTTTCTTAATTTTAAGGTTTAAGAGGTATATACAGTCTAAAGACAGCAGCATTATGCACATCTTTGGGTGGAAAGAAAATCCATATATGCTCATTGTTTTTTCAGCTTACACTGAAATCAGAAGACAATTTTATTCTGTCACAATTCCTTGCCGCCACGATGTCACAGGGGAAAATTTGCTGTATATTTGATAGGAGAAGGAGTGTGACCTCAACCTTCTTAGCATATCCTGGTCAATGACCTTAGCTGATTGGGTTAAATGAACCTCTCGTGCCTTTCATCCATAAACTGAAAGAAAAGCAACAATGAAAAGAGCCAAGAAAACGTAGTCCTTCTGTTGGTAGGTTGAAGAAAGTGTAGAAGGTGTAAGAACGAGTGCACTGGATTTGCTTCCTGTTTAATTTGCTGACTTACAGAGAAACTTTGAATCAATAATATAACTTCTTTGAATAAATCACATAACTTCTGTGTCTGAGTTTCTCTTCTCTTAAATGATGTCAATAAAACCAGAATATCTTGGAAAGGGATTCAGACAGATAAAACAACAGTGAAGTTGTACTTTTTCCTTAAAAATGGCCGAGATTAGATCACTGAATCCCCACGAGGTAGAGGGATCCTTTTTTTACAAATCATATAGGTAAGTAATTGCAAGAAAAAATGAGGTGAAAATAATAAGTTTGGGAAGATCTGGTGTGACAGTGTGCAGTAAATCTGAAAAGATCAATTAAATTAGAGGGAAAATGAATTAAAGCTCAATCTTGTTCTCACTAGAGTGAAAGACAAAGCTCTCTTTGACTTTCTGGAGCATAGAGATTCAGAAGCAGAGGATGACTGGGAGGTGCAAACATACACACAGGAATAAATGGTGTAGGGGAAGTAAATCACACTTACTAATTCTCACCTTTGGTAAGGAAGTGGCCAGTCAGTTAAACTGCAATGCAAAAAACATAAAGAAAGCAGAGAAGTTCCTGCCCTTATACAAAAGCTCTTGTAGTTCACTGCTATGTAGAGATCAACATGTTCAAAAAGAGAGGAATTCTGTTGTAAGTAAGAATATAGGTAAGAATATCCAAAATAGTGTTAAAAAAAAAAAAAGACTAAAAACCAATCAAATCAGCATGTTATAGGATATGAGTTAAGCACAAACAACATAGAATTGTGTAGAAAATACTCTCTATTGCTTATTTAGCTACTTGGTCTTTCCATTTTTAAGGTAAAAGCAAACACTTTCATCCCTCTCCTTTTCACAAGAAATCTTAAAGCTGGAACGTAACGTTCTTCTTTCCTGTCCTTTTTGGATAGGTTATTCACATTGGAACTGTTTTCCCATTATTGAGAGAAGGAGGCGTGGCAGATAGCAGTTAGAAATGTATTAACGAATTACTATTTTGTTGTTTTCTCATTATTACTCATGTGTGAGTCTTCGGCTCCTGCACAAAGCTTTACTTTTCAGTCCCTTTAAAGCTGCTAGTTTGTGTTGACTTTGTGTGAATTTATCTTATAAATGGAGTTTCTTGAAGTATGTGGGAATTCCATAGGACCAGGTATTTTCACACATTCTCTCATTCTACACATTCTCTCATTCTCTCTGTATGGGAATAACAACATTTGAATCAGATACTTGAAACAGAACAGGAAAACAGATGTGTCCTCCAAAACATCATTCTATTGTCTTTGGATTTTAACCTCTTTTAATTGCTCCATAAAGTTTTAAAATATTTTCCCCTACAACATTTAACACAAAAGAGTGTTTTTCATGTGTAATTTGTACATTAAAGGGGATCAAAAAAGATTAGTTTGGATGACACATAAAAGAATAGTGATCATGCTTTGTATTTGTTAAAACTTTACTGTTAAAGGTTTTAAATTGTTTTTGTGGTAGGAGGAGGGAAGAGTAATTAAACTATGAGTTACAACTGCTCAAGAATCTGAGTTATGTGTTATTTCTGTGTATGACAAAATTGTGGAGCTCACTGTCACATAATGCCGTGAAGTCCAGAAGTATGATGGAAATCAGAGAGGAATCTACTAAATTTGCTAGGGATACATATGACAGTGGCTATGAAATCTGCAGGTCTTAGAATCATGCAGGTAGTCCTGCAAGCTGGATGAGTATAAGAAGTGAAGGATGGACCTACTTAGCATGCTGGACACTTTCTGTACGAATCTGACTTCTCTTGGAGAAGGAACTACATGATGTTAGAAATAGCATGGTCTGTCTTAACTTCTTGTGCTGTACAGTTTGTAGGTTAGTTCAGAGCTACACCTGCACAGAGATTTATGCACAGCAATTTTTGGAGGAATGTGCAAGTAGTGGAAAACTGTGACATAGTGGGTAATTTGTAGAAGGTAGAAAGCAATAGTAGACATGAAAAGTAGATAGTAACTTATATGAAGGCTTGAAGTCATGGAAGAATCCTTAAAAAACTTATTCACAGATTTAGGATGAGGTCTCTCCTCTTCCCTGTTCTCACCAACAAGTAATAGAGTTGGGCTGTCTTTAAAGGAAAGGTAAATAAATGCACCAGGGAAGAAAGGACAAAAATCCATGAGATTATATATTATAAAATTATGATATGCAGAATTTCAAAGATGAAACATATGTTGAACAATTGAATATAACAGAACCGCTTTCAACTTTAGCTGGGAATAAAGGCCAGTGTGCTTAAGGTAAGTCCTAGGAAGTGTAAAACAAAAGCAAGGGCCTTGTTTTTCAAAGTTACATATAGCAGCCAGAACATTAAACCAACTTGCAATCAGAAACTAGGTGTGGAAAATAAATTGTTCTATTTTAACTGGTCCTATGGAAAGTGATCACAGAATCAAAGAGTCATAGAATCCTTAGAATTGGAAAGGAACTTTAAAGGTCATCTAATCCAACTTTCCTGTAATGAACAGAGACAACCGCATCTAGATCAGGTTGCCCAGAGCCTGATCCAACCTCACCTTGAAAGTCTTCAGGAGTGGGGCATCCACCACCTATCTGGGCAACCTGTTCCACTGCCTCACCACCCTTACTGTAAAAGACTTTCTCCTTATGTCTAACCTATACCTACCCTCTGTAAGCTTGAAAACATTTTCCCTTTGTTCTATCACCACAGATCCTGCTAAAGAGTCTCTCCCATTCTTTCCTGTGTCTCCCCTGTTGATACTGAAAGGCTGCTACCAGGTCACCTTGCAGCCTTCTCTTCTCCAGCTCACAGTCCCAGCTCTCTCAGCCTGTCCTCATAGGAGAGGTGTCTCATCCCTTGGATTGTTTTCGTGGCCCTCCTCTGGACATGCTCCAACAGGACTATGTCTCTTCTGTACAGAGTACTCCACATGTGATGTGGAGTACGCCAGGTGAGGCCTCACAAGTACAGAGCAGAGGGGCAGGATCACCTCCCTTGACTGCTGGCTATGCTTCTTTTGATGCAGCCCAGGATACGGCGGGCTTTCTGGGCTGCAAGGGCACATTGCTGGCTCATGTCCAGCTTCCCATCCACCAGTACCCCCAGGTCTTTTTCAGTAACTCTGCCCTCAATCCTTATATTCCTCAGCTTGTATTGGTAGTGGAGGTTACCTTAACCCAGGTGCAAGACTTTGCACTTGGATTTGTTGAACCTTATGAGGTTCACCTGGGCCCACTGCTCAACCCTGTCTAGCTCCCTCTGGATTGTATCCCATCCCTCTGGTGTGTTAACTGCACCCCACGTGCTGATAGTCAGGGTTTTTTGATAAGTATAACCAAGCTGCTGCCTATCAGCCTGTAGTTTAGGTAGGGTTAGCTTAGATCCTGCTAAAATGCTGATGTTACCTACTGAGCAGAAAACCTCCTATGTTTTCAAAGCAAAGACACTGCTTAAAAGTGATGCTAATAGCTGTAGTTCATTTTACATAACTTTGCTTATGAATGAAAAGAGAGGAGGAAAAACACTTCTTTGGTTTAGAAAGGGTATGACAGTATGCACTAGGGGATGGTTTTTGCAATCCTTTTGAAAGTAAATTCTTCACTAAAGATGTATGAATATGTTAAGGACTCCTGGATCTTCAGGAAGAATTAGAAAAATAATGGCCAATCTGTATATAAAAGATCCTTAACAAAATTCTCAATCTAGAAATGTGATGGCAAAATGCTTGTAATTTTTAAAAAATGGTCCAAAATGTAGTTCTTAGTTTACTGTTTAAACCTAGAGCCAACATGAGTATCTGAGCTGGCACATACAAAAATGCTGAAATTCTGCTTAGTCCGGTTGTTAGTCATTATACTTGGCCAAGAGGTGAATGCTTCACCTAGGAAAAACCAGACTGGTCCAGTTCTGACTCACCTCTGGAGTGAGTTTGTTGATGCAGAGTTTCAATGTTCTTATGCTGTTTCTAAGTATTATGTATGGAAGGGTAATATCAAAGCTATGGGGAGAAATAACCTATACAAGGTAGTCTGTATTATTTGTGAGGAAATATGTGAAATTTGTGAGGTGGTAAAACATGAACTCATCATTTCTTATACTGGCAGTAATGCAGTTGTGATTTGCTAATTTTTTTTTCTATCAGTAATAAATAATAAATTGAAATATGGTTTCTGACGCTGGCACACCTTGCAAGTGTACTGGTTTCACAATGTCTTCCTGACCACTTCTATCTTCCTATCTCCACTAAAAGGAGCTGTTTGTGACTGAGATTTAAACACTGTAAGATTTGATAAATGAGCTTTAACCTGAGGTCTCTTGCTAATTAGGATATATGAAACGTGTTTCAGTTAACAGCCATCTTCTGAAGCCATTTGAGGACTAAGACTCATTCTGGAAGCATTAATTAATTCAGTGTCTAACTACTTGGAGGGTAGGGCCCACTGGCCATATGATGGAAGTACAACAACTCTTCTCATAAAAAGCTGCCCTTTAGCATTAGCTGAACCAGACTTAAGTACCTAATGAGCAATAATGATGTTATTCAGAAACAATTCTGTTTTATCATACTTCAGTCTGTTATGCCAAAATCAGTTTTCCAGTGGTTGAAACCAGGGTACCAGCAGTGCCCATACACTGACCCAGGCGGTGATAGTGTAATGCATGTGTAAAAGAACAGGACTCAGAACACAGTCTCATCAATCAAATAGTGCAAGGTAAATTCATGTGGATTTACTGTATGCCATTCGCTGCCCACTTGAGACCTTCCACCCCGACCCGGAGCTCTACAGAAACACTGGGAATGGGAGGGGGACTTACATTCATATGTGCCAAATGTGGGGCTCAGGATAACTGGATATACTTATTATTCCTGGAGGAATATGTCAAATATCAATATATCTTGAGAAAATACTGGTGTGTAGACCTGGATTTTCCCAGCCTAACCATGGTTTATAGGTTTCTCCAAAGGAACACGGGCTCCAGTAAGAGGATTAATTTTGGAATTCATTTCCTATAGGATGAGAGGAAAAAGAAAATATTTCATCCCCTGCCAACTGTTTGTCTACAACCTCCTCTCATTTTGATGCTCTCTGTTCAGGCTATTTAATATATTCTTTGTATGGAGGATTTATAATTTAATACCATATTTAACTATTTCAAGATATTTGACATAATGGAGGATTTTGATTTACTGGAATGATCCAGGAATGCACTGAAGTTGCAACACACACACAAAATAACTCTTGTAATATGCTATAGGGTCACAAAACAGACTAATGATTCCCATTAGAGGTGTGTCCATATGCTCACACAAGTTGGTGCTGGGCATCCTTCATCACTGGAAAGGAATATATGGATTTAAGCCAGCTCAAACCCATTGCTCTTTTCAAAGTTCATCATGTTGCTTTTTAGTTCTTATACTCCATGTGGGACTGAGCCATGTACACCTTCCCCATGCTGATCTGGCTCCCCTGCGAAGACATTCACACTTGATTAACTCTGGATAGACTGTTCACACCACCAGCTTATCTACTCATCTGTTGTAGCCACCTATGTAGAAAAAAGTCCTCACTTGGGGCTGAGATCTGTTCAGCTTTCTTTGCAGCAGATGTGGTCACTCTTCCTCAAAAGGGTTTATCAATTGCTTGTACTCCCAAGACCCTTGTGTTCTGTAGAGTGTGTGGGAGCACACATCTCAGGGGACATCTAGGGCAGGGGACAACAAGCAGTGCTGATGGCAAGCTATGGGGCACAGCCTAAAGTGTTAGGCAAAAGGAAATGACTTCCTGCTCTTGGTGCTGAACTTTACCACTGTCTCCAACTTTACCCAGCAGAAAATGGGAGGATGAAAGGTTTATTTTCCCTGCCGGGGAAGAACCAGCTCAAACTGCCTCATATTTTATTCTGAACATGTACAGCCATGTTTGTGATGGAGCAGCTGCTGCAATGGAAGTTCACAGGAAAGCCTACCTGGTGATAATTTATTCATATGCTCAGGTCTTCAGTTGTCAGTGTCCTGAAGGTGAAGATCAAAACAGCTTAGCGTTGTAAGTGTAACATTTCCGTGAAGTTAAAAATACATGTTGGGCTGTATGAGATTCTTACTTTATTTGCCTACTTGCTTAGTCACTTTTAATTAACATTATTAAGTAAATAAGCTCACTTATAGCAACAGAGAAACAAGAAATAAGCTGTCTCAGATGGCCTTCTATTCCAAAATTCAAAACTAGAAATTAGAAAAACAATTGTTCTTTAATTTATTTTCAGGAAAGTTTAATTCCTTTCAGCCATGTAAGTGGAAGTGAAAATATAAATGCTTAAGATAATACAAGGCAAATTAAAAATCTTTTCTTTCAAAGCTATGCACTCCTGAAGAAAATCTCCTATAGCTGCATCTGTGAGGAATCCTCTGCTTCAGATATCTTTCTCCTTTTTGTCCAGAATTGTTGAGCTTATTGTCAAGTGACCCATAACTTTGTTAAGGATATGAAGGTAATTGGAAAATACACTTACCATTCTGTAAATTGAGAAATGTATTTTAGCTGTGCAAATATAGCTGACTCAGCGCTTTCCTCCCAGTTTAATAGCATTTTTGCTTGCAATAAAGAAGGGAAGCCGTGGTTTCATATTCTACCACAACGGACTTCTTGCAATTGATTTGAAAACATGAACCAGAGAGCCTGTCACCGTGGGGAACGTGCGCCACCAGCCCTGTCACCACTGCCATGAGATGCCAGGAATGCCAGACAAGCCATGAATATGATTTACTGAACCAGACCTGCACCTGAGTTGCAGGCCAGATGAAGCACATCTGGAAGATTGCCCTGGAAAGTCAGGAATGGACATAATTTAATGCCAGAGAATTTTTGGGAACTGGCCCAAAAACATCTTCTGTGGGAGGAAATGAGAGAGGAAATGGCTTGTTATTCAGAAAGAGAGAGAAAGAGAGAGAGAAGTGAGCTGTGAAGGTGAGGATGTGGCTGGGAAGGAGGAGAAGGTTCCTGTACAATATGTGGGGAAGAAAAGAGCTGCTGGAGTAGGAAATATCAATAAATCAGCAAAGATAAGGAGGAAGAAAGACCTGCCTGGACACTAAACAGTTCTTGATGGAAAAGTCCAGTCTAGCCAAGAATAATAATTTACAGATAATTAAAGGAAAGGGCTGGTACAAATATGAGAAAAATTACAAAAACCTCAAAGCAGACCTAAAAATGCATTAACCTTACAATTCAGCATATTACAATTGACAGCAAACAGGAAAAGGAAAGACAGACATCTTGGAATTAGGTCCCAGCCAACCTACCTTTTAATAAATGTTATCATTCAAATTTTTATGTTGACTCAAGCAATGGATGTTACTTTCAGCCCAGAATTATATCTTGAATTGTTTCATGCTGGAAACTGCCACTCTCAGGAAAACTTTTTGAATATAACTAGTTCCAGGGGCTTGTATTTTTTTTTTGGTAGAGACTCAAAAAGTGACAAAATAATTTGTGTATTGGTGGGAGAAAGATCTTGCCCAGAAATAGGTGTTCTAAGTTGACATTAAAGTATTGTGAGGAATTTTGTAGCATTGTACCTGAAAATAAAACTGCAGTAGGATTTCATTCTCTAGCGTCCCTACTTACGTACCAAAAATCACAAGAATTGCAGGCAGAAAAAGATAGATTTTCATTAAGTCAGTTTGAAAAATACTGAAATGAAGTGTGTCAGGTGGAAAGCTAGTGAACTTTATATGTCTCTATACTTGCTATACTGTGTGAGAGCTGCTCTACAGGAAAAAAAGACTGTAACAAGTGGCATAAAACATGGTACTTGCACTCAGCTCTGCCCTTCTATCTGCCCCCCAGTGGCCAAGCCCAGTCCTTTTGTGTCTAGAAGGTCTCCCAGAAGACCTAAAAAATATCACTCAGAATTCCCTTAGGACACCAAGAGAGCTAAACAGAATCATTTTCCTTTTCAGGTGGAGAAGCTGCTGTTCACTAAAACACCAGGAGCATGAGCATCCTTGCAGTTTTTTAACAAGAAGTAGCTATGGAGGCATTTTCTGTTAATATTTCAATGTACTATAAGGTAATGAAGATCTGCAAAGGTTTGTGGGACTGAATATATAAATATATACATTTTTAACACAACTTTTGACACAGAAAATATACTGTTAGCAAACCGATCTCTCTTCCTACACTTTCAGATTTCACTGGTGCTTAACGGAAGGTTTAGTTCTTTTATCTCTGGGGGATGAGGATAAAACCATTTTATGACATGCACATCATTTTTGTGACATCTGAAAAAAATGTATGGAACAAAATACGGGAGTGGGGCAAATCAGTATCTTACCTAGCATGCCCCAGAACTCATATGTAATTGATAATTTCCTGTTAAAATAACAAGAAAAAATGGCTTTTTTTTTTTGCATGTTGCAGAGTTAAATCTTGGTTTCATTAATACTTATTTACTACTGATGTATATATGCTTGAGTTGCTTCATAGCCCTCTTTCCTGTTCTCTACGATGATAGCTAGAGGCAATCAAACAGGGGCCAGTAGTACAATGCCTCTTTGAACAATGTTTGACAGTAAAGACATCTGTTGTGCATACAATCTGGCTTTCAAGGACTAAAAGAGGTGTTACCAACATTTCACTTCCTCATACAGATCTCTAGGTTTCTAAATTCCATATACATGCCATCATAAATAGTCTAGTTTTCTTTGTGAAGACACACAGCTTGATTTAGATATTAAAAGCATCTTGAAATTCGTACATCCGGACTGGATAAGACATTTCTTCATCTGTATGGCCTATATAAATATTGTTGTAGGGGAGATTCAGCTGACCCAGCAACTGGGAAAACTGAGTCTGCTGAAGGCAAATGTATTTCTTATTTCTTGGCTACAATATTAATAAGTGAGGTGTGAAATTCCCCTTTCATGACATGGTATTTGCAAGTAACTCAAAGCAAAATATTTGTGCTACATTCTGTTCACCTTACTCACTCCATTAGTCTTACCACCTTCAGCGAGGCTAGTGCTGCACATAAAACAAGCTGGATTTGACTCCTAATTCTACTTTGGGCAGTTTGGTTTTACACGGTGGTGCACTAGGGAAACAGATGCCTGAGATGAATTTAAATTGAGCCTACTTCCTCCAGACCTAGCCTCTGCTTACATTCAGACCTAGGTTCCACAGTGCCGTGGTCTTGTATGAACGGCAACAAGAGCACTGTGGCTTTCTCCTGACATGGATTTATAGAATCATAGAATGAATCATAGAATGGATTGGGTTGGAATAGACCTTAAGGATTGTCTGGCTCTAATCCCCTGCCGTGGGTTTACTGGACAGAGAACAAGATTGTGAGGACCACTAGTCTCTGGGCCCAGGGCTGTGCTGTAGGGCTGCAGGAGCTGTAGTTGGTGACCTTGCAATACCTAAGAGAAACTGGAGAAGCACATAAGTTTAAATGAGCAAGAAGGAAAACAGCAGCCCTGCAGGGAGCCTGCTAGTGGCAGAGAGCTTTATCTGCAGATGAAGCGGAGAGTGGTGGTCACTTGGTGAGTCCTGCACCCAACACAACTGTGTGCAGGGAAAGCCCAGTTAAAGCACGTTTCTTGTGAGGAGGGGAGCATTTGCTTCAGAAAAGGTGCAACTTTCTTATTAAATGATGACTTTAAAAAGTTTTTAACCCCTGTGGGTTTCTGCAGCATCTCAACATAAGTTGCCAAAGATTTCTTTCATTAAGGCGCTTTCCCATACTAATCTACTTAGTCAATATCTTGCGGTTCTGCATATGTATGCGAGGTTTGTAATTTCATCTTTAAATGCCTACAGAATTTATTCTGGTTTTGCTGTCGCAGGGCTCCTCTCCCCGTTCTCAGCAGAGCAGCTCTGGTGGGTGACGACCGGAAGGCGGGCTGCGATAAGCGCGGTGCTGCTGAGCCTCGCAGCGGCAGCAGCGTCTAAGCTGAGCTGCATGGAGCAACTTCTTGGATGGGCTGGGGCGGCCGCACGACTGGAAACATCATTATCATAGCGAGTAGGCACAGATCTCAAACAGGCTGACAGTGCTGGATTTACAAACCTGTGCTCAAGCATGCTGGCTGGATGCTGTACTCTCATTAGTTGATGTTGGGCAACCAAAATGGCTGTGCTGCACATGTGGGTGAAGTCCGCAGCACCTTCATTGGAGCCTTGGTGAAGCTTCTTAAACCCACAGCATTTGTTGGTTGCTGGTAATGGATTTTTTGTTTGCTTTATGGAGAGTTTCATTCAGATGCTTTGAAGAAGCTTGGCAGCACTTGAGCGAGCGCAGTTCATGATGGAAAATGGAGTGGCAAACGGTCAGGGTGTGCCAACAGCTCACAAATTCAGAGGATTCAAAATGCCAAAGCGATACTTCAGCTAGTTTGCTGTAACAAGAAATAATTCTGCTGATCTAATATGAATGCAACATACTGAAATGCTAATGTGCCTTTGGGTCTGAAAAACTCACAGAAGAGTGATGCCAGCACGGTGTCGACAGTAACATTACGTACATTATGATTTTCACAAACACATCCAGGGGAAAAAAAGAAACAAACAGATCAACTGATTCATCTTCTAAAGCAGGAATAGGCTGTGCTTACTTATTACAAGTCTATAGGCATGTGAATAATCTTCCTCCTCTGATTCTGTATGCACTTTAGTAATCCCCATTTCCTCTGCTCCTTGAGCTGGCTGAGCTTGTGCACAGCGAGCAGAACACGTACCCTCCCTACCACCAGCATTTCCTACCTCTCGAAACGAGGCACTGAAATTCACATTTTGGCACTGTCAATGGTTTACGGGCTGGTTCAGCCCGGTTCCGTGACTAATGGGGTGGGAGGACCCACGGACCCACACCCCGGGAAAGGGAAAAGGGAGAAAAAGGGAAAAGGATAGGGAGATGGGCCTTAAAAAAAAACAGTGGCAATGATCTGAGGAGAAAAAAACAAATTTAATAAAAAGATATCAGAATGCAAGATAGCACAATATAATACAATATAATTGGAATTGAAGCTAGTAAATTAAATAAAATGAGAGAGAGAGTGTCCAAAAACCAAAGGCCTTACTCTAATGCTGAAGGCAGACGGCTAGAGAGCACCCACACAGAGGCGAGCAGAAGGGAAAAAAGAGACGTCTCGTGATCTGCAAACAGTTTTATCTTTCCCTCTGAGCAGAAAACAGAAACAGAACAACTCAAAGTCCTCTGGGGTATGTAGTTCCCCTTCTCTTCTATCTATGATCCACAGAACTGAACCATTAACTCTTTAACTCCCCTCAGATGTGGAATACCGATTACAAAAATCATAAAACCATGACAGGTACTCACTTTCCAAAGTCTAAGAGCCTCTGAAGAATTATTCTGCAAGTTTGATGCTAGATTTTGCATTTGCTTCTCCACATGGAAATAATAAGAAAAAATGCACCATATTTGAGGTAAACATATGAGCTTCCCTGGCATTACTTGTCATTGCTGACTTTTCTGTGACCTGTCTCATGGTGAGGAAAAATCAAAGAAAAAAGACAAAGAGAAGTATCTGTTATGTGGATATTGATTAATGACCTCCCCTGAATGTTGCCTGTCTGCCTGTGTCCACATCTTTCTATACCTGTTCACAAGAACAGAATCAGTAACTAGGCACAGAGATGGTTTTGGAAATCCTCACATCCTTTGTGATCCTTGTATGAGCCATCTCTCGCTGCCCATGCCATGGCATCCCTTTAAAGCTTGCAGAGGGACAATAACAAGCAGGGATTTTTGGCCAGCAGGTTGCCTATGTTCTTAATCTATATAAATGCAGAGCTCTAGGGAGGGGGATCTGCTCCTCTCCATCAGTTTGCCATGCATAAGCTCTTTTAGCAGTTTTTAAACAGGGAGGGAAATATAGTCTGCTTGTCAAACACAACTGGACATACATAAAATGCACTCAGAAGTCTTTATAGATTTGCTGTATTTTATAAAAGATTTAGTTTCACTCTTTGCAAGGTCAGAAAGCAACATCAAAAGAGAGAGCTCCTTCTGGGATCTTGTCTTCTGCACTGAGCATTACCACACGCAGGCAAATAGTGGGTGACTCATACCTGCTGTTTCTTGACTCTAGGTTAAATTTCGAACATAAATTATGTCAATCTGCACATGTAAATTTTCCACAAATCATGGCTGGGTTGAGTTATATGGCACACTTTATTTTCCCCAACTGCAGGTATATTTGAATTCAAGCAGTATGGCAAGTAAATATTTAAAGGTGAAACATAAGTGAAAACAAAGAGCAGCCACTAAATAGTAATGCTATGGTCTTTTTGAAGCTGTAAGAGCTGCAGGAATATCATGCAAATATGAAGAGTTATCTTGATTAGAAATAATTCATGCTACAACAGTGTATCCTGAGCATTGAATAAGATATATCACTTAAAGAAATTATAGTTTTAAAATTCAAAGTCAAACATTTTTTAATTAGAGATTGTTTTCTTTCCTTCCAGGCTATGATTATATAATGATTATTCAGGATATTACAAATGCCAGAAGATGCAAAAGAATCAAGAGGCAATTAATTATTAATAAAATTGTAATCATAGTGCTAAATTGTTGAGTATTGAATGTATAGAATAAGAATTGTATGGGAATAATGATGGAAAAGAAATTGTTAAAAACAATAAAATACTTTTTGTTATTGTTGGAGACTTATTCTTTTTTCCTTTTTGATCATAGGCTAAGTTACAACCATCTGTCTGTTTCTGCATCTATCTAAATATGTGCCTGAATATATTTTGGGGGGTTATGTTTAATTCACCAGGCTAGCAGAAAGCCACATCCACTCGAGATGCGTTCACTTTTTAAAGCTTCAGATAAAGGGGTCGAGGTCATAGCTGAGCCAGCTTGTAGAATAGGAATTGAATCACTGTAACTTTCCCAGGTTGAGAAATGTAGGCAGGAGTTTTGCTCCGTGATTCATTTCTTTTTAAGAGCCTTCAGTTGTAGCTCATGCTCAAGAATATTTTTAAGCTCTCCCTTTGTTTTAGAACATCCTAGGCACAATTTTTTGTTGGCACTCAGAAAATATGAATATGTTGGGTTTAAAAGTGCTGCTGTAGGTTTTCAGTGCCTGGATCTGTATTTCAGATGACCCAACAAAAAATGTTCCCAGCAGATTCTTGGAGAAAAGATGATCAGTCAAATCACAAAAAAACTCATGTGTTTCCAAAGGAGAAAGGAAGCATACATCTTAATAAGCAACACTGAGAAATCTAGCGTAAGCTTGAGAGGTAAATTTGTAACTACTAGTAAAATGGTTATCCTTGTATAATGCATGATAGAAAATAAGAATCAGTTCTTAGTCTGGAAACAATGTCATTTAGTACTGAAGTCTTCCATCATCAAAGATGCAGTACTGAAGTTATCATTTTCAACCTGGAACAGGTTGCCCAGTGAGCTTGTGGATGCCCCCTCCCTGGAAGCATTCAAGGCCAGGCTGGATGGGGCTGTGAGCAACCTGGTCTAGAGGGAGGTGTCCCTGCCTATAGCAGGGGGTTGGAACTAGGTGATCGTGAAGGTCCCTTCCAACCCAAACCATTCTACAATTCTATGATTTTATGATTTTCTATGAAAATGGCAAGGCTTTTTTTTGTAATTTAGTCAAATAAATCACCTTAAATTAGAACAATAATTACTAAGATATCTAAATCTGCTTTCATTAAAGAAGTCCTAGCACCAGTAATCAGGAAACACAATTGAAAAGAAGTCCGGAGATATTAGCGATACAAATTGCACAAGGGACAATTTAATTAGTGAGGCAATCTTCTATAGTTCCAGGCAGATCACTGAGTACCAGTAAAGCTGTTTTTGCCTTAATTGAGGGACAGTATAAAGGGCTGGGAAAATTACCTCTTCACCAGAAGAGTCATGGGACATGGAGACACAACACGGAATCAGGAGAATTTACAGGGCCTGTACTATGCGTTGTGATATGCTATGGGAAACTCATGTAACATAGCATGCATTACTGCTGATAAAGCTCAGTGCTGATGGCATTTTGGCTCATAAGTGTGTCTGAGTGGCACACCATGGTATTAGGCTGTCACGACTTTGAAGCAAACCTTGTATCACTATACCTGGTCTCACTTGTCACATGTGGCTGTGACAAGCTCCTTCCTAACATGGAGCTGTTTTATTGGTGTTGTTCAAAAAAGACTGCAATCAGACATCAATAAAGATGTGACATTACTGTTATTTGAAGAAACCACAGCTTAGGGGCTTAGTTCCCCCAAATCTGCCTTGTCTGACTATGACAAATTTGTCAGGAAAAGAGCGTTTCAGTGCTAAACTCCACGGAACACAAGAAGCTCTGAGAAGAGGATTCTCCTGTGTGTGTAGTTATTTTGGTACACAATTTCAGGTGATTTGCCAGTGAATTTGGGGCACAAGCAGGCCAGTGGTTTTTAAAATTCAAGAGTAGTTCCATTGGAAGTATGTCTTAAAGATGTAAGAGTGTAATCAGCTCAGCTCTTTGTTCACTGACTACTACTTAACAGCTTCTTCTCTTGTAAGAAATCATAGCAACTGAATGCAAGATGCTATTTTTATTTTGCAAAATGAAACATAATTATTTAGAACACTTTCTAAAAGAGCACTTTGTAACCTAGGAAAAATGTAATGCAGTAACAACATAGCATCTTAAGATATTCTTTCATTCTGAGTAGTACTGCCTCTGTGTATAGTCAGAACAACATTAAGTAGAAATATAAATGACTCACAATTGTGTTTCTGGGAGGCAAAAAGACTCAGAGCCCTGTGAAAGACCAGGAAGTACTTGAAAATCATCCTGCAGTTGTTGTGAGGTTTTCGTGTATGAGAATTTAGCCTGAGATTCCATCACCTTGCTTTACAACTCTTTTGTAGCCCACATACCAAAACAGCACTAGTTTAGTTTTGATATACACATTCACATACTTCTTTGGAAATTATTGCTACTTTTATTTGCCAAATTGAGGAGAATTCCAAACCATGTGGCATTCTTTTTGTATGTTCAACCTCTGCCTAAGTTTACTGCTTATATTTACAGTCTGTTTCACAGTGTATGCTGTTGCTTCAACATTTTATTAAGCAAAATAGAAATAGAGGAACAAATAAAGGCACCAAATGTGAAGTATAGCCAGAAGGCTCTGACAGAAATAACAGCAGGGCTACTTCATCTTTACAGCATTTGATTCAGTGACATTGTAACTGACAAGGTTTCTGCTCTGAGCATTTAATTCTATAGTTTAAAGAACAATTCAATGCAACATAAAAAGAAGGAATGTCCAATTCAGTCACACATATGAATCCGAAAGTTTAAAGTTATTTAAACACTAGCGTACATGATTGTATTTCTTATTTTAGTATTTCATATGCAAAGCTGCTACCTTCATGTAAAAAATAGCCATAGTCAGGCACTAATATATATTGCAGATGTCTGAAATTGAACTAATATTTCATACTATGATTTTTTATTGACAGATATGATAACTAGAATTTTAAACTCTTGGGAATTTCATAAATTACACTGAATTTCAGAAAAAGATCAAAGCATAAGTGTAAAACTCCTAAGTCATTCAGAAAAAAATAGAAAAATCTATTTGGTCAGGGAACTCTTGTACAAAGTTTTATGATATTCAGTTTCATACATTAGATTATAACCCATACATTATAAAAGGAAATATTACATTAGATAAAACAAACTGATACAAATGCAAGAGGTCAAAATCTCATATTGACTCTTTGAATAAAAGGTGACTGTGACTTTCTTAGTGTTATCTGTGTTTCTCTTCAGAAATACAACATTTTGTCACATTAGCTTCTGATTAGTTACACATATGGTGAAAAATTATTGTTCTCAAACACCATAGTCCCCATCTCCTTTTAGAAGACATTATTATTATTATTACACGTGGTTTTACTCACCAACTCTGATAATGTAGAACATAACGCTATGAAAACAAAATGCCTCAACAACCTTAAAAGTTTTGCCTGCAGCATATTATGAATAAAGCGACAGACATGATTGATGGAAACAACAAGGCAATGACTTAACTGCTCAGTAAGAGCAATGAAAATCATGAACAAAGAGAGTTGGGCAGCCTGTTGCATCCTGTGGTGTCTCCAGTAAAAGCTAATGGCCCTGCCTTACCAGGACTATTGTAATATTATTTAAAATGGATTTACTGTCAGTTTAATATATATGATAAAGGTAATGATAAAGGCATATGATAAACGTAAAATCCAGACTGCACTGGAGCTGCTAAGGGAAGATCCGACTCACCTACCAGAAACAGCAGTTTCACCACTATCTCTGGTTACTTAACTCTTCAGTCCCTAAGTAACAGGATTTCTGGACAATGTGGCTGTTTGAGCTGTGACAAACAAATGAATTCATCAAAGGTGAATCAGTTATATCCAATGGATGTACCTACCTTGTGTCAGCTACTCTGTGAGAGTTTCTGTTATTAAATTCCTCCACCTTTCTGATATGGGTAGTAGCTATGCTCACGTTCAGTCAGTCCTAAAAAGGATATTGCAGAAGTTTGGAAAAAAAAATATTTTTTTGAAGTGTGAAAATGTCTCGGCTTTTTTTACCTTAGACAGGAGATGCATGAGAAGAGGCTCTGTGTATGCCTACAAGACAGTAAATACTCCACAGCATGCAGATCTCTATGTTTCCGCTATTTCTAGATCATTAGGAAAGCGTGAGGGGGCATTCAATAAAACCAAAAGGTGAAAAATTCATGAATGATAAGTGAAAATAATCTTTCACACAAGATTTATAAAAACTGTGAAACTCCTTATCGCTGAGACTCTTGGAGGACAAGGAAGTAATAGGATTTAAAAAAGGATTAGACATTTTTATGCATATCTGGAGGAGTCATGGGTATAATTAAAGATACCAAACATTTTGGAAGGGCTATTAAGTCTTCCATTGAAGTCTAACACAAGCCTCTAATAATCAATGTGTTTCTACATGGACCCTCACAGGCAAAGAGTCTGGTACTGTGGAGGGCAATGGACATGAGTCAGCTTCAGGTGCTGCAGCCCGGTTAGAGCAGCATTGAACCAAGCCTGGGGGCTTAAGTAGAGCTCTCCGCTTGCAAAAAGGGGTAAAACATGGAGATCTGTGAGGTATTCTCCTGCTTATTTTCCAGTGGTGCAGCTCAACCATCTGAGAATTATACAGGGATCCAGGCCAGGGTAACCAAGTGCTTCCATTCCTATTTCTGAGTATGTATTTTCTCTTATGTGACACCCATAACATTGTGTTTTGGCACCTGTGTGAGGTGAATACTAAAACAAAACTACTTCATGAAAACTCGCAGAATATAAGGTCTAGAGATCCTTCCATATTATGCTTGTTTTTCTCTCTGGGTTTTAGCAAATTTATTAATGCTGCTTTTTGTATGTTGCTGCAATAGTAAAACATCCGCTTTGGTAAACACTACATCTTAAAATGTGGGCCTAAATTTTTCAAAATGAAGTTAATAGTTAGTTGCTTCTATAATTTATTCTCAGAAGGTTTTTCCAAGGCTATTGTATATTCAAAGAAGATTTTCTCTCTCCAAGATACTATAGCAATATTCTTGACAGCAAAGAGGAAATACTTTTACGCAGACAAGCAAATAAGAAGTCTAAAACTTGTTCTCTAGGTTTGATAATAAGACTTCTGATGTTCTCTCCAGCTGACTATCGCAACATCAAATTGAAGATGAACACTTTTTTTTCTCTGTAGGTAGTAGGGAGTGATTTGTTGTTTCTCTGAACCATCTCTGTCTCAGTCATAGTGGGCAGTGTCACAGTTTATTTGGGCAGTGGATGTAACCACTCTTACTCCTGCCATACTGTTACAGATGTGATAACCCGTAGAAGGAAGGCTCCTCTGTTTCACTTCTCCATCTATAAATTGGGAAGAGCAACAATTTCTTATCTTATGGAGATACTTGAACATAGGAAGTTCCATACAAACATGCAGAAGAACTTATTTTCAGAAAGGGTGATGGAGCGCTAGAACAGGTTGCCCAGAGAGGTTGTGGAATCTCTTTCTATGGTGATATTCAAGATCTGTCTCGATGCCTACCTGTGTGGCCTATTGTAGGGTACTTTCTTTAGCAGGAGGGTTAGTCTCGATGATCTCTCAAGATCCCTTCCAACCCCTATGATTCTGTGATTGTGATTTTGTGATACTCCATATGAATGTACATATATGTATATGACCATGTATCATGTGACTGGCACAGTAATTGGAAGAAAACCAACTGCTGGACACATATTCACCCAAATCTGCAGTGGCTTTTGATCATGATGAGAAGTCAATCAGCAAGATCTGAATAATCTCAGAAACATCCTAGAAGAAAAGTTGTTTTTTAGCACTATTCTTGGAGAATGGTGGCAGAGGAAGACAATGGACTTTCTCCATGCAATGAAGATACCATTTAAATGCAACTTAAGAGGGGCCCATAGCTGCTGTACTACAAAGCTGGGAAGCGTGTAACTGTGAATGACTCTTTCATGTTTGTGTGGATGATTCCTGCCACCAGAGCTGCTGAAGATGATATATTCCATGAACGATAACTGTTCTGTTTTTCCCAGAGCTTAGGTAGTTAGAACAGAGTTGTTCAGATGGTACTTCAAGTGTGGATGTGATTAAACACCTTTCTTGTAACTGCGGAATTCTGGAGGAGCATGTCCACAATTAAGGTCCTCCGTGCTCTCCCATGTACCTTACCTGAGATACCTGTACACTTGAAACTTGAATCTATTAGCCATTGTTGAATTCAGCAGAGCTATATGAAATAACAGTGTGATTTCCCTTTTTGTACAGAACTCTGTATCTTGGTAAAGACCACAAGGAGTCTAAAAGACAATGGGAGAGTTTCTTACCACACATACAAATATCCCAAATGTTAATACTTAGCTTTAACAGTGTTCACTGTGCATCTATCACACAATAAATCTTTATGATGAAGCCCATAATTCCCATCTATCTACTTACATATGAATATATAACCACCATGGTTGCACTGGGGGAATCCCACAGAAACTGAGAAAATTTTGCTCATTGTCAGTAGCCGAATGTTTCTGCAAGTCTATTCTCTTGCTGAATGATGCATGTCCATGCAGGTTAGCTGCTGGTGGAGCAGTAAACAGGGGCTGAAACAACTGCGGAAATGTCAGGTAGAATGGGCAACATGCAACCCCTTATACAGCTACAGAGCCCTTCATATTCTGGTAACACCAAGTTACTTGATGTACCTGTACCTCTTCCACCAATATTAGTAGGAGCTACATACATATAGTGATAGACTATTTTTCGGTGGGCTGGGGGGATCTATAAATGGAAGAGTGACAAGAAAACAAAAAAATCTTCAGTTCATTTAAGTCATCTTCCTTCTCTCTTTCTGAGTTTTTATTTCATCCTCACAGTTTGGTGTTTTTCTGCTTTCAGTCTGCAGCGTTAATGCTGAATGTTGATAAGACCATCCTTGGTGCAGCCTCTTGGACTCATTCAGATGCTGAACAAAACCATGGACTTTTCCTTGCACTATGTAATACCAAACTGCCAATTATACACATTTCTGGCCAAATATCACCTCAGTAACATCACTATAAATCCCAAATAATACCAGTTCTGTTGCCAAATATGTCAGAGGATTTGCAGGGGCATGGCATGGAATGCATGTCACAACACTGTAATGAACATCTCATTTAAGACTAAACTTTCTTTCCATTCACACTTATGTCCATGTTGCCCTTTATAATATCAGTTGTCTGTAACAGGAAGGTTCCTATAGCTACTTTGATTGATATTGAATAAACAGGTCTAGCATACTTGCATATGTTTTCCGACCTGAACTCAAGTCTGTCATCAGAAAAAATCATTATATCACACTACTGCATAATAATAATTAAATCTTTTTTTCCTGAGGTTTGATATTCACTTATTTATTCTCATATTAAGTACAAGCAAGACTTATTGCCATTGCGTGGTCCTAATTCTTTGTGCAAGCCATGAGTGGGAAAGACTGCAAAAGCCAGGTGTTTTAGTGGGATAGGTAGGCATACGTTCCTCTCACTGCACAGTGTAGAGGCACTCCTTGCCCAAGGTCCAGTAAAACTCTAGACGAACAGTGAATGAATCATATATTTGGCTTAAGCAGAGACACCATTTTTTTCAGATGGGAAAGGATTGAATATGTCCTGATTTTGTACTGATCAAAACTTGGCTGGTCTCTGTCAGAGTAAGGCAGGGGATCTGAACAAAAGAAACCTACATAAAAGTAAATCTAGCAGAAAGAATACATAAAATAAATGGTGTGTTAGCTGAGTAGAGTCCTCCAAAATGGATTAAGGGATCAGGTCAGTCAGTGCCTCCAGACAGCTTCTCAAATCTGAAATACCCTGGTGTTCACTGTCAGTAAATGTCCTGATGGAGGCTTCTTAAAAAATGGGAACCCTAACTGGTCATCCCCTCTGGAAACGTACATAAAAGTCACAGAAACAGTTTAAAAAATAATAATAGAAGAATAGGTTATTTACAAGTCAGTCTTTGACCAAAGGCCAAATCTCCATTTACTGATGTGGAGTGGCAGTTCTTTAAACCTTAGGCTAACATCTTGCTGTATTCTCAAGCTTTAAATAATTTTCCTTTGAAATGTGGAGTTTAAAATCCTCAATAAAGTATGCACGCACAGCCTTCATACTGAAATCCAAATCTGAAGTGCTTGCTCCACAAAGCATTCTGTATTACACACCTGGGGCATAGCATACATGAAAGACTCCATATGATTCACCTCCCCTCCCCACATAACCTTGTATTTTTTTAATCTCTTCACTTAGTCAGAACAGAAAGATCACTTGTAAAGATTACAGGAAAAAAATACAGAATCTAGAAAACGGCATTTTTCTTTGCTTTAGGAGTAAACAGGGAGTGGTTAAATCTGATTGTTTATCTCAAACTTTATACCAGCTTTGCCGTGGGCTTATTCATATATCTCTCCTGACATTGGAATGAGCCACAGAGCCTGCGTCTGCAGAAGCATGTGTCCCAGCACTGAGTTTTAGGGGTTCCCTTTCAAATAATGTCCCAGCCCTGCAAATGGGACTAAGCAATGAAAATAACAGAAGAAAACTATGACATTTGAGATATTAAATAGAAGAATGGAGAAAAGGAAGAGAGGTTTACCAAAATGGTGAGCCGATAATCTCTTCTAAATTAAAGATAACGCTCATTCACTCTAAAAATGTTTCTGCTGATGCACCATTAATTTTGAATAGACATGTACAATTTCATCTGTTTTATTCTTTACTTTCAGCAGCAAATATATTTGGACACTAGTAGCTTGCTAATGCATGAGTCTCTCCTAGCCTGATAACTATGAAGGAAACAAGTAGCAGAACTTTACTTTTCAGCTGGTGAAAAATATCCAAAGCAGTCATGTCAGGAGCAAGTGTGATCCTCCTGCCTTTTGCTCAGCTCCTAAACACAGGAGAGACATGACATAAGCCACTGCATGGGCTCAGTCTCATAAAATGCAGTACTGTATAAGCTGCTAAGATGAGCTCTAGGGTGCGAGGCATGCGGGAGGGTGAGTGTCACAAATTCTGAAGGCTGTTGGTTTCAGCCCAGGTAATGTTGCCTGTTGCAAGCTTTGCTGTGGTCCAGACTCTATCCTGTTGGTTGAAACAGTGTTGGGGTATGGTAACATTGCACAAAGGATTAGACATCAAGAAGAAAAAAAGTCAGGAATGGGACTTTATATCCATTGGCATTCCCTGCCAGCAGGCTGCAAATTAGTTTAAAAACTAGAGCCATAAGGAAAAAAAGATCAAAACCAGTGACAGACTGCAACTGACTGGAATTCAGCAAGGCTCAGGGGTGGGAATGAGATAGCTGTAAACCACCTTTGCTCTTCTCTTAATTTAGTGCTGATCTTGTTCCAGTTTAAATTGGAGAATCCTGACGGCTGCTCTGAGTTGTAAGAGTTGCCAGCATTCTCAGGAGGTTTTCTTCTTTCTGCTGTTTGTGAAGTGAAAGTCACGCAAGGAAAGTATCTCGTGTCAATCATGATCTGGGATTCCTTTGATGCTGGCATTTACTTAAACTTTTATACTGTTTTAATATTTCACAGCTAACTTGTGACAAGGGCAGTAACAATTAAATTAAAGCAAATAAACTGGTTGGCTTTAGATCTACCTTATCAATCCTACTTCCACACATTTCTTAATGATTTTGCCGCTGAACTGTCAATTGCGTGATTAAAAAAAGGTGACTGCTAAAAGTCTTAATGTTGATGAATATGATCCTGAGCACTCTGTTCCTACTCAGTGCAAATGCTAAGCAATTAATTCTTAGCCATGACTTATGTCAGTGTCAATTAAAGTGGGGCCTGGCACAAGAATTTTTGAAAATAAAAGCCACAACATGTGTCACCACATTCTGCTTTTTTTTTTTAATCAAATGAAAACAGGAAGTATCTAATTGAAGTGGATAAATCAGTGAAAGAAGAATAGACCTGAAATTTAAGAAGACACTTGGTCAGCACACTTTTCTGGTTATTTTTTTTTATATTTATCAGATAGTACACAGCCATGGAACATATAGACTGCTAGTTTCATTCTTGTTGCTGTGTGCAGATGAAATACAACTTTGCGTTGCTGCTGCAATCCTATGCCTCTTCTCAGCAATGGAAACAGTTCATCATTCAGTTTCATGTTTGTGTTCCAATTCAGAAAATCATTTAAACATACACCTAAATGTTCTTTTTCAGAAAGGAGTTAGCACCTCTGTGGTTTTATGTCTCTTTCAAATGCAGTGCTTGCAGTGTGGTTTAAGAAGGGAGTCTAGAAATTCCATTATCAGAGATACTCACAAGTATATGCCACATTCTAAATGTATTGGTTTGGTGCAACTTTCTGAGTAGCTGGACACCAGCATGTTTTCTACTAATTTACCAGTCTTGATTTCTGGATTACCAACAGCTATCTGCTTCTCAAGTTGCCTGACTGTTGACAGGAAAGTTAAAATATAGAATTTATTTTCAATACTACTGTTAAGTCATCTCCCCCCCCCCCCCTTTTTTTTTTTGTAGATCTGGCTTTGGTCAAATTGTAGTAAACAGATATTTATATTATTTCACAATTATAAGCATTTGTGGAGGCACGGTGATGTGGTAATCACTTGTTTGTGAGGTTGTTTTCTTTTATAGATTAAAAAAAACCACTTAATTCATCCTTACCAAGCTCTTACAAAAGGCTGTAGGAGAGTCAGTCTTCTGGAACTTCTATGCATGTCTCTTAAAGAAATAATCACACTTTACACTTATATAGCACCCGCATGTGAGGAAGTCAAAAAAAGGCGAAGAGCAGATTCCCAAGATTTTGACAGAAGAAACCAGAGATATTCTCATGGGACTCGGAGAGTTGCCGAGCAGGGATAGAAAATATAAAGAGTGAGAAGATATTTTTTCAGGTTCTGCATCTTAGCAAAAATAGAAGTTCTCTTGGGGGACTTCTCTGAAACTTGTCAGAAAACTGAGATCTAGCCATCCTAGGCTAATGACAGTCATCAATGAAATTTGATTTTCTTTCAGCTGTCAGGTTGAAGAAATAGCTAAAAGCAAGAATGGAAAGGTATATTCTTTTTTTTCAGATATTTGGGATGCTACAACCTGATGATGATCATTTTGCAAAAGATTTTCAATTGATGCTGTAAAAGTATTTTCAAAGGCAACCAATCTGACAAGAATATAGAAGACTCATGCAAATCTATGAGGTTACACAAAGAAATAATACTAAATTTTAAGTCCTGTCTAGATAATAAGAAAAATTCTTAATTATGTCAAAGTCATGACTTTTTGGAAGTTCTACCTCTGTTTTGACCCCATTACAAATGCAACAACTTCTACATTGACACAAAATAGCATAAGAAAATAGTGTCTCTGTGCCAGCATTTCTGAGTATAATTTCAGAAGCCAGTTTGTATCTGGGATTTTTCCGTAGAAAGTAATTCAGACAACAGACATCTGAAAATGCTACTGAATCTTTCCAAAACATCTCATAGTTTACATATGTTAAAAAGAGTTTCAGATTTTTTAGACTGATTGTTGTCATGATTATAAAAAATTATTTCCTTAATTAATCCATCACTTTAAAAGTTTACTATTCCTAAAATAATTTTATTTTAACAGAACTCACTTATAACGTACATTATAAATCAGAAAATTTATATAAGTATGTATACTGAACAGTGTTAAACTGAGCATTAGTCGGAACCACCTGGTTGTGAAATAATATTTATGTACAAGTGTGTATTTGATTTAAAAATATTATCCTACAGTCATATTTTGTGTCACATAAAAGTTAAATTAACACTTTAAGTTTTCTTTGTGCTTCTTAATTTTGAAGTTAAAAGAAAAGGATAAATTATTTTTGCTATTCTGTAACTTGCAGTATGTAATATAAAACATACGTTTCCCTAAAAAACATCAAACAGGCTGCCCCTGCAAATGCAGACATACTGCTTGCATCTTCCAAGGTTAGTAGTGTTGGGATTTGGGATTTGTCTCAGGCTGATGAGAGCTTAGCAAAAAACTGAGGAATTCTGCATTTGGGATACCTCTTTGTGTCCACATGCTTTATCACTGAGGGGGACTGAGGTGTTGGGTATATCCACTGTGTCTTCCCACTGGTACACCACTTTGTGGAATTATGTTTTTTGCCAATACTTTGGTTGTCAGCTTAGGCATAAAGAAATGTTCTTTGATATGTTTCAGTATTCAGTTTCAACTCTCTTTAATTTGTGCACAGAAATGAAAAAGACCTGAGCGAGAACCCTCCAGGACATTACTGTCTTAGATGCATACATGTTCATCCCAACAGAGAGTAGCCAACCGAACAAAGCACCAATGCAGACTTCCAGTATAATGTTAGACATACTGCTTTCAATGTGAGCACTATTTCTTTGCTGTTTTATTTTATTATCTTCTGGATATTTTAGCTAGCTATCTCTCTTAATTTCTTTTTTTTCTTCTCCCTGTACCAACTTCAACATTGGTAACAACAGATTGTCAGCCAGTCAAAAAAGAACAGACTTTCAGTTTTACTGAAATGCCTAACCTCCTTCTCACCCATTTCGGCTAGGCTTTTGTGGCCTCTGGAGGTGTGAGCTGTCATGGGACAGAAAGGCTTACATGGATCTTAGGTTTTACGGATGGGCTACTTGGAGAGTATCAAGCAAGTTTTCACACATACTACATCACACTGATTGGTGTAAGAAATAAATGGTCATTTTTCTCTCCATAACTGTCATCTTTTTCAGTTTCTTTGCTCCTGGGTCTTTCTTTCCCATAAGAACAGTTTTCCACTCTGCTTGTGCACTTCTGTCCTTGTTTTTTTCCATGTTTAACTCCATTGCTAGGAACGCTCATGTTAGATGGGGTCCTGAGCACCATGGTCTAGTGGAAGATGTCCCTTTCCATGGCAGGGGTCTGGAAATGCACCGTCTTTAAGGTCCCTTCCAACTTAAACCATTCTGTGATTCTGTGATTTTGTGCACAGACTTGCCACTGGAGTCATAAAGGGGGTAATCACTTCCATTTGTGCTTTCATTGGTCAGTGTTCAGTACTGGGATGTATGACCAAGAAAGAGGTCTGACCAGGCAACTTGTGTTGCTCCATCTTAACACTCCACTGCAAAAGTGTGTGAGAAATCTTGCCTCAACTCCTGCAACACAGAGAATGAATGATTTTGGAGTTGTAACTTGTAACAAATTAATCCTGAGCAAATTAGCTGAGAGCACTATTGAAATAAGATGGAATAAACTTGTGGTACCTGTAGAACTCTGATGCCTGTACTATAAAACCAGTGCAGAAGTGGCAAGTTTTGTTTTCCTGTTATTATTGCTGCTCCTACTGCTGCTGCTGCTGCTGCTGTTTTGAGGCCCAAGAGCTCAGCCTCTTCTGCATTTCATCAGTCTTTCCACATTTCTGCAAAATGACATCATTTGCATGAAGTTCAAAGACCAAAAAAAAAACCTTTTCCCATGGCAGTTCTTGAAACATTAGTTCACTTATACATAAAATGGGAAATACTGAGATAATAATGTGCTGGAGGCTAGTAATCTCTGACTTGTTATGAGTAATTAGAATTAAAGCCAGGGTGGTTTTGTCTGAGGTCGCTTGCACTGCTGATGACCTTGTCCAGCTCTTCCTTCTGCACTGCCACTTGTTCACTGGCCCAAAACACTTGTGTTAACTAGGGAGAGATCCACCTGACTCAAGCACTCCTCTTCTGTGCAGGCAGGGTTAAGATGTGGTCAATGAACGTAACATGGAGCTTTAAAAAGCAGCCAGGAGTTCGAAGGGTCATTGGTGCAGGTATCTGACGAGGCTCCCCTGGCCTGAGCCATCACCCAGCAGAAGATGCTTCCTTGCTGCCCGAGAAATGGGGGAAAACTGCTGGATCTTTTCACATTTTACTGCCATTTCTACCTTCCAATTTGATCTCCTCAGACACCATACTTTAGAAACCTGATGTTTCAGAGCTGCAAGTGTGCCACAATTTTTTCACTAGTGCTGAAACTTTGGTCTTGGAACATGTTAGCTAAGTCTCAGCATTTCTGGAAGCAATATTTGCAACATGAAGGACTGAGTCATGCTGCTGCAATCAGTAGCAAAAAGCACAGAAGAGCTTCAGAAGCATGGAAATTTTTTTCCCAGTGTCATTCAGCAGATATTCACCTGGTGTGTAACTGGATCTTAAAGCTTCACTAACCAAAATCTCCTGACTAGTGACATTAAATTCAAATGGACCAAAATCTCACCTATTCATCTCATTTTCCAGAACACAGGATGATCTTTGATGCTGATAGTTTGGATTCCAGAGGTAGGAAATATTTCAAATTTTCTCAAATCAGCATAGGTTTTATAAAGATAAAACCAAGAAATAGACATGTACAAAATCAAAATCACATGGACGTCTTCTGCTAAGTTGCTGTCATCTGTTCACGGCATGTTTAAAAGCATCATTTTTCCTATTGCTGGATAAATAAGAGGTAGTAGGCACTGAACCCCTTTTACCATGCATTTGCATAGACAAGTGACCTCTGAAACAAGTGCTGATGCCCAGAAAGGGCCAGCCAACATAAAACATTTCTCAATTGTCAGACTAAACAGAGGGAGAAACATGCAAGATCCTCATTAAAAGTTTACATGGCAGTGACGCAAAGCTTTTACGTGAGTAAGTATCTAGTGAACAAAATTGTTACAAAGAAAGCTGAATTAATTAAAAGAAATAGTCTCATGAAAAATAGTTATGGTACTGCAAGATTCCCCTTTTATCTAATTTCTAGTGTACACTTTCTATGTGCTCTCTTCCTTATAGCTCAGCAGATCTTTCCCAAGATTTTTAACATTTTTTTCTGAGCTAATTATGTAACCTTCCTGCAGTTTTCCATGGCCCTGTATTTCCTCATATTTCTACCATAACTTTGAATGCATTTGTCTGCATGTATAGCAGAGAAAGCCAGAGCAGCTATTTCTGCCTTTGCAAGTGCTTTGAAACATGCAGGCTCCTCTCTCATTTTTAGAACTTTCTTCTCTAATGTAAAGTTTCTGTGATTTCAGTTCAGCATCCATGAGCCACTGAGTGGCAAATTAAAGAATGGGATCAGTAAAAAGAACATATATATATTCCTATGACACACATACAAGTATATGTAGTAAATAACATGTTATTACCAATTGCAGTATGTCTGTATCTGCATGGGTGCTAATTCCCGGGCACCATCACAGGGCCTGCATGTTTTTCATCCGCATTGGGAAACTTGTCAGGAGTTACTAGCAGCTTTGTGGCTGCAGCCCTCTGTTCGGTGGTTTGCACAGATGACAATGTGCACATATGCTGCCAGAGAATCAAAAGTTTTGTTTTTCTTCCCGTTGGGGTGACCATTGTCTCCAGCTGGTTCTATGCAGGATGAGTCATTAATTAAACCCAGATTCTTTGCAAGTGGCCTGCTGCAGGGCTGTGGTTTGTTCTTGCTGATTCTGCTCCTGTGAACAGTATTTTGGGGGATTTCAGGCCAATGTTATTTTTACGATTTCACATTTTCTTCACTCTTCCTTCTGCCACAAGTACTCCTCTAAGAGACAGAAAGTGAAAGGCTTGGTTAAGAAAAACACAGCCACCTCCAAAGTGCTAAAACTGCAATAAACCCATCATCTCTAACAACAGCGGAGCATGAAAAGATAAAAAACAGCCTGCCAAGAATGTAGTAACCACCCATTCACTTTTAAATGCTCTCCACACTTCAATGCACAGACCTAATTACTTTTCTGCATTCCCAAATCCACTTTGCAGCGCTGCAATCAGAAACCTGGCGTTAAAATATTTTAGACTCTAAGGATCAAGACTAATTATGGGCCTAAGCTGCACCTTTTGGTTTCCTTGCGGACTGTTCCCCCCTCCCCCAGCCCTTCCACCCCTTTCTCTTCTGTGGGACACTTTAAAGCACGCTCCACTAGAAGAAAGGCTGTCCAGCCTCAGTCGGGGGTGAAGTAAAGAGAGAATAAAACAAAAAGCAACTCAGCTCAATTCAGTAAGCTTCAATGAGGCTGGTATATTTAATGTGAGCCCAGGGTTAGCCTACAGAATTGCAGCAGAATGCAATATTCTCAACAAAAAAAGATGTGTTTAAAGTCGGGCAAGGCCCCATAAGGCTGTTGTTGGTGTTTAAGCAGTACACCAAGGTATTTAGCTCTGAGGGTTTCTAAACATTCCAGCTGAGAATAAAACCACAGCTTTACAGTAGCTTCTTAAAGGTTTGGGGGGCTGGGAATGTTCCCTCCCCCTTGTATTGAAAAGTCAATAAACAGTAGGAAAGATCATGTCATAACAAAGATGAAGCCACCTATTACAGGGTGTAGTGATGGCTAATGGCCCTATCAGAGGGACTAATCCCATATATTAAATGGTGCAACTGTTATAATAATATCAGTTATTAGAACACCCAAGCGTGGGGCATTTTTCATTTTGTATGGACTATCCACCCTTCCCATGCCAGACTCTTGCTTAGACAGGGAAATAATGACACCACTGACCAGGCAGTAGTCTGTGCCCCAAACTCGTTTTCTGCTGTTGTTATCTGATGTGTCATGGCATTCACTGTGCTACTCGGGGTAAATTTCTCTGGAGTTACACTTCCCAAAATCTTCCACTCACGCTGCATATTATTGGCTAAAGTTGGCATTAGCATCTTACCTCCGTGAAGCACTTTTAGTTCCACTTATTAAACAACAACAATAATTTTTAAAAAGTGTCATATCTGTTTCAAGGGAAGCTCATGAATCAGGCCCTTAGGAAGCAGTCACGAGGGTGTATCTACTGTATGGAAACTTCAGTGCTCTACTGGAGCACTGGGAGAGCAGCCTGGGTCCGGCTCCAAACAAGCCCGTATGGATGCAGGTTTACAGATGCGCATGCTGTGGCTCTGGGCAAGTGATGGTGACTGGGGTTACCTCAATGAGACTGCAGATATGCAGATTATGTTGACATGGTCTAGAGTGGGGTCAGTCTGGGGATTTCTGTCTTTTTGGCAAGGCTTTGCCAAGGAAGGACTGGTGAGCATGGTGGTGCTCAGATGACCATATTGATTAAAAAAAGCAAAAAAACCCCAAAGAAAATATTTAGTTCTCTCAAGTCTCACTCCCTTTCCTAGACAAACACTATTACAGACTCAGATGACTGCAAATCCAACAGTTATGGGCACATAAATGCTTTAAACCCTGGTCCAGTTTAGGATAATCAAAATTAAACAGTCATCTGCAGCTGCTGTGATGAGGGGAAGGGTTAAAACAACAAGGCGTTCAGTTGGGTGATAGTTCACATGAAGGTTTAAGAAAAATAATAAGGGAGTTAGCAGAGAGTTGCAAGCACATTGGCTCACAACTACCAATTAACCCTCCTTGTTAGATAGGTAATTTATTCCACTCAGCAGCATCAAATATCAGACAAAAAGGTGGCCAAAACAGTAATTATCTTTGTGGAATTCAAAAGCATGAAAGCCATAATTCCTAAGAAATAAAAACAGAGTTCTCTTCACAGTATATGCTTCATCTAAAGACTGTAATAAGAGCCAGGCCCTAGCTGTGACCCTTTACACTTCAAGGTGAAAAAGTAGGTTAAAGAAAGTAATGGCAATAATCACGGGGCTTTTCTACATAAAACAGTCTCTGAGTGGAGGTCAAAGATCAAACACTCAGGGCACTACCTGCGTCACACAAAGATCTCTTCCACAATAGAAATGAAGAGCAGGACTGGCAGGAAAGAGCAATAAGACTAATCAATTCTAAAATTATTAGGAAAAGAAAGAAAGAGTCAAAAAAAAAGAGAGAAAAAAGGGAAAAAAAACCAGATTTCCAGGGTCTGGATTAGATTAAAAAGAATTGCAACCATTCTCTCCTTAATTTTTTTTTTTTTAAATAAGTCTAAGGATTTCCTGCACTTCACAGAAAGCTTCTGTCAGGAATGAATGTTAAATATTTCCATTTCATCTTCATCTCCACCCACCAGCTACATTCTTTTGCGCCATCTGAAATGGGCTTTAAATTCTTTTTTGAACTCGTTTGAACACCTTTACAGAGAACTGAAGATCTGTATCTCTTGGGATTATATTCTAATTTTCTGCTGTTATTAAGCTTTTGGATGATTCTTGCACCATAGAAAGTTATATCCCTAATCTGAGCTTGTATGAGTTATAGCAGCACATTTCACTTTAAGCGCCATCAAATGAAATACATTTCTTCCCCCCATTACTCCAGCTGTTGGAGAGTTCAAAGGTAGATCCCCACAATGGCATGTAAGAGCCCTCTGGACTTGATGTATTGCTAAGGGGGCATTTTGTTGTGGGTTTTGTGCACACTAATAAAGATACTTGTATTTTTTGCTTGAGCGGGTTAAGACACGCATCCGGTTGCTCCATTTATATTATTCTTTATTTTACAATCTTGATATACGCCAGTTTTCAGTCTCATAGTATGTATTTTAATATGCAAGAACCATCCCACTGAGATTTGCTGGAATGGCAGCAGACATCTCAGGATGGAGCTCTGGCAGAGCAGAGTAAGCTGCAGCACATGAATTCACAGAAGGTAACTTGTCTGTTTGTTGTTTTTTTTTGCCTTTGATCTTCCTTGAGTTTTGGACATCTAGATATTTGCTGGTTTCCTCTGACAAAGCCTTTCTTACAACAAAGAAGAAGACGGAGTAATCTACGCTCTACAAGTTGGTTGCTGGACCTCCAAACCACCCAAAAGTTTTGCTGCAACATGAAAAGCTGATGGTGAAAAGAAATCTTGAATTCAGTGCTCAAGTACAGAGAATGGCCATCACTTTGAGGAAATGTATTCTTGCAGAAAGGACACCAAAGGCATCAACTTTAAGACATATAATAGTGCGCTAACAGCATGAAACGTTAATTGGCCAGCCTTTTATAAGCTGACAACTGACTGAGCTAACTTTGTGATTTCTGAACAGATAGCAGAATAGAAACATCCTGAATAAAAGTTCGTCATTACATTTCTGGCATCAATGATTCTATGTGCGGCGGTTTTGGAGGAAACTTTAAATGACAAGTACCGCATAACTAATGCTTACTTTTCTCTAGGTAGAATGCAATAAGACAATAAGTGTACTGTGTCATTCCTAGTTTTTTTTTTTTTTTTTCGATGGTAGCAATGACAAAAGGATTCTCTCTTTCTTTGCTGCTACTATGGAATAGTCAAAAACTCCTTGGATGTCTGAACATTTTATATCATATAATCTAATAATTCAGCATAGCATCAGGTCACAGAAGGCTGATTCATCTATCTGACACATTCAGCTATCTATTAGATATATGATAACCCTTATGTCCATACTGTACAGAGCACATTCTGTAAAAAAGGAAGGAAAATATGACTTGACTTTATTTTTTCTAACAGGTCAGAGAGGTCACAGGGGTGAAAGGCAGAAGCATAGGTGCATTGTTCATCTAATATTTATTATACTGAGTACATACAGATTCTGTGAACATATTCTGTTTGCTGAACTGCCTTTCTAAGATTTTAAGACAGGCCAAGAGGATTTGAGACATGAAAATGTATTCTTTTATCTTTCAACTTTGGTTTCTGCTGTCTGAATATTCTTCGCAGATAGATCTTAAAGCATTCTGTAACGTATGTCATTATAGATACATCCCTAATTATTAAATTGCCCTTAATGTGTTTAAGTCAAATTTTTTCATTTGTTGTCAGATGCCAGAACTCATTTCCTTGTGATGTAGTTTCAATTAGCAATTATTGTCTGATGACTCCATAGTAAAAAAGAGGCCTTAATAGCCACTGCAATAGAAGGTATAATAATGGTTACATTGGCCTATTGTTTGAGATCCTGGCCAACTAGCAGAAGGTCACTGAGCCTCATACCATTGATGTGATCTGACTGAGCATGAAGTTAAAATTATAGTCTCACAATGAGCTGTGATGTTTTGGGTTGCTATCTTTGCAATTAGCCACAATGTGACCTTCATGTTTCATCCCTTAAAAGCAGAGTTACATTATTGATTATTATTCCTGGCATTGCTGTACTTTATTAGTTTTGTCAGATTTATTTTATATTCAGTTATTTGCCACATGAGGATTATGTGGCAAGTTGTGGAGTATATGCCACACTTTTTTTATTACAGCAGATGTTCCTAAAATAGATGTAAGCATCTCTGCAAAAAGCAGCCCCTCTGTGCCAAATTCCAGCTTGTGCTAATGTGGGAACCCAGTAGGATGAGAGAAAGAGTACAAAGAACCTTTACCCATTGCTGCTGGAATGACACTTTCTGAATTTTGAAAATACACTGCAGATTGCTGTGAGTTTCAAAGAGAACAAGGATGGCAGGAGCCAAATTTTGGGTTTGCCTCTCTGCCATATTATTCTCCAGGGCACAGTTGGTGCCACTTTTTAGTGCAATGTAATCACTCTCTGATTGTGGGAACTCAGCCATATTTTGTCCAAATTCAGCTAATAGACTGTATAAAAAATTGTCTAGTATACACACACCTCAAAAAGTGGACATAATTTTTCTCCCAAGGTACTAATTTGGGATGTGGTAAAAGTACCTAACTCTGTGACGTCATGTCTTCACCTAGCTTATTTCTTTCCATTTCTCTCACTGTGGTCTGCAAGGTCATGCAACTCTTTGAGAGCAATCTTTTACTCTCCCCGTGCACTGAAAATGCTACCACAGCATCCGTTATCACTGCATCTTATTTTTAATCCAGAATGTGATGAGAGTTTCAAGCAAGATTGGTCACAAGAAGGAATCTTGAGAAACTTCAGTCATAACTTCCCTTCAAAACAGTGTTTCAGTTTAAATCATTTTTGTCGTAGAATATGACAGAGAATGGTGTTTTTTACACCAGTCCCTGCCCTCCAGCTTCACCAATGATTTTTTACATGAGATACTTTATCAAAGCCTAATTAGACATGATCTATCTCATTTCTTTTGTCTGTGAAAGCCATGAATCTTTTCCAAAAGATCTGTCAGTTTATCTAGAATGATCTTCCTTCAGTTGCGGTGATGTTTTTAACCCTGCTGCTTATTTAATCTGATGACTCTAAAATCTGTTCTGATGTTTACACCAAAGTCACTAGGTTATTTCAAGGCTACTTGATGATACAAAACCAGGACTGAGTGAGGATAACCTTGACTGCTGGGAGGAACAGTGGGCTTTGCCAGATTTGTTTTGGCAGTCATAAGCACATGAGGAGGAAACCAGCCCCTGTTCCTGTTGCACTTAACTGCAGAAGTGGAAATATCTTGTTTGAACTTTCAGGGAAATTTTGGAGCCAAAGTCAAACTCATGGTCCTGAGTCTAAGCAGAAACCTTACTTGATTGGCCCCTGTGTCCTGTGAGTGTGAGCAGAGAGACAAATTCTCCAATGCTACATTCAGCTATACTCCCCTTACCTTTCCAACCTTGTTACTTTAGTGAGTACCATGTCTCTGGCAAGTTTTCAGCATCTTCTGGGATGTGGTGCCACTTCCCTTCATGACGTGCCAGTACCATCCAACAGGCTGTGTTGCTGTGCTATTTTTAGGAGAAACAGTTAGGGAGGTCAGCTCAGCCTTGCAGGTTTCTGGCCCTGACTATAGAAACTGGGTATTCCCAAGCAGTACCTCACGCTGTCCCTGGCTGAGAGGGAAGGGAAAGTCAAGTCAGGAAGCATGCATGATAGACCCACAGCAAGAAATAATCCTACCTATCATCCATGTTTAAGCGTATGTGAGAATAAAAGCTCATGTTAGAGCATGTTTTGATTTCATGGAAGTCCAGTCAGGCCTAGCAGGCTGTAAAGGGAATGCAATTTTCTTTTAAAATAGGGAGGGAGGATAGAGAAAGGAAGTAAGATGCTACACTGGCTAAAAGGCCATGTCTGGGACAAGATGTTTTGCCAAAAATATGGGAAGTGGGTTAGAAGCAGTTTCATGTAATCTGAGACTTCAGTGTAGCTTTTGTGGTTTTTAATGGTTTTTAAATATGCGATTGAGAGCTGGAGAAGCAATGAGAGCCCTGTGTGTGTGTATGCACACAGCAGACTGCCTCTCCGACAGCCAATGATAAACATTTTTCGGAAGGAGAATATTCCCACCCGAGATCTCCAAAGTTTCACTTGCAATATTACAAATCTCAGCAACGACAGAAGATATCTTTAGGGTAGAAATTCTGCCAATGAGACTTGTGAGATAATGAGGTAATAGGCCATGTGTTGTGTGACAAATCAGCTCAGGTTCGGAAGCAGCAATGATATGACCCTATTTGGCAGCACAGGAAGGCTGAGAGATTAGATTCCACCTGCTGTCAGTTAGGCTTTTGCATCAGTTTTCTTGTATTTGCCAAGATATCCACAAGCCTACACCAATAAAAGATGAATACATGTTTTCTAAACTGGATGAGAGCATTTTATAACAAGTTTGTTAAGGATTTAGTCCAAGATCTTTGGTTATTGCTAAAGATTAAAGTGCATTTCATTACTGACTGCAAAATTATTGACATCCAAGTGTATTTCCTGAATCTTTCGCTGGCACATGATTTTTTTTCTTCTGCCTTTGCATGCAAAGCTCCAGGCAGATCCTCCAGGTACGCATTCACATTGCTCTGCCATTTTGTTTCCCTTCCTTTGCCAGCTCCCACTTTGCACCTGTGTTTCGTGTGTAGGCATCTGGATAAATAGTCTTCCAAGCAGGGATGTAGAGCTTTCTTTAAGTGGTGTTTGCCCTCTGTGTGCTGATGACAGCTACTTCAGTGCCAGTGCTCTGTGACTGTCCCTGCTGCAAACATCTATTCTGTGCAGCCTCAGCAAGAGGTAACTTTCAAGCTGCATTCAGACAAATAATGAAATTCACCTTCTTTATATTACTTTTATATATTGGGTTCAATACCAGTTGCAGTTGCTCAGCAGCTCTGAAAAAAGCAGGTAAAGTATGAAGCATTGACTTATTTGAATTACAAAAGCTCCAAAGAGATATTCTTAAATATTTCGTGGAGCCAGCTGTAAAATAACTGTTATAATGAAATCCTAAATACATTGGGCCACACAACAAAGGGAGCAGACTGAAAGAAGCTTTCTCCAGTATGCGATGCTCCACAAAAGTTTCTGCATCTGGACCCTTGTGAGTATTGAGGTTGAGAGCTGAGGACTACTTTGTGGAAAGTGCTACTACTTGTAGCTCTGTCCCACTTAAAATGTTTTTAGAATGTGTGTTGAAAAGTTCCAGATTTTCTGGGAGGAAAAACAGAATTCTTCCTAGGCTCATGGCACTGCTTTTACTACCATGGTGTAAGGTCTTCCTACATATTGTTGGGCAATGGCAGTGTTTCCTGAAACAAGACAAAAAAGAAAATCCACCACCACATCTCACTCTGCTTTCTAATTTCAAAACACATGGAGTTCTCTTATTTTGCTGTCTGCACTGGCAGCCAGCTCAGTCTGCAGCACCACGTAGCCTTGTTAAAATACAAGGAATCCCACGCTATCACTGGGATGCAGGAAGCCAGCAACTGCTCTGAGGGGAACAGGTCTCATGTGGTTTCCTATACACTGCAGTCCATGAGCCTTGGAAGTTTCAGTCCTAAGACCTCAGCACTTGTCTGCTGACAGCAGGGTGCTTGAGTTCAATGGCTGCAGAGAATACTTCTGTGCCATCCTTGAGTCTGATGGCAAAGATGTATCTGACAGTGACCTGCAGCACTCAGGGGAGACACTGGGGCTTTTACTCAGCCTTGTGTGGGGCAGGTGGAGGAGTGCTGTGCACAGCATCAATTTTTTGATGTTGCTCTTTTCCAGATTACTTGCACTGGGTAGAGTTAGGCTGGGTGTTAGGGAAAGGTTCTTCACCAGAAGGAGGTTGGCAGGGAACAGGCTGCCCAGGGAAGTGGCACAAACCTGAGCTGCTGGAGTTCAAGGAGTGTTTGGACAGTGCTCTCAGACACAGGCTTTGATTTTGTGTGATCCTGTGTGCGATCAGGAGTTGAAGTTGATGATTCTTGTGGGTTCCTTCCAACTTTGGATATTCTATGGTTCTGAGTCTATGACTGGCAGGTGGTACTGTACCAAATGAAACAAAATGGCAGAGAGATCAAACACCGGCCTCTAATTGTGGCAGTTTTTGACCGGAGGCCAGTGGAGAAGCCTTGACGGCAGCAGATGGAATCAATCATGTTGGGTGAGGAGCATGTTGCAAGGTCTGAGGCCTGTCACTGCAGGAGGGCGGCAAGGGTGGACATCTTCCACAGACGACAGGAAAATTCACCCACTGTGATTCATGTTCCCCTGTTCGGGTTTGTAAAAGAAACCTGCTCACCTGCATGCAGGGGCCATGTGTAGAATGAACACCCACCTCGTCTGTAACTTATACAAACTTGAGGGCCTTGTATAAGGCTCTGTTCTGCCAACAAATAGGACCCTGCCTCCCGAAGACTGCCTCCTCTGATTGATTATACCTTCTCCATCAGCAGAAAGACTCATATCATCACTGGGCCAAAGGTGAATTGCCTGGAGACAAAGCTAGAATGAATTTTTTGCAGCCCCATTTTGCCAGACGCTCAGAGTACTTCATCCTGAGGAGAAGGGACCTTTAACTCTGTCACATTTATATATGCTTATAAGGATGGAGTGGGTTCTCCCTGCAACCCTGCTCCATATGAATGTATTGAAACAGGTAAGCCAGAGGAAAGTGCTTTTGCTTCTTTTTGTCCAGTAGTACTAATGCTGATGGGAGGAGAAGGGAAGGGAAGGGGAAGGGGAAGGGGAAGGGGAAGGG